>NC_084480.1:87510942-87816327 GCF_030035675.1 Rhineura floridana
GAGAACACTGGCTAGCCATCTACCTGAGAGAAGATAACAGTGGTGAATTTTTTGATTCCTATGGACATCCTCCAGACCACCCGCTGATTCCCAAGACCATTATAAAATTTCTAAGGAAAAATACCTCTAGGATTGCTTTTCAACCCCGACAATTACAAGCCCCAGATTCTGTCGCCTGTGGCTACCACTGCGTATTTTTTCTACAACAGCGTTGTAAGGGTTTAACATTTAAACAGGTTCAAGAACTGTATTCTTATGATTTCGAGAGAAATGATCAGATGGTGGAACAGATTGTAAACAAGAGAAATATGCCCAGACCTTCCTCATCTGTGTTTCAACCATTCCAGAGCTGTATATCCTGCAATGATTTTCATAGCCGTGTTTCCCAATAAAGCACCCCTAAGGGTTTAAATAATTTATACTGTTGTGGTGGTTTTTTATACCTGTAAAACAATCAGACACAGTCAGCATATAAGGTTAAGCACACATTTGAAAGTTTTATTTCTTTATAAAACATTCAGCAGAGATACTATAGGTCAAGCCATGCAGCAACATGTTTTTTAGAAGAGATAGAGGGGTTCTTTAACATGTCTAAAGATTCCCTGTTGGCAGCATTGCCCACAACAGATGTAGGAATGTTTAGTTCAGCTAGGGCTGTCATAAAAACATCCCAACCTATGGGGGGGTGTTTTACAGAGAGGGCGCGGGACTGCGTGATTCCTTTAATCAGGTCCAATATATTGGATCCATCTATAGCTTTGCCCTTATACACAAAGACACCATTGTCGTTCCACGTGGAAACACTCTTGTTCTGTAGCATTTTGTTTAACAACAACCTAGCATGATTCTTACATCTAGCAGGCAGACTGTCCAGTATTTCTTGAATGATTGTATCAGAATTTACAGGGGTTTCTGCAGATGCCTGTTGGGTCTGTGGTAGAAACAGGTTTAGTTTTTCTTTCTCTGCCTCCCTATGTCTTACATGAATTAGATATCTCTGAAGCAGGGCATCATAACGTCTGGCTTTTTCATACTGAGATAAATCCGACCTGTGAAGAATTTCCTTCATTTCAGTATCGAGTGAATAGATTGTGGCTTTTCTGATGTCTTCCTTCTTAGGAGGGGTTCCTTTCAATTGTTCTAATTGATGGCTGGGAACAAGGTACATCTTTTCAGCATACTCCATCACTGTTTAGTTAACAGTCCTGTTATTAGAGGGATGGCAAAACTTAGTAGCGGTGCGAGAAAACCCCCAGACTGTTTCACTATTTGTTTCTTCCTTCTTATTGAGACTCTTTTGTTGCTGAGGCTTTTGATAAGGCTGCGTTTTTTTCTTAATATACGCAGCTGGCGGGGAGACAGAGGAATATTGCCTTTTAAAGTGTTGAGGGCTATCTCTGAGATTGCAGCAATGAGATCATCTGATGCTGCACATAAAATGGCTTTCCTCTGATGTGGAGGAGCCTTAATAAGAAGATTTAAGAGAGGGAGGTTTCTTTTTACGCGGCTGGACATGTTGGCCAACTGGCTAACCAGACTCAAAGAACACAGAGCGGTTAAGCTACCGCCTTTTGTAACCACGAGTGGCCTTTTTCATAGTGTATACAACAGGCCAGTCTGGAGGGAAAAGCCCTGATCTTAATCTGTAAGATTCAGGTGTGGATGCATTTAAATCAACAACCAGGTAACCATAAGGTTTTTGTGTTGCATCTGCAAAAGCTTCCATGAAGAACTGTGCATTTCTAGGGTACATCTGTCGTGCTAAAGTTGCAATCTGTAATTTATCTCATTCTTAAACAACACCATATATTTAGCGTTTAGGCTGATGGTGCGGTTGCTTTTTCCCTTGCAGAAAATATTCTGCGTAATGAAAAAAATACTCAGATTTCTATGATGTACATACTGTGTAAAAGCTTTTTCCACTTCTTGATCCTGTGAGGCACAATTCATTAAATCATCAATAATAACATACTTTCTTTTATTAGGAGGCAGCAAATTGTCATCATCAAATTTCTCTGGCAAACCCTTCACAAAATTAATAAAAGGGTATTTACATAGTAATTCCTGGTACAACGGTTGCCAGACATTGTAAAACCATACAACATTATCAGGCATAGCTGGAAGTACGCTGTGAGCATTGTCCATCATGTTTTTTATAAAAAAACTTTTACCGCAGTTACTAGGACCTGCTAGAATGGCCGAGAAGGGATGGTGCCACCGTGTATCCATTTTAAAACCCGTAAGGAATGGTTTTAAACCCTTTGGTAATTACTCCCTTGTCATAGACAACTTTCTGGGTTTTCTTGAGAGTTTTAGTTTCAAGAGTCCAGGACCTTTTGTTTCAAACAATACCCTGTTGCTGCACTACTATTTCACGCTGCGGCAACTCTTTACTGTCTGAGACATGGGCAAAAACTAAGTCCTTCAGACTATTGAAATTAATTTTTGTACAGTTATCAGCCGTCAAGGTTATTCCTTTGACCTTCAGGCATGCAGTCCCTCCTGACAATTTGTAACCATACGTTTTAGGACCTGCGGAGACATACTCTGTGATATATTGACCTGCAGGGATTTCACTTGTGAGTTCCCCTAAAAAATCACCTAGAGGTGGAACCCATTGTCCCTTCTGACTCACAAATATAACAGAGTCTGTGTCATGATACAGGCAATGCTCCTGCAACTTGTCAAGCAGGCTGTAGAGTTCCAGGCATGCATAGGCAGTTGTAAAACATGCTATGAACACATTCTTCCCACCTGAGACTGTCATACGATCTTTTGAATGTTTCCAAGTCACATAGGCAGCAGCATCATCAATAAATTCACACATCGAAACCTCAAAAGCATCAGAAAACAGAATGTTAAACAAGTCATCAGGATCTCTCAACACCTGGGTGTTAGCCAGATTGGGTTTCTGAGCAAATTTTCCCCACAAAGAATTTAAAAACAGTTTGGCAATATTACGCTTTGCTTTGTTTTCAGAGATCAGTTCATGGTGCAAGAACACCCCCTCTTTTTTGAGAAAGTCATCTACATATTTCTGTTTATCGTCTCCACTGACACACCATTCAGGGTATCCTGATGCCTCCTGTTTCTGATGAAGGTGCGTGTCTATATATTCTGAAAACAGCTGTGTAGATGTCCTTTCAACATGCCACACTTCATAGATTTCTGCCACCCTGTAGCCCTTCTCTATAGCAACATCCAGTTCCACTGTACACCACGTTCCTATCAGAGCCCTCTCCTCATCAGAATGGTTGCATGCTTCCATGTGTGCTTTTGCACAGGTTGCACAGAGGGGAAACATGAGTTTTCCATTCATCTTAACAGGTAGTACAGGGAAGAAAAGACCCCTGGGAGGGTACACCTTTACCTTCGCAATCCCAAAATAATTAGAGATGGGTTCAAAGTTCTCATATATTACCTCTGGATGTGCTAAGGGATATTTTTTATTTTTAAGGACAAACGGATACAAACTGCAGACGTCAAAATATTCTATCTGTTGTTCAGCATTTGGTGTATAATAAAGACTGATAGCATTAGTGCGTCCACCATAGAGAGCATCTCTAGGTTCTAGAGGCTCAGGAAACCCCGCTGAAGTCAGAAAGTTTTTAAGCTCCTCATCTGATTTCAACATTTGCTTCCATTCATGCTCCCATATGCTCCTGACCTCATACCCCAACCCTCGAAGTTCAGAAGTTTTTTTCTCTGTAGAGTTGTAAAGAGACTCGTAAGATTTACCCATCAAAGGATTCCTATTTTCTGGAGGATAACATAGGACACAGCCGTGCCAAAAACACCCATTAAATTCAAAAGC
The DNA here is from genome assembly GCF_030035675.1 of Rhineura floridana. Classification (NCBI taxonomy): domain Eukaryota; kingdom Metazoa; phylum Chordata; class Lepidosauria; order Squamata; family Rhineuridae; genus Rhineura; species Rhineura floridana. Next base: position 87,514,757 of record NC_084480.1, read on the forward strand.
CATTTTCTTATTGTCTATGACTGCATAGCCATCAAGAAAATAATCACCAGCTTTGAATTCACCACCCTTTAGGGCATGCTGAATCTGGATATTTTCTTTATGTTCTAAGTATGATAGCCATTGTACTGAAGAGGTAGAGAATCTCTTACACTGTCTGTGATAGTTGTCTGGTTGGGGTAGGGCTATGGTGTCCTCCTTCAGAAACTTAAACCGGAACATTGCTAGACTCACACTAGCCAGTGTGAGGTATTGGAATGGATCTATAGCACGCCATTCAGTGCCAGACTTTGCTGCTTTCTGAGCCTTGGTCATTTCTATGATTTCATGTCTGTACTTGGTACAGCCTTGCACCAAAATTGCTACATCCTGCTTGCAATAAAATGCCAACTCTTTCTGCATGTCAAAAATGTTTGATTTGTTCTTCTCATACCAAATTAAAAAATTCTCCCTTTCCTCGGGCATCATCTGATGTACACCATAGTCCTCGACTCTGGGCATCGGCCCCACATAATTCCAGTTCTCTGGAGTATTAAAATAATGGGGAAAATAGCCCTTACAACCCTCAAAACCCAAAGCAGATGGAAATTTAGAGAGGGCCATGGGTAAATGACTAAGGGAATCAATGAATTTGATACCTAGCCTGTTTACTGTCACACACAGAGCAGTTTCCCCCCTTGAGCAACAATATCTACATCCAATTTTTCCTTGATCAGTTGACTAATTATAAAATAACAGTCGTAACCTTTAGAGTTGTGAGCTATAAATGTGCAGTTGCTGAACTGGCTATCCTTAGTGAAGGTGTTTATAAACTCAGCAAGGCATGACTCACCCTTAAACTCCCAAGATTTGCCTGCAGGGGGCCACTCATTCTCTTTCTGGCTTGGCTTCTTCCTCTGTTTCTTTCCCCCATTCTTTTTGCAATCCTTGCGCCTATCCTTAAAACATTCCACAGTTTCCCCTGCAAACGCTTGTGCAAAACAATAATTTGGAATGTGAACGCCTGTTGACTGATGATACTCAAAATCATAAAACACGTATTTTACAGACACTTTAGGTTGCTTAATAGGTGCCATGTAACACTGATGATTCTTGTCCAATGTGATAAACCCCCAGCAAACACTACATTGTCTTCCTTTACATTTTTGGTCATCATGCCCTGGATTCTGGAGAGAGGAACACTTTACACAGTAGATTCTGTGCTCACATTTTACACTTTTCTTAGAGGCCAATTGTCTGTGTCTAAATAAGCAGGATGCAGATCTGCAAACCATCTTACAATTATTGCATCTCTGCAGTGTACCAACATTACTAGCACATTCTGTACTCAGACAAAGCCTGCAGCGATACATACAATTATGCATGTGTGTGTATAACGTATTGCAATACTCACAATAGTTTTTAGATCCAAAAACAGCTTTTACATTGTGTACTCCATAATAATGTTCATCATGGAGAAGCATAGTATGGTTTTGGGGTATTTCGGTCCTATTGTGTGATACAGATTCCATCCCTTTTTTTATTGAAGTGGCCTACTTGGATGTTGACCTTTAAAAGGTCTTCAAAAAAGGAAACATCATTAAGGGCAACTTTCTTTTGATCACTCCAGCCTAGTTCCTTATGCAACTCCCCTGCTGCTGTCAACAATTCGGTATCTGTACAGGTCTTCTCAGCCATAACAGCTAAGAGCCCCCCAGCAAAACAGAGATTGTTACCCATGGAGTTTAAATCTACCAGATATTATCTTTTTTTACTGATGATTGCACTGTTGGGTATAGAACCTATTGCCCTATGGCCTCCACCATTTGGAGGCCTCACAATTGTAACAACCAAACGCAGAGAGACATCTGCAAGTATTTGTGCATTGCTCTGCAAGAGGTTGCTCATGTGCGTTAGAAAGTCCTCAGCATTCAGGGCATCCCTATTCCTTCTGACTGAAAATAGTGAATCTGATAGACCCCCACCCTCTAACCTTATTTGAACATAATCCTCAGGAGCGATTCTACTATTAATATCTTGTAGAACCATCTGGATGGCATTGTATAATTCAGATACAGCATGGGCATATGATCTGATACGGTCTAGATTAATAAACCGGAATACCTCAGTAACGCGCAATGCTTGGAAGCCTTCAAAATGTCTTTGGTATGTGGCAATACGTTCTACACATACCAGCCCCTCATGATCATTGGGTGCACATTCACCTTCACTATCCAGGGGTGGTGTAGATGAATGTGAGACAGTCCCTATAGGCTCCACATCCTGAGATGGTGTAGACGTGTGTGAGCCTGAAGACCCTGCATCCTGCGGTGTTTGGAAATGTTTTAGAACAGCTGTGCCTAGAGGTGGAGTATTTTTACAGCCTTTTTTACCTGAACGCTTATGGCTTTTAGAGGCTGAGAGTGTTTTTTTAGCCATGCACAGTATTTTTTTAATCCTCCTTCTCCAGTACAGCTGGGACTGGGTTGGTTCGCTTTTCCCGAACCTTTTTTTGGGTTTACCACCACCCCTTTGTACATGCTTAGCAATACTATTAGCACTGCAGTGATACTGTTGTTGTTATTTAATCTCTTTAAGAAGTGTTGTCAGGGCTGGGGAATCAATACAGCCCCCTCTACAAAACTGATTTGCAGATGTTTGATACTGTTTGGCATTCATCATCATCATGGTAGCTTTTTTAAACATATTCTTAGCTTTTTTAACCATGTTCTCAATAGCTTCATATGTATTTGATACCAGTCTATACTGCTCAACACAATTATGTAGATCTTGCTCCTCAGGCCCCTGTGTGGGAATCCATAACTTTAGGGATCCTTGTGATGATTGTAGAGGGCTGTCACACCTTCTCTGTATAGGTTCTGGATCAGGAACAGCCTGGATCTCTGTGTCTCCACACCTTTTATCTGTATTGCCACATACAGATTCTAAAATACAAAAGAATGGTGTCATGTGCAGCTATGGTTATGGTTATGTTTACACACACACACACATACACACACACATACACACACACACACTTCTTACCCGGTCCTGTGCCATATGCCCCTGTAACTTCTGCTGTTGGTGGTGGTTTGTTGCTGTTGTACACTGTGAGGAATAACAACCATATTAGCTCTTTTGATGGTTTCCTTATTGAACTTAAATGACCACTACAACTTGCAATATCTTATTTACCTATACCATCTGAGGTCTGTGGTACTTCTATGTGGTGCGTTTTCTTTGTTTTTTTAAGGGACGATCCTGCCACCTCAATTTCCTGAACCCTGTTACCTATAGCCAGAAAACATATCCGCGTTACACGCTTGAGAATTTTACTGAAATTAGAAATTGTTTCTTTTCATAGTCCCTTTATCATACCATTAATGTCATTATTAATTGAGATCCTGGAAGGGGTGGTACTTATCTTTCTCTTCAGTTTAGAAACATGTCGAAAGCTTGGACCTGGAGATTCTGAAGATAAGGAATACATGTTGAGACCTGCCCCCTTGGAACCAATACATAGCATAACTAGGGTTTAGCAGCACATTCAGAAAAGATGGAGAATCATACATTCATCATGGTTCAAATCTCCTTAAATTTTGTTTGTGGGAGAACAGTACCTAAGATACAACCATTCAAACCGGTCCTAGTTTTTGAAAATATTGCCCGCCCAATTCAAGATGAGATTGAAGAAAAAATAGCCCCATTTTTGAACTCTCTTGAAATTAAATCTACAGAGGCAGCATGCAATACTTTTGGCAGAGTGGCAGAATCAGTATTTGCTGATGGAAAATCAAATTGGGGTCGTCTTTTAACAACCCTTCTGTTTGGCGGTATTATCGCTAAAAAATTACAGATGTGTGGAGTTCCTCTGACACAAAGCAATGAGGATCAGCTTATACATTACATCACAGCATACATCACAAGTACAAAATCAGAATGGATCTTGGAAAATGGAGGATGGGTGAGTATGACAAAAATATATTGTTCTTAAGTTTGAGAAATTAGCTGCCTTCAGCCATAACAATAAATACTCTCTATCTTTATTGCAGGAATACGGTTTTGTTAAGCATTTTGAGAGACCTTTCCACAATGTGAAGATCAGAATCATGGACTTATTCAAGAATTACTATTCGTTGTTTTGGTTAATATACCCTGTTTAATATACCCTGTATAATTTCTAGCTGAGAAATAAATGTACAAGCCCCATAACATTCAGAAGGTCTCCTATAATTTATGCACCGGTCTTTAGACCTCGTGCCTGATTTCTTTATATAAACAAGCATTAATTACCTTCAAACAGATTGGATAAATTTTGCTGCATTGTCTTTGATGCTTTCCCACCCTGAAGAACAGAATCTGTGGAAAAAAGGGGGAATTCTTCACATGGGACCAGAAATAAACTATATGTTGCAAACTTGACGAGAAAAAAAAGAGCTTACTTGCAGACATTCTCTTATGATGCTGGGGGCTTTTTCTATACTATATTTAAAAAGAAAAGTAAATTTAAACCATGTTATCACAGCAGAGCGCTAACAGCCACACGGCCTCAAACTTTTTAAATCGTGCTAGGAAACTGTACATACTTCCAATTAATAGCTAGGGACTATTCTATACTATGTTTAAATTATGTATCATATTAATGAAATAAAACTATGTATCACAATAATGAAATAAACAAGTGTCTTATAGAAGCTCAGAGAGTGTTTACTGAGAGAAATAGCCCAGTGGGGAAAAAAGGTTTTTTAACAAGAATTTTAAAAAGGACTAGAAACAGCCACATGGCCTCAAACTTATTAAATTGTGCTAGGAAAAAATGTACATCCTTGTAAATAATTGTTGTGGACTTTTCTATACTATGTTTAAACTATGCATCACATTGATGAAATAAACAATTTACCTTCTAGAAGCTCAGAGAGTGCTTGCAGACTGCGGGGGGGGAAGAATTTAAAAAAGAATTTTAAAAAGTGCTAGGGAAAAATGTACATATTTGCAAATAATTGCTGTGGGCTAATCTATACTATGTTTAAACCATGCACCACATTAATGAAATAAACAATTACCTTCTAGAAGATTAGAGTGTGTTTGCAGACTGTGGGGGGGAAAGAATTTTAAAAAGAATTTTAAAAAGTGCTAGGGGAAAATGTACATATTTGCAAATAATTGCTGTGGGCTAATCTATACTATGTTTAAACCATGCACTACATTAATGAAATAAACAATTACCTTCTAGAAGATTAGAGTGTGTTTGCAGACTGCGGGTGGGAAAGAATTTTAAAAAGAATTTTAAAAAGTGCTAGAAACAGCCACATGGCCTCAAACTTATTAAATCATGCTAGAAAAACAATAGAGGGTACTCACCGATGCCTGGTAAAAGAGAGATCCTGGGCTGTGTAGGCTCTTTTATATCACCACACCTAATGTATGCAGACCTGGGCTTTGTGATTGGTTTACACTACACCCTGGAGAACTGCTATTTTTTCTACCTATAGAGAGCGGCCTGTATTGGCCAATCCAATACCATGTGATCACAGCCAATTTTCTCATGGTCACAGCCATTTTTCTGGCCCATGTGGTCACTGCCATTTTTCCCAGGACCTTACACTGTATGGCTGGCTAGTTTCTAGGGTGCCATGCAAAAACCATGTGTTTTACAAAAATAACCATGGATAACTGCATCCTGAAAAACACTGCTAAACTGGGTATCTTTGATCTGTGATTGGTTCCACAATATTACAGGTATGTTGCAAAGTGGCTCTTTTTTGTTGTTGTGGGGGTTGCTATAGCTCTCTGGTAAGCCTGAATTTAACACAGTTCATTCAGATTATACAGTATAAAAACCCTACATCTTACAAGCATGCTGCATGCAGGGGCAGCTTCTTTAGCTCACAGGTTACCCTATATTTTAGTTTTCAGAGATTTACCTAGAGGGATATAAAAAACAGATCCTGTACATTTATTCTGTTTAAACAGTAATCTCCCCAGTTTGAATTAAGACCTAGGAGAAACTGACCATATAGGATTAAATCCTAGGAAGCTGCTCATGGTCAGCATCCAATATATTTATTTACTTTTGGCATTAAAGCAGAAATGGTGAGGATGATTAGCTCACCACCGTGAGCCCTGTCCTAATTTAATCATTCATGTGTTCCACAGGAGGAGTCATGTATTTACATCTTTATTTTTAAAAAAGAAAGAAAAACACACTATGTTTCCAAAAGAGCGTTTTATTCAGAAGATTCATTGAGAGATGTAAGAAAAGTTTTGTAACTTCTGTTCTTAATAACATTTAAAATGTGGCTTAGATATGACTGGTCAGTGTCTCTCAGTATCTTTTCAACAACTTTGACAGACTTTTGGGAACGGCCTAATCTGGTAACAAGGCTTAATACTTCATCAACAGTTTCTTGTGTTAGAACAAGACAATTCAGACTGTAAGCTGTTAAGATAACAACATGAAGCACACTTTTAAAACAGATCTTTCCACATATAATTCTCAACATTCTAGAAAGGACAGGATTTGTCCAATTCAGACATTGATGTGATTTCTGCCCTGGGGCCTGAATTAGACATCCCTCACAAGTATCATACATATTTTGCATTAAACAGTGCTTCAAAATGGCATACACAGTTGCTCTGACAATGCATTTCATTGCTGCCTTCCGTTTTCTTGGTAAAATATTGACTGATTCATGGGGTTGAATGCCAAGAATGCTTCTAAGGATGATATGCCTGGGATGATTTCTTGTCAGATCTGGAGAGTTCTAAAAAAGAAAAGAAAAAATTAGAAAAATCAAACACATACCTATACCTCTGTTTGTTTTTATAATACACATGCAAATAATCACTCTACAAACCTGCATGTGAATGTTTCCTGTTGATACCGTCTTCCACAGGGCTGTTGGACATGGATGGGAACTAGCTGCAGCAGAGTTTTCAGTTACTGAAGATCCCTAGAAAAGTAAGGACATGTTTTCACATTTTTTTTACCCCCTCCTATATTATGCAGTTCTCCATGCATGTAGTTTACACTTAAATCTTACCGGCATTACAGTGTTATCTGTTGCAATGGCCTCCAACATGCTGGTCCACATTTGGCTGTTCTCTTCCTCTTTTAGCAGTTTAGTTGGTGAAAAACATTCATCTTCATTAGAATTTGTGCTAATAAAATGCTTTCGAGGGTTAGGTCTCTCTGTAGGCGGCGGCATAGTTAATTCCGTAGGACTCGATGGGGTGCTGGCTGGTTCCATGTTCGATCCTCAGAGCGTGTCTGGGCATGCAAAATGCACTTCTGTACCAGGTCTCTCCGTCCCCTCTCCTGATTGGTTAGGGATTCAAAACCTCCCCCTAATGGGTGATGTAGCTGTAGAGGGGTTACTTATCCCTATTGGGCTGTTCTGGAGAGGAGGGGTGGAAATGGACCCCTTTGGGGTCCATTTCCGGCACCCTAATTTCACCTAGGAGTTTTAAACCTCTTCAGATTGGTCCCCAGGCATCCACGTGCTCATAGAGGGGTCACATGCCCCTATAGGGGTGGTCCAGAGAGGGGGGTGGAAATGCACCCCTTTGGGGTGCATTTCCAACACCCTGCTTTCACTTTTGGGGTTTTAAACCTCTTCAGATTGGTCCCCTGGAGACCACGTGCTCATAGAGGGGTCACATGCCCCTATAGGGACCAATCCGGGACCCCATTTTGAGTAAAAATACGCCCATTGGTCCAGCAAGGACCACATGCTCCTGGGGGGTCACAGGGCTACTGTTTCTGGGGTGTGGCATGAGGGCTGGGGCTTCTGGGGGACAGGATATCCGGTGAGGTCATCGGGGGAAACGGAAATGGCGGGTGGGTCTTCCGGGGTGGGCCTTCCGGTGGGACTTCTGCTGACATCACCCATCAAACTCAAAAGGGGTGTGGCATAGCTGTTTGACGTGAGGTGGTCTAGTATTACTACTATCATCATAATATGAATACAGAAAGTTCTGCTTTCTTTGTTAAGAACAAGACACACATTACAAATAGTACCACATTCAACACAGAGTTGTTGGCAGTATTGTCAAAATTTCTGAAGGGGGGGCACTCAAGAATGAAAAGTCTTTATAGTGCAAATGAATTGAACTAGATACTGCACTGCACTTGATTATTGTTGCAAGTTACCAAGGTTATTGGTTGCCCAGATGACCAGCAAATAGGGGTATTTGTGACACATCCATATAGTAGCTGCCTGTGCTCTTGATTGAGAATTGTTGATCACACCTGGGACCATGAGAGTCATTGCAGGAACAAGTACCTTTTTCCACAGCCACCCTCATATTCACATGGGAAAGCCAACTGGGATGGCTTGCTTCAATCATCTCCATAAAAACTGCCTAATCAACTCAAGGGCCACCAGTAAATTAGCATGTAATCTGAGAAATGTGGTCCCAGAAATGTTGCAGAAGATGCTAATGATGGACACAATCCACCCCTCTTGATTCAGTATATGAACATAAGAAGAGCCTCCTAGATTAAGCCAATGGCCCATCTTGTCCAGCATCCTGTTCTCACAATGGCCAACCAAAGGCCTATGGAAAGCCCACATGCAGAACCTCAGCCCAAGAGCACCCTCCCCTCCTGCAATTTCCAGCAACTGAATTCCAAAGCATACTGGTTGACCATGGGGTCAGAGCATAGCCATCCTGACTAGTAGGTGTTGTTGTTGTTAATTGCATTTATATACCGCCCCATAGCCAAAGCTCTCTGGGCAGTTTACAACAATTAAAAACATTAAAAACAAATATATACCTTTAAAAACACATTTTTAAAAAACAATTTAAAAACACATGCTAAAATGCCTGGGAGAAGAGGAAAGTCTTGACCTGGTGCCAAAAGGATAATAGTGTTGGCGCCAAGTGCACCTCATCAGAAAAATAATTCCATAATTTGGGGGCCACCACTGAGAAGGCCCTCTCACTTGTCGCCTCCCAGCTTCCCTCAGAGTAGGTGCCTGGAAGAGGGCCTTGGATGTTCAGCATAGCGTACAGGTGAGTTCATGTCGGGAGAGGCGTTCCATCAGGTATTGTGGTCCCAAGCCGTGTAAGGCTTTATAGGTTAAAACCAGCACCTTGAATTGAGCTCGGAAACATACAGGCAGCCAATGCAAGTGGGCTAGAATAAGTTTTATATGTTCAAACCGCCTGATCCCTGTGACCAATCTTGCCACTGCATTTTGCACAAGCTGTAATTTCCGAACTGTCTTCAAAGGCAGCCCCACGTAGAGTGCATTGCAACAATCTAACTTGGAGGCTACCAGAGCATGGAAAATTGAAGCCAGGTTATACCTGTCCAGATAGGGGCGTAGCTGGGCCACCAACCGAAGTTGGTAGAAGGCACTCCGTGCCACCGAGGCTACCTGAGCCTCAACTGACAGAGATGGTTCTAGGAGAACCCCCAAGCTATGAACCTGCTCCTTCAGGGGGAGTGCAACCCCATCCAGGACAGGTTGGACATCCATCATCTCGTCAGAAGAACCACTCACTAGCAGCATCTCAGTTTTGTCTGGATTGAGCCTCAGTTTATTAGCCCTCATCCAGTCCATTGTCGCAGCCAGGCACCGGTTCAGCACATTGACAGCCTCACCTGAAGAAGATGAAAAGGAGAAATAGAGCTGCGTATCATCAGCGTACTGATGGCAACGCACTCCAAAACTTCGGATGACCACACCCAACGGTTTCATGTAGATGTTGAACAGCATGGGGGACAGAACTGACCCCTGCGGAACCCCATACTGGAGAGTCCTGGTTGCCGAGCAATGTTCCCCAAGCACCACCTTCTGGAGCCGACCTGCCTAGTAGGAGTGGAACCACCGCCATGCAGTCCCTCCCACTCCCAACTCAGCCAGACTTCCCAGAAGGATACCATGGTCAGTGGTATCGAAAGCCTCTAAGAGATCAAGGAGAATCAACAGAGTCACACTCCCCCTGTCTCTCTCCCGACAAAGGTTATCATACAGGGCGACCAAGGCTGTTTCCATGCCAAAACCAGGCCTGAAACCCGACTGAAATGGATCCAGATAATGGGTCTCATCCAAGAATGTCTGGAGCTGGTCTGCAACCACTCATTCAAGGACCTTGCCCAGGAATGGAACATTTGTCACTGGCCTATAGTTATTAAAATTTTCTGGGTCCAGAGAGGGTCTCTTCAGGAGTGGTCTCACTACCACCTCTTTCAGGCAGCCATGGACCACTCCCCCATGTATAATCCTCTTGTAAAGCCATCCAAGTTGGTGGCCTTCACTGCCTCCTGTGGAATACCTCCCCCCCCAGAAGCATGGATGGTTATGTCACTGACCCAGCATGGGCTGAATCTTCCTAGGAAAAGCCCAGGTATTCCCCAAGAATTCTTCAAAACTTGGGAAGACCAACGCTAGAGGAGCTTTTTCACCACCAGCAACATTCTTGCCAGTATACCTCTCAATCAGCAGCACCTCTCTCCTAAAATGTACAAGTTGTATTGGGGAGAAGTAGGAGAAAAAAAGGTAACTTATAAAATCAAGGAGACTACCAGAGTTTCCAGGTCCCTGCAATGGAACTTTTCCAGCATACTGACGCTTCAGGGCATCAGCTCTAAGGATTTTGGTGTTAGGGTGAAGGCTGTTGGATTAGGACTTGGAAGACCCAGGTTCATATCCCAATTGAGCCATGAAGCTCAGTTGAGCCATGAACTTAGGCCAGTCACTATCTCTCAACAGAAGGGAGGAGAAAAAGAGGAAAGCCAAACAAGAGATGGATTGATTCCATAAATGAAGGCACAGACCTGAATTTACAAGATCTGAACAGGGTGTTTCATGACAGATGCTATTGGAGGTCGCTGATTCATAGGGTCACCATAAGTTGTAATCAACCTGAAGGCATATAACAACATGTTATTGATAGCCTTCCATTGCCTACTTAAAAAGCAAATTTGTTTATCCGGCCTTCTAGATGGCTTGGTTGATTCTGCTCTTGAGTTTTAGTATAGTGCAGTATTGCACTGCTACTGGTTTTAACGTTTGAGCTGTTGTGGTGTTTCACTATTTATTTTTCTAATTGTAAACCTCTTTGGGAACACTTTGGAGGTGAAAAGTGGTTCATTAATTTTATAAATAAAATAAATATGATAAAAGGGAAATATGTTTTACTCTTTGTTGTGTTAATAGCCTTGCTGCCTGTCTACATGACAAACCTTTATTACTCATAGTCCTGTTTAATGGCCATGGCTTGCTCCATAGTATTCTGGGAATTGCAATTTGGTGAGAGATGGTAGTGAAAATGCTACATCCTAAGGTCTGTCCCCTTGATTCCCTGAAGAAGAGGGAATAACTGTTAAACCAGTTTACAGCTGCATTGCAGATACACCCTAGTTTCATATTGCATCCTAGTGCATGGCACATCATTATCTTAAGGTACATCTAGAGAAGCTCTCATTTCAGTGTTAATCTTTCAGTGTTCTATGCTAATAGTCTATATTTCCCATACATTTATGCTTCCCTCTACCAGAACTGCAGGCCTGATCCCTAGTACATAATGCTGAAATAGTACAATTGCTCCCATATACATTTTGCTAAGGGAGTCATAATTAGCTACAGTATTTTCCCCATATAAAGACATATACAACTTCAAAAATGTTATTTTCTGGTGTAACATGAAATAATGGTAAAAAGTTGTGGGAAGGGAACAACCTGTTTCTTTTTTCTGCCTCTGCCTGAGACATTGAATTATGATGGCTTTTTGGATCTGTCCTGCTTCTTTGCTTACAGGGACTCTTATCAAATTGTTTTTTGCTTTCCCACACAAGTTAACCAGTAAGAAAACTTGCATGGGTGTTCATTTGATTTAAAACTGATTTTATTAGTCCAACTAGAATAAGCATTTCATACATTCTATGCAAATGCAATCTAGATTTTGTGTATATCAGGAAAAAATGTTAAATGGCTTTGTTATTTTTTGAAGGAGGATCTTGAGAAAATATTGGATATACATTCTTTGTTTATTTGCCTTGTCTATTCAATACTTCTCAGCTAAGCAGTTGGAAGAATGAATTAAGTTTTAAAATATATCCAACAAATAACACAACTATCATCCAAATTAAGATTTAGAAAGGATTATCAAAGAGAAGGCATTCCAACTTTCCAGTGTCAAGATCTTGCTGAAATGTTAACACTGTATAAAATACATTCTGAGCCTATTTCTGTGTAATGTTATGTGTAATTTATGTGTAAGCTCATTGACATTATTTCCTCTCCCTCTTTCCCTCCCACCTCTTTTTGTTTGTTTGAAAATTCTCCTCACTTTACCTGACAATTTCAGTCTCTTGTCTCAAGCTGCTGCCATTCAGACATTTGTCTTCGCTTGTACCTTGTACAAGTGTCAAACCTAGAAGGAGAGCATTCCTAATTGAAACAAAAATGTGCTACAAGAGCTCAAGCTTGTTAAACATTAACAGCCAAATTGTGGAACTTCAAGCTATGCTGGAAAATAAGAGCTCTGTTTTGCAGACATGCCATCACAAGCCTTGATGTTAAGTGTTACTTCTTCTAAAAGCTTGGGCAGATGCTTCATTTGTATACAGGCATAAATCCACCTGCAGAATCCACAGCCTGTTGTCTACCATCATTGAGTCATGCTGAAGTCTAGTTTGGCACAGTTAGGAGTGGTTACATCACATCACACTGTTCTTGTAAAGAGCTGCCCCATAGAGTCATATCATTATTCCTTCTTGCTCAGTTCTTTCTACAGTACATAATGGCATTGCAAAGGCATGAGCAAAGTCCTTTCTCAGCCCTGCTCCGTGAAAGTCTTTGAACCAGAGAACCCACAAATAGATGAGAGTAGTTTAGTGATCAATCTCTCTTCTCAGTGAACCCTGGGAATTGTAGCTCTGAAAGGGGATCAGGGATCTCCTAACAATTTTCAGCACCTTCAGCAAACTACAGTTCCCAGGATTCTTCGAAGCCACATCTGTTTAGTAGTATGATAGTGCTTAAAACTGCCAGCGCGGTCTAGCAGTTAGAGTGTTGGACTAGGACCTGGGAGACCAGGGTTTAAATCTCACTCAGCCATGAAACTTGCTGGTTGCCTTGGTCCAGTCACTGCCTCTCAGCCTAACACCTCACAGGGGTGTTGGAAGGATAAAATGAAGAGGGAGGAGAACCATGTTTGTTTGCCACCTTGAGCTCCTTGGAGCAAAGGTGGGATAGAAGTGTAATGAAAAATAAAAAATCAAATCATTCAGATGGAGCCTAATTCATGGAGGACTGCTGCTAGCTTCAATGACTATGTTCTACCTCCATCGTTGGAGGTAATATGCCTCTGAATGCCAGTTGCTGCGAATCCCAACTGGATAGAGCACTGTGACACTCATGTTCTGTTTGCAGGATTCCAACGCATCTGGTTGGCCACTGTAAGAACAGGAGGTTGGATTAGATGGGCCTTTGGCCCAATCCAACAGGGCTCTTCTTATGTTAAGATATGCAGATGATACCATACTACTAGCAGAAACCAGTAATGATTTGAAATGAATGCTGATGAAAGTTAAAGAGGAAAGCACAAAAGGAGGATGACAGCTGAACGTCAAGAAGACTAAAGTAATGACAACAGAAGATTTATGTAACTTTAAAGTTGACAATGAGGACATTGAACTTACCAAGGATTATTAATACCTTGGCACAGTCATTAACCAAAATGGAGACAATAGTCAAGAAATCAGAAGAAGGCTAGGACAGGGGAGGGCAGCTATGAGAGAACTAGAAAAGGTCCTATTACTTTTTCTTGCTTTTTTAATGTGTTCTCTGTTAAACCAGTGTAGAAGAGACTGGTGGTGGGGAGGGTGTGTGGTGCATGCGTAGTTCCTGCACAGGGTGGGAGCCTGTGCAGTGAACTGAATGATAGGAGAAAGTCGCCAGATGCCTTCAGAGTGAGAGTCTGTAACTGGCAGAAGGCTGGCCCTCCCTGGGTGTGAGACAGTAGGGGGAGTAGATAGGCCCTGTGTGAACAAGTTTGAATGGGTGTGACTGTTCCCAATCCTCGTAGAGGCCTACTAGGATAATTCACTCTGGCAGGCTTTGTTGGTGGACTCGTGTTGGTCCCATATTAGGTGTTTAGGAGGAGTCTTAGTACTGAGGAACATGAGTGATGCCACCCCAATTTCAGTGATTATGGGTAGAGGGAAATATAGCCATGGGGGTGTGGTGAATTACCATAGAAGGCGAAGGCAAGGCTATCTGCGCCTTCTTCCTTGCTGCCACTCCTCTCATGGATGGGTTCCTCATTGCTCATCTGCTGTGCCCACTGGTCTGTGTGTGTTGTTTAATGCCAGATCGGTACATAATAAGACCACTCTCATCCATGACTTGATTGTGGATGAAGGTGCCAATTTGGTGTGCATTACCGAGACCTTGGTGGGTGAGCTTGGAGGAGTTGATCTGTCCCAGCTTTGCCCACCTGGATACTCGGTGCAGCACCAGCACAGGCTGCAGGGACGGGGGGAGGGAGGAGTTGCTGTGAACATAAGAACATAAGAAGAGCCTGCTGGATCAGGCCAGTGGCCCATTTAGTCCAGCATCCTGTTCTCACAGTGGCCAACCAGGTCCCTGTGGGAAGCCCGCAAGCAGGACCTGAGTGCAAGAACACTTTCCCCTCCTGAAGCTTCCGGCAACTGGTTTTCAGAAGCATGCTGCCTCTGACTAGGGTGGCAGAGCACAGCCATCACGGCTAGTAGCCATTGATAGCCCTGTCCTCCATGAATTTGTCTAATCTTCTTTTAAAGCCATCCAAGCTGGTGGCCATTACTGCGTCTTGTGGGAGCAAATTCCATAGTTTAACTATGCGCTGAGTAAAGAAGTACTTCCTTTTGTCTGTCCTGTCTGTTAATAAAATTAACTGATAAGAGCCATGCCAGTGAGAAGGAAAAAAAGACTTGTGTCACTTCCATTTCCACTATAATTCCACCGCAAAAAAACCTTGCGGTTTAAGAATGTACTTATAGTCCACAGATATTTCTATCAAACTTTAAAAAGCAGGGAAATTGGGCAGCTATAGTGAATGCACCAGGGGAGCAGGAGACCTGACCTCCTCTCTGAGATATTGGACTGCCCTACATATTTGTAGAAATGCAAACACCATTTGGGTTGGTCTTTCACAGTCCAATCCACTTCCTGTGTAGCTTGGAAGAATTTGGTAACGTGCATTTGAGCATATGGTGACTGGTGGCAACACCTGCCATCTCCAAAGATGGAGAATTACATTTTTATATGTTTGTTGGTGTTCTTACTTTGCTTCATTCCTGTGTTACAGCAGGGCCCTACTCATACGGCAGGTTAGGTTCCAGACCCCTGCCGGAAAGCAAAAACTGCCGAAAAGCGGATCAGCTGTAGCGTGGGGGTCTGGAATTAACCCACTGATCACACCGGAGGAGGAGAAGATCAGTACTTCCCCTCCTTGTGCGCGATCAGCTTGAGCGGGAGTCTGATTGCGCCAGAAGAGAAGATCAGCTGTAGCACACTACAGCTGATCTTCCCTTCCTCCCGTGCAATCAGCTGGAGTGCAGGGATCTCCAGCTGATCGCCCCGCTGGCACCATATTAGTGGAACGCCAAGAAGCGGAGCCCTACTGTACTATTGTTTTTACAGAGAATCTAATCTAGAAAATTTTATTTCTCTCATTCATGCTAGAAATCTGTGTCAAATTTATTTTTATTAATTTCAAAGCCTTTTTACTGGTCAGTGTCATATGATGGTGAAGACAGACTTTTCTGTTTCAAATTGGAGGTTACATTGTATTTCTATTTTGGGTGCATTAACAGTTGAATCTGAAACTGCAGTTTGATGTAGAATCAGACTGATAACAATATGTTGCTACTTCAGGAATGACTCTAGCTGTTGGAAAAAATAAACTTAGCCTGCCCAAGATGGATGTTTTCAATCCGCTCGAGGACGTTGACAAGATACTTGGACAGGTGCGTGCAACCACTTCTACATTGGATCCTTGCCCCTCTTGGCTGATAAAAGCTAGCAGGGTTGGAACTGCCGGCTGGGCCATGGAAGTGATTAATGCCTCATTGCGAGAGGGAGTGGTCCCTGGCTGCCTGAAGGAGACGGTGGTGAGACCACTTCTGAAAAAATCTTCCTTGGACCCAGAAACTCTTAACAATTACAGGCCGGTAGCGAATGTTCCATTCTTGGGCAAGGTCCTAGAAAGAGTGGTTGCGGATCAGCTCCAGGCACTCTTGGATGAGACCGATTATCTAGATCCATTTCAATCGGGGTTCAGGCCCGGTTTTGGCACAGAGACAGCCTTGGTCGCCCTGTATGATGACCTTTGTCGGGAGAAAGACAGGGGGAGTGTAACCCTGTTGATTCTCCTTGATCTCTCAGCAGCTTTTGATACCATCAACCATGGTATCCTTCTGGGGAGACTCGCTGATCTGGGAGTTGGAGGTACTGCTTGGCAGTGGTTCTGCTCCTATTTGGCGGGTCGTCTCCAGAAGGTAGTGCTTGGGGAGTTTTGCTCGGCACCCTGGGTCCTCCAATATGGAGTCCCACAGGGGTCAGTATTATCCCCCATGCTTTTTAACATCTACATGAAGCCGCTGGGTGCGGTCATCAGGAGTTTTGGAGTGCGTTGCCACCAGTATGCTGATGACACACAGCTCTACTTCTCCTGTTCATCTTTCTCAGGTGAGGCTGTCAAGGTGCTGAACTGATGCCTGGCCACGGTAATGGACTGGATGAGAGCGAATAAATTGAAGCTCAATCCAGATAAGACTGAGATGCTGTTGGTGGGTGGTTCTCCTGACCAGATGGGAGAACCTGTCCTGGATGGGGTTGCACTCCCCCGAAGGAGCAGGTTCGTAGTTTGGGAGTTCTTTTAGAACCATCCCTGTCACTGGAGGCACAGGTTGCCTCGGTGGCACGGAGTGCTTTCTGTCAACTTTGGTTGGTGGCCCAACTACGCCCCTATCTGGACAGGGAAAACCTTGCTTCAGTTGTCCATGCACTGGTAACCTCAAAATTGGACTACTGCAATGCTCTCTACGTGGGGCTGCCTTTGAAGACGGTTCGGAAGCTGCAGCTCGTGCAAAACGCGGCGGCCAGATTGGTCACAGGAACTCGGAGATGTGAACATATAACCCAGATCCTGGCCCGCTTGCACTGGCTGCCTATATGCTTCCGGGCTCAATTCAAAGTGCTGGTTTTGACTTATAAAGCCTTACACGGCTTGGGACCACAATACCTGATGGAGCGCCTCTCCCGATATGAACCTACCCGTACACTACGTTCAACATCAAAGGCTCTCCTTTGGGGACCCACCCAGAGAGAAGCCCGGAAGGTGACAACAAGGAAACGGGCTTTCTCTGTGGTGGCCCCCGAATTATGGAATTCTCTCCCTGCAATTAAAGTTTTTTCTGCAAAGGTAGTTTCTCAGCTACTTTATGGGGTTGAAGTTACCACTTTTGAGAATTCTTCTGTTTTGGAATCGATTCAAAATTCTTTTTTGAGAGCTATCTTTGCGGTTCCTAAATGCATTCCTAGTTTTATCCTAAGACTTGAGGCTGGTCTACCCACTATAGAATCTAAGATTTGGGCCTTGAGAATTTCTACCTGGCTTAAACTGAAATTTAACCCTACTGGGCTCTCCTCTGACATCTTAAGAGATCATTTTCAATCCCCCTGGGTGAAATTGATAACGGATAAATTACAGACCATGGGCTTTTCTATTTCTGTGATCCAAGAAATGGGCTATTTAAAAGCTAAGATGAGTATATTACAAAGAATTAAGGATATAGATTTTCAACATCATTTAATGCAGGTTAGGAAGCACAGATATAATCCAAAATTCTTAACCCCAATGCCTTATTTGTCCTACCTTACTATTCCTAGCTACCGCAGGGCTTTTTCTCTCGCAAGAATGAACACTTTACCTTCAAAACTCCTAGAGGGTAGATTCAATGAAATCCCATATTGTGATAGAAAATGCCCTTGCGGTGAGGATGAGGTTGAAACAATTGCTCATGTCCTCTTACGATGCCCTTACTATTTAGACCTTAGAAATCAAATAATTAAACCTATTCTTGATCTTATACCTGGTAGAAATGAAGAAAGGCTTTTGGATTACTTACTTGGAGATCATCAGCAATTAACTACGGAGCAAGTCACTAAATTTTGTACAGCTGCTATGCTCTGTAGGAGAAAATGGGTAAAAGATATCTGAAAATAAATTTTATTGGTTCAAGTTATAAAGTTTTATATATGCCGGACTGAATTTAATTAATGTTTTAATTAGCCTAATTAACTTTTATAATGCAACTTGCATTTTTATAATACTTGGTCTATTACTGCCTTAAATATTAATGAATAATGAATACTTCACATAGATTTGGAAACTGATTTTAATTAATTTTTACTGAATATGACATTGTTCTAATAATTGTAGTTATGATGTTTTATCCTTGTTTCGTATGCTGGTCTTTGACCGTAATAAAACTTGACTTGACTTGACTCTCCCTGATGAGGTATGCCTGGTGCTAACATTGTTATCCTTTCAGCGCCAGGTAAAAACCTTCTTGTTCTCCCAGGCATTTTAACATTTTAATATCTACTTTTAACACCTACATCTATCACTCACAATCTTAATTTTAGTAATTTTAACATTAACATCTTAAACAGCTTCATATTTTAACTGATTTAATACGTTTTTATACTTAACATTTTAGGATTGTGTCTGTCATGTCCATGTGTTTAACTATGTTTAGTTATTTTGTTATATTGTTTCAATGTGTTTGATATATGTTTTTAATTGTATACTGGATGTTTTTATGCTGTAAACCGCCCAGAGAGCTTCGGCTATTGGGCGGTATAGAAATATAATAAATGAATAAATAAATAAATAAAAATAAACCACTTCATTTAAGGCAAGGTAGGCATGGTCAATTAAAAACATAGAGCACACCTAGAATTTTGCTTGAATATATTTCACCTCCCACTGTTTTATCTTGTGCAAACTCAGACACTCATGAAGTCTACTGGAGACTATTCTGCTGAATAGTCAGTGCCACTATTCCACAATTATTTTTGGAGTATTTTTTAGTGTAAATTTTGCAAAGTGTTGCTGTACTTCACATATTCACAGAAATAGAAGCAAAAGAAAATGATTTCCTATGGGAAACTTCACTAACATTGCAAAGGAAATCAGACATATTTAAAGTGACTATCTGAACTGTCAACGGTCTTAATAATGTTGCTTCCTTCCTGCTAAAACAAGATCAGCACAGCACATGTCTTGTTTCTATTATTTGGGCTGATTGCAGGTGTTGCCACCACTCACCATATGCTCAAAGGCACCTGTTACCAAATTCTTCCAAGCTATACAGTAAGTGGATTGGACTGTGAAAGATCAACCCAAATGGTGTTTGCATTTTGACAAATTTGTAGGGCAGTACAATATCTCAGAGAGCAGATCAGGTCTCCTGCTCCCCTGGCCCAATTTCCCTGCTTTTAAAAGTTTGATAGAAATATCTGTGGGCTATAGGTACATTCTTAAACCGTAAAGATTTTTGCCTGTTAGTTAATTTATCTGCTTTTTATTCCAGGAGGTAAGAAATGGGATACTGTGCAAGCATGCCAAGAATGGATTGATCATTTGCATGCTTATTGAGTTCAGTGGGATTTACTCCTCTGCAATCATGCTTACAATAGGTGAAACTGACCACAGAGGATGAGGAGGCGAGGAGGAGGAGGGAGGGGTGGAAGGGCAATGGAGAGGAGGGGGATGGGAGCAGAAAGGAGGGGGAGGGGAAGAGAAGGACGGGTTTGATCATTTGCATGTTCATTGAGTTCAGTGGGATTTACTCCCGAGCAATCATGCTTAGGATAGGTAAAACTGACCAGGGAGGAGGGAGGGATGGCTGGAGTGGACAGGGAAGGAGAAAGAAGGAAGAGGGGAGGAGAGGAGGAAGGGAGAGGATCATGGTTAGGATAGGTAAAACTGACCATGGGGAGGAGGATGGGGATGGGAGAGGGGAGCAGAAGGAGGGGGAGAGGGAAGAGCAAAGGAAGGGACAGGGGAGGGCAGGTTTGATCATTTGCATGCTTATTGAGTTCAATGGGATTTACTCCCATGCAATCATGCTTAAAATAGGTAAAACTGACCATGGGGAAGGAGAAGATGAAGGAGGGGATTGGAGGGGGAGGGGCAAGGGATTGGAGGGGGGAGGGGCAAGAGGGAGGGGATAGGAGGGAGGGTAGGTTTGATCATTTGCATACTTTTTGAGTTCAATGGGATTTATTTCTGTTCAATCATGTTTGAAAATGGAAATGGACTGCCTTCAAGTTGATCCCGACTTATGCTGACCGTGTGAATAGGGTTTTCCTGGTAAACGCTATTCAGTGGTGGTTTTACCATTGCCTTCCTCTGAGGCTGAGAGGCAGTGACTGGCCCAAGGTCACCCAGTCAGCTTCATGGCTGTGCAGGGATTCAAATCCTGGTCTCCCAGGTCATAGTCCAACACTGACCTGGGGGAGGAGCAGGGAGGGTAGGAGGTGGGGGAAGGGAGTTGATTGGGTGGGTGGGCACTGGGCAGAGGGAAAGCCCCTTCCTTTCCAAAAGGAAAACATTGTGAACAGTATCATTGGTTTTCAGGGTTTCCCCCACCTTACATCAGGCACATGTAGCCTCCCACCCAAATTTAAACCAAAGCTGTCCATGGCCACATCCACACCAGGCCTTTATTTCACTTTGGACAGTCATTACTGGCACTCTGTGAACATGGCTGATTTTTAATTAATTTCAACAAATTATGAGAACTCTCAGAGAAAAAAGTCCAAAAGGAATCTGGATTTTTTCTCTCTCTCTTTAGACTTTGAACTCTCAATTCTTTCTGACTGTTTTGTTTATCGCCATGAAAATTTAGAGAGTTGTTAAGCAAGCGTTTCTGAGTTCAGGACTGTAAGTTTTGTAAGG
Organism: Rhineura floridana; assembly: GCF_030035675.1. Taxonomy (NCBI): domain Eukaryota; kingdom Metazoa; phylum Chordata; class Lepidosauria; order Squamata; family Rhineuridae; genus Rhineura; species Rhineura floridana. The sequence goes on from NC_084480.1 coordinate 87,535,703, forward strand.
TTTTGTTTTGAAGTGAGCTTATGGGAAGCATCAGAATGTTATGGGGGTATTTTCAATTTAACCCTGCGGAATGTGAAAAATCCACGCTGGCTATAGCATAATAAGTAAAATACCGTGAGCATTGTCTGCCTAGATGAATTCACAGCGAGCATCTGTGACTCATGAACACTTCTGGCCTACTTTTCATGAATCTTGGCCTACTTCCGACAACCTCTGTCAGGTACCACTAGAGAGAGAACCTAGTTTGTCTGTGCAGCCTGAATGAGGTGCTTTGAGTTGTTCTGAGAATTGCTGCGTGAGAAGGAGAATCCAGAATAAGCTGTTGTGGAATTTTCTCCTTAATGGAGTCCTTGTGCAGGAAAAGACACTGAGGCAGGTTGAAGCTTACAGCTGTTTATTATACTTACAATTGCAAGGAGTCCCTGCTAGCATGTGCTATGGAGGGAGACTGCCTTCTTCCTCAAATTGAGGGTCTTTTATAGGTTTTTACAATGTACAGTCATGTGTTCCAAGGTACCCAATAAGGGGCTTTACCTGTTTCCTGCTTCCACCTGGCTCTGTGATTCGTCAGGTAATTCTCCATTAAGAGGAAGTATGAACGCACATACTCATCTTTTGTCCACCCCATCCTGTCGCAACATTTGTCCCCTTCAACCTTATTTACATACTAATACCAGCGACCCCTGAGAGTGGAAAATACCACTTCAGTCCCTCCTTTGGACATATCAATGACGTCCACACTCATCAGTTTCATAACTGCACTTTCCGCATCATTTCTACCCAATTCCATTTCTACATACATCTGTCTTATCTCAGCTTTAGTCATGTTTTGCGTTCTGGGCTTCACAAGCTCTGTACACATACCACATACCACATACAATGGAGATACAGTTCATCACACAGCAAAATAACAGTCCTATACATACAGTGATTATTCCCAAGATTACCATTCCTTTTAGTAGATTCCTTAGCCAGGTTCCTACATCAGGTAGCCAGCTCCAAACGTCCCAGTTGGCCCCTTCGTTTTGAACCTGATCAACCTGTTGGGCCAGGTCATAGATGTTGCGTATGGCCCCTGTGATATTGATTTTTCCAGCAGCAACGTGAGTGCAACATTCTTGCCCAACTAGTCCGCACACAACTTCCTTGGGAACTGGGTGAATAATCTTGAGCCAAGTGATTTTGGAGGGCAACCTGCCTGGTTTGTTATAGTTTGATATTTACAAGGGATAAGGCAGAAGAAGTTTCATTCAGGGAACTTTTGAGCATGGCACTGAGTCGCAATGCTTGCAGGTGGTTTGCCCCTGCTCCATAAGAGGGGGGGAAAGCGCCCTCAGCCAAGTTTCACCAGTGGCGACTACTGCATCTCCTATCGATTGGGAATCAATAGCTCAGTAATTCCACACTCTCCCTTTAGGAGGAGTATTCAGAATTCTGATGCCTGTGAATACCAGACCCAAGTAGCCAGAGCCCTGTGCCCCTGGGGGTAGGTGCTTTTAGGCCTTATGACCACAGATTCACCACCATGCACTGCAGTCTCTCAGGGTTTTTAGGGTTCCTCATACTGGAACATGGCCAGATTGCTTGATGTACTTCCTTTGCAGGGGCTGTTATGCACTTTCTGCCATTCCTGTGCCCAGCTTCCCCACCACACCTGGTATAACCATGTCACAGAACCTTTTTTCTTCCAAAAAAGTATCCAGCTGTCTGCCATTAGTTGCAGAGATTGCTAGCGCATACTGTCTCCCACTAGAGTGCCATTCCCTGTAAGGTTGAGGCACAGAAGGCCCTGCGGCATTCCAGAAAGGAAGATGTACTTGGGCGTGTTAAAAGGTCCGTCAGCAGTGAGACCCACGTCTCCTGCTAGACCGATGGCATTTAGAGGCACCCCTGTGGAGGGTGTAACTCCCTTATGGTGTGTGGGAGTATGGACACACACCCAGCAAGTGGTTTGGTGCAGTACAGTGGCGGTTTCTACCAGCAACTGTAAATTAGTGTTTTGATTTCACTCAGTGGCAGCAAGGGTTGTGCATAAGACTGAGGCAATCATTGTTCTTATCCAGTTCTTGTAGGTTCCCATCGAACCCATGATGTAAAAAAAAAAAGGTGTCTACCACTAATATCAGATCACCCAGTCACCCCTTCTGTGAGGGTTACGCATTGTTGGTCCCACAGTCACCTTAGAGATTGATTTGGCTTGCTCTCTCTTAGAAGCACTCTTCAGTTTTGGTTGTTCACCTTCTCCCACTGGTCCGTTTCTCTGTCCCTCCTCTGTTGGAGCTGGTCGATGGGGGCGTTTCTTCCCAGGGTAGCTCCTTGTAGCTGTGTCACTCACTCAGCAGGCGAGGGATGCGTGGATCTAAGTCTTTTGTTCAGCAACCCGAATGGCTGTGGCAGTGGAATCTCCTGGTTGAAGCATGCGAGCAGTTGCAACCCAATATTTTTTCCCCCAATCCCCTTTGCTGCTGCATCCCTCCTTTGGACAGGTGACCCACAGAGTGGATCGCCTGTGCAAGACAGAATAAGAGGGTTGAAGGAGCAACAAGACGTCCATCAGCAGAGCGCTAAACACAGTCAGGGTGCTTGGAAAGAAAAATCACTTCCTAATTAAAATATTACAAATGCCTCCATTAAAGAAAAGTTGATGAAGATGTACAAATACCATTGCTCATTATTACACACATCATCACACATCCACTGACTTGACACACATTGACTGGGCTACTGGTTGCCTCACACAAACACACACACATTCATTCCTTTATATTTTAGAGAAAGCAGTAAAGATAAACAGTAGGATAACCTTCATCATAGCATTAACAATTAATAGTCAGACCATTGACATTATGCCAAACCCAACACAACATATACAAATCTGATCTTTTTCAATATCTACAATATCATACATCAATTATGACAAGAGCAGTCCTTTCAAGCTTGGAATTAAGTTGCCTTTTAGCACAAAGTTAATCCTCAGAAAATTGAATGCTTCTGTTAAGTGAAAGCTGACTTGGCCTGTAGATCAATGTTGGAAATGCAACAAGAACAAAAAACAACCCCTGTGTGACAAAGAAGCATTGCAAGCTTCATTTTTTAAAGCTGTGAAACATATAATCAAACAGGGAGTTGAATCAGGAGTACAGGAGATCATGGTACCAAGTGAGCAGGAACATTCTTTGGCTTGGATGGCAATTTAGGAATTGGAAAACTTTATACTTCATCTGCATTGCTGGCTATATGTAGAGTTCTACATCTTACAAATGCCCCCAAAACCCCTAATTTATAGCTGCCACCAGGGTTCTGAATCCACTCTGGCTTCCCAATAGTTGGACAATTTAATGCTGGGACGCCAGAATTCCAGCATCTTCACTTGCTTCATTTCCATTTCAAAAGAAAAAAATAACTCTACACTGTATTTGCACTTTTATACCATTATTGAACTTCAAAAAGAGAAAACCCCTTTCACAATATGATGACCCATCAACCTAGCACAGAAGGAAACCCTCCTATATTGCAACATGCTGGCAATTCGGGTGGATTGCTTTCAGGTGAGGGGTATACGTGTTCTTAAATCAAACCACAGAGACCTTTGAAACTTGCCCCTTTGTCACTATGCTATGCTAAGAGTGCTGACTTGTTTCCTGTTCTCTGCTGGAGAAAAGGGTTTATAAGTTTCAACAGTCATAGTGTTTCTTTCATGAATACCTTTTGCTAGTAATGCAAAACAGGGAAATGTTAGTGGCACAAATAAATTAGGTTTTGTTCCAAATCAGCAGGGAGTTCCAGTGGTGCGCATCCTGTAAGCAAGGCAGTTGTCTTAAGTGTCTGACAAGGAACAAATGCACCAGCGTGTTAGAATTATGAACAGCATTTTGAAGGGGAAAAAAACTTCATGAATAACAGTGTGGTTTACATGCACAAGGTATGACAATGAGGAAAGCATTTCCCTGTTTAATTCAGGGCTCACAGTTGAAAGTCCTGGTCCTGGACAGCATCTGGGGGTGAGATTCTGTTTTGGAAACAAAGTAACATTAATTCCCAATGTGAAATCTAATATAATGTAGACAATTGCTGTGGCTGGAAGCTCTACATGTTGGTCCCCATTGGTCAAAAAGTGGCTTGCTGGCAAAACCCCTTTTTTGGGGGGGATATTCATTGATGGAAAACTATGTCTTGATGGATCCAAAGAAAACAATTAAATCAAGCTTTCAAACTTAATAATATTAATATCAATAATAACAAGCTGTTTAGTTTACAGTGTAAAATCTTATCTGTAATGACCTTATCTAGTCACTAGAGGGCATAGCATTAGATTTAAACAACAAGGTGGCCTCAGTTTTCCTTATCTAGAAAATGGGCAAATCATACTCTTTACAGACAAATTTAAAACAATTCTCTGGGATTGAGCACTTTCAGAAAAGGTTTTATTCCCCTTATGAAAGAAAGAACTTTCAAGAAGTTCTGTTGTTAACCTTCACACACACACACACACACACACACACATTCAAGCACAGTGTCATACGCATCCTTTCTTACCCAGGCAATACAACTCAGTACAAACAGTTAGAATCATAGAATCATAGAGTTGGAAGGGGCCTTGTAGGCCATCGAGTCCAACCCCTTGCTCACAGCAGGAAATCCACAGCTAGAGCATCTCCCGCAGATAGCTGTCCAGCCTCTGCTTGAAGACATCCAGCAAAGGGGATCCCACCACCTCCCTAGGCAGTCGGTTTCATTGCCGAACTGCCCTTACTGTCAAGAAGTTCCTTCTAATGTCCAATCTGAATCTACGCTCCTGCAACTTAAAACCATTAGACCTAGTCCTACCCTCTGGAGCAGCAGTGAACAAATGTGTACCCTCCTCTATGTGACAGCCCTTCAGGTACTTAAAGAGTGCAATCAGCCTTCTCTTCACCAGACTGAACATGCCAAGTTCCTTCAACCTTTCCTCATAAGACTTGTTCTCCATACCGGCTATCATCCTCGTCGCCCTCTTCTGAACCCGCTCTAACTTGTCTATATCTTTCTTAAAATGAGGCGCCCAGAACTGAACGCAGTATTCCAGATGAGGCCTGACTAATGCAGAATATAGTGGGACTATTACTTCCCTTGACCTGGAAACTATAGCTCTGTTTAAAAGACATGAGCGCAGGAGAGCCAGATTTTTTTTCGTAGTATTGTGACCTGGGTCTTTATCAGGCCACTTAAGAGCAGCGTTCCCAACCCCGGTGCCAGTTTAAGTAAACAGGGCTTGGCGTTGCTCAGGGGAGGGTAAAAGTCCCGCCAAAATTTGATTCACATCAGCCCACGTGAGGTTGTACACATCAAAAAGTTGTCCTAATTTTTCAGAAAATTCTTGGGGGGGGAAGGGGGAAAGGCTGTTGCCAGGGGAGAGAGTCGCCTCTGTCCCCAGACAAAAGAGGGGCAGGCAGGGTAAAAATGAAGAGGAACAACTGAAACCAAACACCCCAAACCAGCTCCGTAAATGGACGAGGGTGAAAGAGGGAGGGGAAAACAGCTGGGACAAAAACCCCAACAACCAATCTCTAATATCAACGTACTCTCTCACACATTTCTGGTGACTTATAAGGGAACAGCAAAAGGGAAAGTGGCATCAGGGGCAGGAGAAGGCGAGTCAGGAGGGGCAGTGGGGAAAACTGATCTATTGGGAGTTCCAGGGTTCATTATTTGAGACTCCAAGGTGGGAGGCAACAGTGCCCAAGAGTCCAAGGGGTCATCAGGTGGGACAGCAGGGCGATAGGGTGGGGTGGGCAGACAAAACAGGATACAAAGACTGCAAGGGTTGATCAATCCTTTATTTCTCAGCCGTTAATTTAGAGCCAGATTTTAAGGGATTTTAATTCTTGCTTTTCCCCCTCTTCTTTTCAAAAGGACCAGTAGTTTATCTGGTGAGGGTGCGGAGTCTCTAGAAAACCCCTGAGATTACTTTAATTTGTCCAAATCAAAGGTACCAGTATCACGAAACTGCAGTTCAGAATATTTATTATTATTATTATTATTATTATTATTTTATAGGTATACCCATTCTAGCGGTGTGCTAGCGTAACCAACTTTTGTCCAATCTTTGGACCTAACCTGGATCCATAATTCTTACACATATTACCCAAGGGTGTTCCAGAATTGGGACAGGATTGTCCTAAACCCATTTTCAGGTGGGCGGTCTGATGGGCAAAGGAAGGAGAGGAAAAAAAGAGGTAGAAACTGGGCATCCCCGGAAAATAGGAAAGCAGCAGACAGTCCCCCAGACCTTTTCCATAAGGGAATAACCCACGCCTAGGCCAGCATCAGGAAGCCAGTTCCAGTCAGAGAATTTGTGGGGAGCTGGCTTCAGTCAGGAATCCGATTTCATCCAATTACAGGAAATCGGATTCAGTCAGGAAATCGATTTCAGTCAGATACAGGAAGCTGGTTTCAATCAGAGAATTTGCAGGAAACCAGCTTCAGTCAGGAATTCAGTCAGGTACAGAAATTTAGATCAGAGGCTGAATTAAAGCTTTGACAGCTGCCTAGTCGTTTCGTACTTACCGCCACCAGGAAGAGGCTCACGCTTGAGACGACCAAGGGACCAAATGGTCTCTACTGATGTAGCGCGCTGTCTGGCCGCTGAAGCAAGAGCTGCTTCCCAGCGAGGAGCCTAGAATCCTGCTCACAGCGCCAGATTGTTGTGGAGTTTTCTCCTTAATGGAGTCCTTGTCCAGGAAACGACACTGAGGCAGGTTGAAGCTTACAGCTGTTTATTATACAATTGCAAGGAGTCCCTGCTAGCATGTGCTATGGAGGGAGACTGCCTTCTTCCTCAAATTGAGGGTCTTTTATAGGTTTTTACAATGTACAGTCATGTGTCCCAAGGTACCCCATAAGGGGCTTTACCTGTTTCCCGCTCCCACCTGGCTCCGTGATTCATCAGGTAATTCTCCATTAAGAGGAAGTATGAACGCACATACTCATCTTTTGTCCACCCCATCCTGTCGCAACATTTGTCCCCTTCAACCTTATTATTAGTATTACATACTAATACCAGCGACCCCTGAGAGTGGAAAATTCCACTTCAAAGCTATTGTTAATGGTACTCTCCATCTAATTTCAGACTCATTTCAATTTAGATCAACCCTAGTGGATTGTTTTATTATGCATAGCTGTGTGTCAGCTACATTTTTTATGGCCACGGGGTCCTAAAATTAGAGAAACAATGGTTGCACAAACTGTGGGATGTTCTTATACCTGAGACATTATCCTATCATATCCAAAGGACAGAATGTTAATTCTGAACTTTTCCTTCAAATGTGGATACCATTTTTAATATATACAGAGGAGCTGCTTAAGGCACTTGCTAGCATTCACCACAAATCCCATCTCTCTGGAATTATTTTTAATGTGCAATAAAAATGAGTTATTATCACACCAATGCTGCTCCATAGAGCGGCATGGCTAGAATTAAGATGAAGCATATTTCAGATTCATTTAAAATATTATAATGGGTTAGTCTAAGCATGTCTCCTGTTACCTTATGGAATTGTTCTGTAGTTGATTATTTGGTTTTATCTAACTAAACAGTTCCACTAATGCAAGATGCTATAAAGCTGGACAGGAGGATCAAATAAACATCTACACTTCTGTAAACATGCATTAAAAACAGGATTTCAATAGAATTGCCTTTATTTGAATTGATATATAAAGGCTTAACGGTTCTGACCTTGTGCACACACAGGTCTAAAAGCTGAGGCCAGTATCGTTTGCTTGGGGTCAGTTAGGAAACCAAGCCTGAGCTGCTGTTTAGTGGAAACTTGTGTAATCCAATAGTCTGCCATAAATTCAAATGGGGGGGGCAGAGAAAGAGAGAGAGAATCAGCACTTCTTCTCCAACATCTCCCTACACTTCTGTTAAGACAACTTTTTAAAACTTTGAAGAGTTGATATGAGCATATTCTGGGAACATCATCACCCATGATCTTGATCACTCTGAATCCCCAACATCTCCCTTCCTGAAGAAGGGACAGAAATTATGGGACTTCCCGGAAGGATTGCTCCGCCTGTGGCTGCCTCTGAGATGAGCTCTGTCTCAGAGGAAGCTTTTTTCAGTTTAAAATCAGTCAAAAGGGAACTTTGGTATAAATGTTCTCCCAGGCAAGGGTGAACTGAAGAGATTATCCACAAAGACTTTGTTGGGCTGTTGGTGGCTAGAATTGATCAGGAATTCCCTGGGAAAAGAAGGCATACCTAGCAGCCGAGGACGGAGTTAGGACTTCCAGCAAGCTGGGCTGAAAAAAGCGAGATGTTTTTTCTTTTAAACGATCCACAACGGGTGAGCTTTCTTCTGTCTAATCTTATCATTTGGCTTAAATTACTACAGTAAAAGAGATTTGTTTAAGAATCAGCAATTAAGATACCTGGGTGAGTTACACTTCTCTCTTTTATACAAGGAATTAAGGAGGAGGAAAGAAAATTTAAAAAGCTTATCTTGTTTTTTATGGCAAAAAGCTGGCCTGAATTTGGAAACTATAAAGATTAAAACGGATGAGGGGCAACTTACCCAAAGAGAAAATCTGATTTAGATGATTATTTGATTGATATATGTCTGGGACTATTTTTTCTTGGACTACTTTCTTTAGACGAATCTGCTGTTCGTGTATGTTACTAATTGTTCGGCGCTGTGAACCACATTTGTTTTCCATTCTTGGACGTGCGGGAGATAAGAACTGTGCTGGGCAGATGATGTCAACAGGCCTGGAATATTAACTCCCTTATTGCTGGAAAAAGAAGCAAATTACTCTTTGCTTGGGAATTGTGGCTATATTGGAAATTTGAAGGGTTTTTTCTTCGGCTTTAAGAATGACAATCAAAGAAGTGGCAGAGACCCTGGATGTACCCCTGGAAGGGTTTTCCCCTCTGGATATGTTTCAGAAGATAATGGATGAGATTAAGATAACGAAACAAGAACTGGGACAGAGTAGACAAGAGATGGCAACTGAATTTGGTAAAGTGAAACAGGAGTTGAAAGAAATAAAGGATTATATGAGAAAAAAGCAGATGGACAAGCAATAGAAGATGAAAAAGAAATTAAAGGGAAGGAACAAATTCTGGAGATTGGATCAGATATATCAAATGTGGAATTGGAAAAAGATTTGGACTTTATGGCAAAAATTGAAGGGAGGATGCAAGTCCTGGAGATTGGAACAGTTATATCAAGTGTGGAACTGGAAAAATATTTGGAGTTTGTGGATCCTGGGGATAAAGATTACTGTTTGGAATTCGGCGTTGTCCCTGGAGAAATTGATGAAGATATCAGAGATAAAGCTATCAATGTTTCGATGGAATTTCTGGACTGGAATGATTTGATGGAACTTGAAATAGAGAAAATTTATAGAATTAATTCCAGATATGTGACAATGGAAAAACTCTCAAGAGATGTGCTAGTGCATTTTGTAAAAAAGAGGAACAGAGATATGACTTTACAACAATATTTCAGCAACACATTCAGAATTGATGGCAAGGAAATATTTGTGATGAAGGAAATTCCCATCAGACTCTTACTATATGACTATGACTATGACAGCAAGATTATTATGGGTGCAAGGATGGAAGTTGGAAGATGGAATTAACACTGATAATGGAAAAATGGCTATTGAAATTACTGGACCTAGCAGACTTGATGAGATGGATTAATTGACATGTTTATTTGGAGAAAAATCGATGGATATATTTCTTAAGGAGTGGAAACCTCTCTTTGACTTTTTGCGGAAAGAATAAAGTGATGTTAATGAGATTTGATGATTAATTAAGGTAACTACTGGAGGAAAGTGATTTTGTAATGTATTAAGAGACAGGTTTGTTATATATCATAGACCTATAACTGATCTGCAACAAATCGGAAGTCAACATTTTATTTTATTGTTTAATTTGTTTCTTTTTTGTTTTGTTTTGTTTTGTTTGAAAATTTGAATAAAAATTAATGATAAAAAAAGAAATTATCAATATGAGCAAAGAATGGTACTTGAGCATTGTTGTGAGACTATGTTCATAACAGAATATGATTATATGGAGCAAAGTTAGCAGGAGGAAACAAGTACTTTTTTTGGTCAGGAAAGAGCTGGAAGAGGAAAACTGTAAAATAAAATAATGAGATGTATAAAACTGCTGATTCATTACTGTGAATCTGCATTTCACAGCTGCCATTCTCCTGTTTTAGCACAAATGGGAAACTTTGCACAGCTTTTTTTTTTAACCACCGCAGCCAGTTCTGCTGACATACCATATTATCTGTCTCTAAACTTTCAGGTTTATATATATATATAATATATCCTTTGTGGGAGCTTTGAGAATGAAAAGCAAGAGGGAGGGAGGGTTTACTTAGAAATTCATTGCTACTGTGTTTCCCACCTGAGATTACTTTAACCCTTTCATGCTGAATGGCATCAGCATCATATTCACAAGGGATTATACAGAATAAGCAGTGGGAACTAATGAACTTAAAAATCCAGAATCTTTTTTCATGCAAACAAGCTTAGCCATAAAGAATGTGGGAAAAGGAATGACATATAACAGTTGAAAAGAGTGCATATACATTTTCAGTTACTGCTCTACCTCCTTTTACATCCGTTCAGCCAAATAGGTCAAGTTCATCAAAGGGAGAATACCCTCTTTTTATATGTCAGCAGTAGAAGAATCCCATTTGAATCATCACACCAATAGAATTTTGCTACATTCATCATGCTTTGTTTTGCATTTCTGTAGCTTCTGGATGTATCAAATATGTGTAGGTCCTTGAGCCTTGGATTGAAAACACTGAAAAATTAATATAACTGGTTTTGGTTTTGATAATATCATGGTACCCAAAGGAAAGATCAACAGAGATCTTCATGTAATAAATATAGACAGATATTTCACAGCTCCCAAGATTGTTGCACATTCCATCTCTTCTCACTAAGAAACTGACCCCAGGAATATATGCAGATATATCCTTAGTCTGATTGAAGTCCATTTGCTTAGGCATGTGTAACTGAGTACCAGTAGATCACAGCCCTAAATCTTTCTCATGCCTATGACAAACCCAACTGAGCAAGAGATCATTACAATTCTCACTTTGCAGATGGCAGGTGTGAAGTTAGCCTGTACCATGCTATGCACTAGTTCGCCATCAGGGTGTCCTCTATCACGGACCACTGGCAGACAATAATGATGGTGGCTTGTGGTGAGGTGGAAACTCACCATGCTGTAGAGGAGATGCTGATAGTGAATTGCTATACATGTGTGGTGTAGAGGTTAGAGTGTTGGATTACAACCTGGGAGACCAGGGTTCGAATCCCCACACAGCCATGAAGCTCACTGGGTGACCTTGGGCCAGTCACTGCCTCTCAGCCTCAGAGAAAGGCAATGGTAAACCCCCTCTGAATACCACTTACCATGAAAACCCTATTCATAGGGTCGCCATAAGTTGGGATCGAAGGCAGTCCATTTCCATTTATACATGTTACAGCCAGTATGTGGAGCAGCTCCAAGACAGAGGCTACTGGAAGTAGACTTCATAGATGTGGATGTCATAACATGTCAACCAGTCTGGAGTAGTAGTTAGAATATTGGACCAGGGCCTGAGAGACCAGGCTTCAGATCCTCACACAACCATGAAGCTCACTGCATGATCTTGGGTCAGTCACTATCTCTCAACCTAAGCTACGTCACAGGGTTGTTGTGAGGATAAAATGAGGGGAGAATCATGTGTGCCAACTTGAGCTCTTTGGAGGGAAGATAGGATATACATGTAATCATAAATAAAATAAATTAGATCTGTTCCAAGACAGGGTGATTAATCTACGTCTGTGTCTGTGTTGGAATTGCTTTTAATATATTTTTTTTAAAAAACATGTTTTTAACCCTTTAAAAAAGATTTTTAAAGTTGTTTTGTTTTAATGTATTTTAAGGTCTGTTTTTGTGCTGTTTTGACGTGTTTTTAGTGCTTTTGTTTGCAGCCCTGGGCTCCTGCTGGGAGGAAGGGCGGGATATAAATAAAATAATAAAATAAATTCCTCCTCTTCGGATGCACACCTTAATGTGGTGAGGGGGTTTGAGTGTGTTGAAGAAGCTGACAGCAATGCCGTCAGGAGTCTAGACCAAGAGGCTAGACTCCTAGCAGGGGTACCCAAGGCGGAATGGTCAGAGCTGAAACATCAGACTAAGATGCATCCAAACTCAGAGGAAGGCAATGGTAAACCACCTCTGAATATCTCTTACCACAAAAACCCTATGAACAGAGTATCCAAAATGCAACATGAGATAGTGCTGGAAGATGAGACCCCCAGGTCAGAAGGCACTCACCGAGCTACTGGGGAAGAACAAAGGACAAGTACGAGTAGCGCTGTGACTAATGAGGCAGCTGGGTCAAAGCCGAAAGGAAGCCCAGAGGCTGATGCACACAGATGCGAAAGGAGAGTCCGGAGTTGTACGACGCACACAATAGGAACATGGAATGTGAGAAGCATAAGCCAGGGAAAGTTAGAAATTGTCAAGCAAGAAATGGAACAATACTTGGTGTGAGTGAACTAAAATGGACGGGAATGGGGCATTTCAAATCAGGCAACTACAAAATATTTTATGCAGGAAATGAGAAATTAAGAAGAAATTGGGTTGCTTTAATAGTGAGAAGTGATGTAGCAATTAGGAGCTACAATGCAAGGTCTGAGCGAGTGATATCAATGAGATTAAATGGGAAACCTATCAACACAACCTTCATCCAAGTCTATGCTCCGACGGCAAATGCAAAAGAAAAGGAATTGGAGAGATTTTACGTAGAAGTAGAGGAAGAAATTGATCACACACCAAAACAAGATGTGCTGATAATCATGGGGGATTGGAATGCAAAAGTAGGGAACAGAGAAGAATTAGGAATTGTGGGGAAATGGGATGTAGGAGACAGAAACGAAGCAGGAGAAAGACTTATTGAATTCTGTGAAGCCAATAATTTGTTTCTTGCGAACACATTTTTTGAGCAACCGAAAAGACGACTATACATGTGGATATCACCAAATGGTCAATATAGGAATCAAATTGATTATATAATTGGTAGCAGAAGATGGAGAAGTTCCATACTTTCTGCAAAAACAAGACCAAGAGCAGACTGCGGTACAGATCATGGTCATATCGAAAATCAGAGTAAAGCTAAAGAAGAAGAACAAAGCAATCATAATGCCAAAATACAATTTAAATAACATCCCAGAAGCATATAAAGATCAAATAAGGAACAGGTTTGAGGCTTTAAACTTAGTTGACAGAGAACCAGAAGAACTATGGAATGAAGTCAGAGGCGTTATCAGAGAAGAATGCAAAAAGACAATACCTCTAGTTAAAAAGAGAGAAAGACCTCAATGGATGACTGAAGAAACTCTTAAAATGGTTAAAGAGAGAAGGAAAGCAAAAGGTGACAGAAACACAGTCAGAACCCTAAATGCAACAATACAGCAACTAGTACATAGGGACAAAGAGAACTATTACAATAGTTACTGTATAGAAATAGAAGAGGACAACAAAAAGGGTAGAACAAGAGCCCTGTTCCAAAAGATTAGAGAAATGAAAGGGAAATTTAAACCAACAGTAGGGATGTTGAATAATCAACAGGGGAACACACTGACTGACCGAGGTGAAATAAAGGAAGATGGAAGCAATACACTGAAGAACTCTATAAAAGAGATGCAAGGATGACAGCTTCATTCACGGAGGAACCATATGATGAAGAACCAGAAATTTTAGAATGCGAGGTGAAAGCTGCTCTTAAAATACTTGGAAGAAACAAATCACCAGGAATAGATGGCATACCAATAGAGTTGCTACAGCTACTGAGACTGAATCTGTCCAAATTTTCACAAAAATCTGTCAAGAAATATGGAAAACTAAACAATGGCCCACAGACTGGAAGCGTTCCATATACATCCCAATTCCAAAGAAAGGGGATCCCAGGGAATCAGTAATTATCCAACTATTGCCTTAATATCCCATGCAAGTAAAGTAATGCTCAAGATTCTACAACAAACGCTCTTACCATATATGGAGCGAGAAATGCCAGACGTCCAAGCTGGATTTAGAAAGAGAAGAGGTACCAGAGATCATATTGCAAACATATGTTGGATAATGGAACGGACCAAGGAATTTCAGAAGAAAATCACCCTGTGCTTTATAGATTACAGCAAAGCCTTTGACTGTGTAGATCATGAAAAACTATGGAATGCTTTAAAAGAAATGAGGGTGCCACAGCATCTGATTGTCCTGATGCGCAACCTATACTCTGCACAAGAGGCTACTGTAAGGACAGAATATGGAGAAACCGATTGGTTCCCCATTGGAAAGGGTGTGAGATGGGTGTATTTTATCACCCTATTTATTTCATCTATATGCAGAACATATCATACGGAATGCAAGATTGGACCAAGATGAAGGAGGTGTGAAAATTGGAGGGAGAAATATCAATAATTTAAGATATGCAGACGATACCATACTACTAGCAGAAACCAGTAATGATTTGAAAAGAATGCTGATGAAAGTTAAAGAGGAAAGCACAAAAGCAGGACTACAGCTGAACATCAAAAAGTCTAAAGTAATGACAACAGAAGATTTATGCAACTTTACAGTGGACAATGAGGACATTGAACTTGTCAAGGATTATCAATACCTTGGCACAATCATTAACCAAAATGGAGAGAATAGTCAAGAAATCAGAAGAAGGCTAGGACTGGGGAGGGCAGCTGTGAGAGAACTAGAAAAGGTCCTCAGATGTAAAGATGTATCACTGAACACTAAAGTCAAGATCATTCAGACCATGGTATTTCCGATCTCTATGTATGGATGTGAAAGTTGGACAGCGAAAAAAGCTGATAAGAGAAAAATCAATGCATTTGAAATGTGGTGTTGGAGAAGAGCTTTGGGGATACCATGGACTGCGACAAAGACAAATAATTGGGTGTTAGAACAAATTAAACCAGAACTATCACTAGAAGCTAAAATGATGAAACTGAAGTTATCATCCTTTGGACACATAATGAGAAGACCTGATTCACTAGAAAAGATAATAATGCTTGGAAAAACAGAAGGGAGTAGAAAAAGAGGAAGGCCAAACAAGAGATGACTTGATTCCATAAAGGAAGCCACAGACCTGAACTTACAAGATCTGAGCAGGGTGGTTCATGACAGATGCTCTTGGAGGTCACTGATTCATAGGGTCACCATAAGTCGTAGTCGACTTGGAGGCACATAACAACAATAAATTAAATTAAATTAAATTAAATTAAGCTGTGCCTTAAAGTCTGAATTACAAGAGACGTGGGAGACACACAAAGGTCTTATCTGAATGAGGTTCTTACAGGATCTCCATTGAGAGGATTCTTACACTAGCCCCCTCACATGCAGCATCCTCATCTGGGTATGGTTGCACTCGCTTTGATAACTCAAGCTTTCAGCTTTTGGGATGATGGATGTGCTTGGATCTGTCACCACAATTTGAAATTCAGAAGTGTTTTTACCATCTTAGGCTGCTTTACTAGTTGCACCCTTTCCTGGAGAAGAATAACCCACTTC
Source organism: Rhineura floridana (assembly GCF_030035675.1). Taxonomy (NCBI): domain Eukaryota; kingdom Metazoa; phylum Chordata; class Lepidosauria; order Squamata; family Rhineuridae; genus Rhineura; species Rhineura floridana. Next base: position 87,551,279 of record NC_084480.1, read on the forward strand.
TGGGCACAACCTTTTTAGTTGTGGTAGATGCATGTTCCAAGTGGCCAGAAGTGTTTCCAATGGCTTCAACAATGTCCATGCATACCATAGAGGTATTGTGAGACCTCTTTGCAAGAACAGGTGTTCTTGAACATCTGGTGAGTGACAATGGACCGCAATTTGTAACTGAACAGTTTCAGACATTCCTGAAAAAGAATGGAATTAGACACATAACATCAGCACCATTTCATCCAGCTACAAACGGACTGGTTGAAAGGTTTGTTCAAAGCTTTAAAAATGCTTTGCGAGCCATGTCAGGGGGAAAACATCACACTGAACCAAAAGCTTGCAATTTTTTTATTTGCATATCACAATGCTGTACATGCAACAACAAACCAAGCACCTGTTGTTCTTGAGTCGTACTTTGCGTTCAAGGTTGGATCTTCCCAAGCCCAATTTGAGAAGTGTTCAGGACAAACAACTGAAACAAGTTGAGCAATCTTCTCATGAAGAAGCATGACACTTCTCAACAGGACAACCTGTTCTAGCAAGGGACTACAGAGGAGAACAGAGTGGGTATCTGAGACAATCAAGAAATGACTGGACCACTCTCTTATACTGTAGAGATTACTCCCAAGAACATTTGGAGATGACACATTGACCAGTTGAGGAAATTAGGGGAAGAGAATGAAGAGGTAGCACCAGACATGACTGGAGTTCCAACTGCAATTTCTGTGTCACCATCAGCACCTGCCCTCAAAGAAGACATTCCACCAGTGGTTGCTCTGCAGTCACCAGTACCACCAGACACATCAAGTGTTTCTGCCTGTGATGACAGGCGCTATCCCACTTGAATAAGAAGCCACCACAGTGCCTAAATTTGTAGAGATAATATGGGTTTATATCCAGCGGGGAGTAGTGTAGTGTATTGGGGCAGGATTATTATGTCTGTGATTGTCTAACTATGTCTTAATCTATTGTTCTGCCAGTGATTATTTAGGGATGCCTGGAAAACATATTTAGGCATGCCCTCTGTGGGTTTTTCTCCCTGTTCTTTCTTCTTGTTCTGGAATGTTCAGTAAAAGAAAATGCTGGCAGTAGAAAACTCTGACTCTTGTGTCTTTTTGGGTAAAGAGCAGGAGGAGGACTTAACAGTACCAATAGCCAACAGTTATTTCTATTAAACGTTAAAAAGCAGGGAAATTGGGCAGCTATAGTGAATGCACCAGGGGAGCAGGAGACCTGACCTCCTCTCTGAGAAAATCTGCTGCCCTACAAATGTGTCAAGATGCAAACAAAATTTGGGTTGGTCTTTCACAGTCCAATCCACTTCCTGTGTAGGTTGGAAGAATTTGATAACGTACCTCTGAGCATATGGTGAGGAAAGGAGGGCAGGTTTTATCACTTGCATGCTTATTGAGTTCAGTCGGATTTACTCCTGTTGAATCATGCTTAAGATAGGTAAAACTGACCATGAGGGAGGAGGAGGGGGAGGCGAGAGGGAGGAGGGGGAGGGGGAAGGAGAGAATTGGAACAGGATGGGGAGGGAGGGGCAAAGGAAGGGAAGGGGCAAGAGGGAGGGGATAGGAGGGAGGAGGAGGGGATGGCATGTTTGCTCATTTGCATGCTTTTTGAGTTCAATGGGATTTACTCCTCAGCAATCATGCTTAGGATAGGTGAAACTGACCTGGGGGAGGGGAAGGGTGGGGAGGGGAGGAGATTGTGTGGGTGGGCACTGGGCAGAGGGAAAGTCCCTTTCCTTTCCAAAAGGTATCATGGTTTTTCAGTGTTTCCCCCAACTTTTTATTCTACAGCAGGCACATGTAGTCTCCCACCCAAATTTAAACCAAAGCTGTCCCTCGCCAATCCTGGGAATCCTGGGAAGTGTAGTTAGTGAAGGGTGCTGATAGTTGCTAGGAGATGCTCTGTTCCCCTCACAGAGCTTCAAACAGAGAGGCTAACTGTTAAACCACTCTGGCCACTGGACCTCTGTCAGTGGAATAGGAGTCTCCTGTCAGCACCCTTCACAAACTACACTTCCCAGGATTCTTTGGAGGAAGCCATGACTGTTTAAAGTGAAATAAATGTCTGGTGTGGGTGTTGGGAAGATCAGACGGAATGCTCTCCACCGCACTCTTGGCAGGGAGTGCTCTACGTTATCTCTTCCACTTGTTACTCCCATCTTTTTGATACATTCACTATCCTGGATGTTGCGATGCAGCATTCAAACAATCTGAGACTATATGCATAGTTTTATTTTCTTGTTCGTAACTGGAATTTAGCTTTTTCCTTTGTTATTCCTATGCATGTGGATTGTTGTAATTCTGAAAAGGTTATATCTTACTGGATTCCTCCTGCGATTGTTTGCCCAGTTTTCCTGGCACCAGTCCATTGCTTAGGGTATCTCTTTGTACAGAAATGTATTGTGCCTGCAAAGGTACGGGTAAAGTGGGCATGCATCCCATCCCTTTATCTGTGTTACATTTAGGCCAATTAAATACTCTCTACCTTTCCAGACACTGATCTCAGTCAACTCAAAGTATTGTGCAGTATTCTTTGAGTGATATGGGAGGGGCAGAGCTTGGAAAAGTTACTTTTTTGAACTACAACTCCCATCAGCCCAATCCAGTGGCCATGCTGGCTGGGGCTGATGGGAGTTGTAGTTCAAAAAAGTAACTTTTCCAAGCTCTGGGGGTGCTTTTTAGTTTACATACACAGACAGAGCACTTTGAACATTTCAGAGCAAAGAATAAGTATGTGGAACTATTGAACCTCTTCCCTTGGCTTTCATTTAATATCTTGCACTGTGCTCTTTGAATCTGCTCCATTTGAAACCTAGCATTCTCATGTTGTTCCAGTTAAGCAGGCAAAACTCTGCTAAGTTCTGATTTTACCTGTCTAGTTCCTGTGATTCTGAAAGGGAATCAGGACTCCAAAGCCAAGTATAGTTACCTTAAGTTTACGTGGCAGCTGAAATAATGCAGAACTGTAACTTTATCATTTCCCATTCATCAGTAGTTTGGAATAAAGAGTGGCTACTATGTTGTTCCCTCTAAATGAACAATACAAAATAAGAATGAAGTGGTCCTTTTGTTTTTTGACTGATTCTATAAAGGAATGGAGAACCTGTGGCCCTCCAGATATTGCTGGACTACAACTCCCATCAGTTGCCTGGCATTTGCTTTAATATCTTTTCAGCACCTGGCAAATGCCTTCTCATTCTTCCATGCTATTTTAACATCTCTAATTTCATCTTTGGGGTTTTTTTTAAACTTTTCCTGAGAAGTGATTGGAATTTATCTCAATGAAGCAAGGAAACCCAATGTACTATTTTAAGGAAAGGAAAGTATATTCATAAGTTGAAACCAAAACAAAATTTCACACCAATTCAAGATTCAGCAAGATTTAAGAACCCACATTTGATTCCAAATGCATTCAGATTTCACATCCAAAAGTTTGCTTGGGGGAATACTTTGTTAAAAAACAATTTCATGGCTAAAACATTAAAGCACTAACTTGCCAAATTCAATATTGGCCACTTTGGGGGCCCTAAAACCCTGACACCTAACAGTGTCTATCATCAGATGTGTTTGGGAGCAGGGTGGAGACAGAGAAGAGAAAGAGAATTGAATTAGAGGATGTATTTAAATTTTTGGAAGCAAAGTTGAGCAAATAATTTGCTTGAGACTCTTTTCCCCCACTAGATAGTTAGCTACCTATTCTGATCACCCATAAAGCTGCAAAACTGTTTTGAATGCCTTTCGTTTAAGATAGAAATCCTAAATAAATCAAGAGCTATTTTAGGCATGAGAGCAGAAGCCTAGGCTTTTGATTATCTGTGTACTGAATGGAAGGTGAGTTATCACTGACACCTACAAGTGGTTTCACAAGATAACTATCAAGCTATTTGAGACAAAGGCTTAGTTATCTGATTCAAACAGTACACACTGGATCTGCAAGTGCTGGTCAGCCGGGTTAACTGACAATTTGTGACTGGCTGGACCATTGTTGTCTCAGGTTTGCATTTGAAAGCCAGAAATATGCAGAGGTCAAGAAGTCAAAGGACTTGTAGAAACATTACTGAATTGTTTCAATTCTTCTGTCAACAGAGCATTGGAAGTGTTTAGCTTTGTGAGATTTATTATCACCCAGATACTGTTAAAAAACTAGGAGCCCAGGAGCTGGAGACTAATTTTAAACATGTAGCATGCTAGTGTTTTGCAGTGCCCTTCATCCCCCATTGCCTGCAACTCTGCTCTTCACCTAATTACCATATGTACACTTTTCCTTATTTTGGTATTGCGGGGATTTGTGGTTGGTATTTTTTTATTTAAAAAAATATCCTAAATATGCACATATCTGTGCACACGTGTGCACACACACACACACAGAGTTGTGAATCCCATTAACTTTCATATAGCAAAGACGGAAAAAGAAAATAAAGTACTGCATTTAAAGCACATTTCCCCTCCCCAAAGAATCCTGAGTCTACCCCTCACAGAGCTACAACTCCCAGCTGCCTTAACAAACTACAGTTCCCATAATTCTTTGGGGAAAATCACATGCATTAAGGTTGTGGGCACACTAGTCGCTTCAAAAGCAGGGAGAATGGTTTTGCAGCGACTCTACCCTCGACTGGACACACGTCCCTTCCCCATTGCTGACTTCAGACCTTTCAGGACCACCCACATCAAAGTATTGGGCCAATCACTGCCTCTGCCTGAACCTACAGCAAAGCTTTTCCATTAGCCACACCTAATCAGTTGCAAAATCTGTCTGAAGCTGAATTAAAAAAAAAACATTGGAGTTGATCTGACCAGGTTTTAGAGTAAAAAGGGGTGGCTTTTGACTAGTGTTGTGTGCCCCCATTTTCAGAAAACAGCTGGAGACACATTGAAACTAGCACAAGAGTAAGTATGTCTTTACCTTAGATGTGCTTCAAATGAATGGTGTGTGTTTGAAGCCTTCATGCGATTCTGAAGCAGCGATGGGTGTGCAAAATCAATGACAGCCATGCTCAGTCCATTGCAGTCAGCATGATTTCAAAAGTGGATGGATTAACATGAGGAAAATATTTTTTAAAAAAATTATTTTAAATAGGCACAAACAGTGCTCAAATTACAGGAGGAGGGCAGATGGGGCCCAACCTTCTTATCTTTTGTTGCAGCGCTGTTAGGCTTTTGGGAAATGGTTGACAGAGGAGTCAGGGGGGCATATGGATTTCAATAAAGGACCCTACATCCTCCCCCAATTTAACACTGAGTAAAGGCGCAGAGTGGTAAGCGGCGGTAATGTATCCGAAGCTCTGCTTACGGCCGGAGTTCGATTCCAACAGAAGGAGGAAGTCGAATCTCCGGTAAAAGGGGTCAAGGTCAACTCAGCCTTCCATCCATCCGTGGTCGGTAAAATGAGTACCCGGCATATGCTGGGGGGTAAAGAAAGGCCGGGGAAGGAACTGGCAATCCCACCCCATATATACGGTCTGCCTAGTAAACGTCACAAGATGTCACCCTAAGAATCGGAAACGACTCACACTATAAGTGTGGGGACACCTTTACCTTTTTTAAAAACTCTGATAATAAGGAAGGGGAGGTGGAACACTGGTCATGATGGCTCACATCTTGTGATACTGTTTTGCAAGGGTTATTGTTATTATTTAGATGTTTTCCTTGCAAAGCAATCCAAAGCGACTTACAACAGTAAGATTAAAACCAATTATAACAAACACACTAAAATAACAAATGCAAGACAACCTAAAAACAGATCAGTACAAATAAATACAGGTCTTGCAAGACTAGCCACATTAAAAGATACCATTGTTACCTAAAGCCCTTTAAATTAAGGGCCAAAAGCCTGGATAAAAAGGTTTTTGCCTGGCGCCTAAAAATAGATGATGATGACACCAGGCATACCTCCCTGGTTGCTCTTCATGGGGTACTAACTTTCACAGAAAAAGAGCAAACTAAAGACTCATGATGGAAATTTATTTGATCACATTGAGATCTCACAAGCAGTATTTTCTGTGGCAAGCAAGCCCCATGAAAAAGCATCCGATTTGGACAATCAAGCCATAAGAACACATAATACTAGCCTAGGTTTAGACTCTCAAAATCATTCAGTATAGCCAGCTGCCACTAAGGAAATGATGCCCATAAACAGGAGAGGCAATATCTCTTAGGGAGCAATCCTGAGCTCAGGAGAAGCATCTGGGAGCAGAGTATCTGGGAGGCCATTGGTGGAAGCCATGGGAAATTATATCCCAGTGAGAAAAGGGAGGAGCTAGAAGCTCCCACACACCTTCTGCCCTGGCTGGCTAGGGTCCAGCAGGACTTAGGAAGTGGTGGTTCTTCCCTTCTCCAGAGGATTGCTCTACCCTATATCTAACTTCTGGACCAGGAGTATGCCAATCTTGTCAACTTCTTCGACAGAAAATAACAAAAATGTGCAAATTAATTATAGAAACTGGTGAAATAAAGAGACTGTGGCTGGTGTGAGCAGGAGAGTTAAGAGTGCTCACACCTACTAATATGAATGGGCGTAAGAGTTCCTTACTCTGAACTGGAGTTTGACCCTCTTCTTTCCCAGTCATTGTAAAGATTTGCAGCACATTCTTATAGCTTGTCATGAGTCCAAAAAGAAGTAGTGCTGACATGGAATTACATCATTTTTAAAATAACCAGAATGGGAGATAGACTGGTAAGAGTTGGAACAGACACTTTTGAGAACATTGTCTTGGAGAGTAAAGGAGGCACACTTCTTCTGTTCCCCAGTGTTTGAGCTGCTGCTCATATCTAATGTAAAGGCACCTGTCCAAACCTGTTCCTTTGGTATGCCAAGAGGAATTCGCAGAAGGAATTCCACCTTGCCAGCATTTCTGTTGATTCTTGTTGAAGTTCTTCCAATCCAATCCCTTCCCAAGAATCTGCTAAAATAAGCTGACACGGTTGCATGTTCTTTTCAGACATATTGAAAAATCTATTAAGCATATGAAACAGAAGAGGTCTTTCCTAGGTTACAGGGAATGGGGCAATGGCTGCTATGTGAATTGACAGAAGAGGCAAAAGGATTAAACTCGGTGAGTGGGACTGGGAAACCATGTTGCCAATAGTTATGCTTCCTGGATCCCAAAGTCATTGGGGCTAGCCAACACACTCCATATGGTAAAAGGTTATGAATATCAGGACTCACCTGAAGTAAAGAGGTGATTTTTTTTTAAAAAGCAGAATATATCTAAGATATCTTTTGTAAAGCTCTTAGAGATTTTAATGATTAAGCAGTATGTAACTCTTGTTAGAAAATAATCAGCCACAACTTGGGAAAAGCAATCCGTTTCACACAATAGTCAGTCCAGGAAAACTTGGATGAAATGAACTCGGGTGTCCTTGGTGCACAGGTGACCTCTGAAGTTTTCTGCCACTTGGAATCTAAATGATACTACATACCCAAATGACCTTGGTAAGAATGGTAAACGTCTGGATGGTTAATCTCTGTGTACAATACATCAATGAGAGCCAGTGTGGTGTAGTGGTTAGACTCAGTATTGGACTATGACTTGGGAGACCAGGGTTCGAATCCACACACAGCCATGAAGCTCACTGGGTGACCTTGGGCCTGTCACTGCCTCTCAGCCTCAGAGGAAGGCAATGGTAAACCACCTCTGAATACCACTTACCATGAAAACCCTATTCATAGGGTCGCCATATGTCGGAATCAACTTGAAGGCAGTCCATTTCATTTTCACAATACATCAAATGAAGCATTTTAAACTGCTGTGTTAATATATTATACTGCTGTTTTGAATTTTTAAAATGTAATTTTATTATTGTGGGCCGACAAGAACTCCCTTTGGGAAGGAAGGGTGAATTATACATTTGAAATGAATGAATGAACTCACAATTTGCATTTTGGGTGTTCTCAAAAAGTGAAAGCCTTCTGCTCTTTGACCTGCCTTATTAATATTTAATCCGGCTGAGCATTTCTAAGGCCAATTTCCAGTAGACAAAGCACTTTGCCTGCATTATTGCCATAATCCTTACAAGAGTCTTCCTGTAAGGGAAAATGATTCTCCCTTGCAGATGGGGATGGGCTGAGATGGGGAGAATGGCAGCTTGCCTAAGGACATCCACAGAAGGACAGGGCATGCCACACCAACTCCTATAGCATGTACCCCACTTCCAAACCTTCTCCAACTGCTATAATGGTGTCTTCTGGGCTGGACTTTGGGGCAGATGCCCACTCCCACCCGCTCAGCAGAATGAGCAGGAGCACCCCGAAATGCAGCAGGGCTGGCTTACCAGATTTTGAAATAAGTCACTTAATATGCATTCCCATATAAAGGAGGGGGGTTCCCCTTGAGGCCATTAAATCCAGAGTAAAAAATGACCAAACTGTACCACTGCGTATCTGCAGGGATTGAGTATAATAGATTAGGTCCAAACATTATGTAAACCCAACTGATCTTCTTCCAATTTGCTGTAATCTTCTGCTGCTCCCCCCCCCAAAAGCCTCTTTGGAGGGTCAGAGATCCTGTCTGAACAATGTGGCTGTGTTGTGTGAAGCTGCAGTGGGAGGGGACACTGGCCCAAACTTGAGTTGAGGAAACCTGTGTGAGCTGAGGTGTGTCTGTGCACACACAGACAACTTCTGGGGGAGAAGGTGAATCAGTTGTGTGAGCAGCCTTCCATTTGTGCAACCACTGGATCCAGCCCAAATTTCTAGAAAAGGGCAATTTTTCTATTACCGGTTTCACAGTTGGTCTTGACTCCCACAACCATTGCTTAGAATTTAAGTCTTGTCAAGCAGTTGGCAGTGGCTAAAGCTAGAGACACACTTGCAGCTGTATTGGTTTTGGCACATCTCCACCTCTGATTTCTGAAACTTGGGGGGGGGCATATGACATTAGTCAAACTCCATCCCTGTTCATCCCCAAATCTGTGAAATTGGAGATTGAGTGCGTTTCACCTTGAAGTCAGGTCCGCACAGACTTCAAAACTGACTAGCCATCAACCTCGCTGCCACTCCAACGTGTGTCCAATCAATGGAAATTCTTTGCTGTAGGCTCAGGCAGACAATTATTTGCCCAATGCTTTGCTGTGGGTAATCCTAAAAGGTCTGACATCAGCAGTGGGGAAGGGAGATGTGTCCAGCCATGGGCAAATACATCTCAAACCGCAGCAGACAAAACGGTCTCCCTGCTTTTGAAACAATTAGTGTGCACATAGCCAAATACTCTTCTGTGGTACATTCTGTTCCAGCATCTCCTTCCCAGAGAGGCTGGAAGTTCCAGACAACAGTTACAAAGTATTATTATTTTAGTGAAGACAATAAGGGGTTTAACAGAAAAAAATGGCAAAAAAGTGTTACTTATACCAAAATGCTCAAGGCATTGTGCTCTATCACATAAGAAAAGTCTCCTAAAATGACATAATGAGAGAGAGAGAGAGAGAGAAATCACCTTTTCTGATGGAGCCCTCTTTGAAATGTTTCTATCTCTTTATATATAATACAGTATCACTTGAAACAAGTAAGACAGCAGAATCAATTACTGTCTGAAAAAAACACATCTCAAGCTTTAAATTAATATATAATACTTCAAATGTTATTTAAAACCTATGATGTGCTTTGGTCAAAATCAATCAATTTTCTTTGTACAAATTACAAAATTAAAGTTTAAACACTAACACTTGGAGATTTACGGTGTCTTTGTAATAATCTTATTTCACACACATACAGATTGAGCAGGATGACAGGGTGCAGAAACAAATGCATCACTATTAGGCAAACAACAGCATCCTGAAAGAGTAGTAGTGGTGTTTAAAAAGAAAAAGAAAACTCTCTTCTCAGCAGCTCAGCCAGACTTTTGCATGGCAGTTTATTGTGGGCTTGGTGCTGTTCATTCATGCAAATTTTGCACAGCATCCACATGACAACATCCTCATCAAAATACTATCCCATGTTCCTCCCCCCCCCACCAATTTAATCCAGTTACCATTTCCATTAGTTTTTTTCCTTACTGGGTTTTCTGCCGAAACGGTAAATCTGTGTTAAATGGGGAAATAATATGGGATGGCATTTCGATGAGGACAATGTCACGCGGATGCTGTGCAAAACTTGCATGCATAATCAACACCAACCACAGTAAACTGACATGTGGAAGCACCCTATGTGCCTATCCAAATCTACAGTGCCTTTTCTAATGTTACTGTCATGAACTTGTCAGAATGGTTCAGAATGGTTCGATGTAACATGGCTCTGATGCAGGGAATTGTGGGGATTTCATCTTGTGCAGAGATGGGCCTCCAAGTGAGTGGGAAAATCCCAGTTTTGTTTCTCAGCTGCAGTTAATTAGGAGACCCGAGGAGACTGAGGAGAGCCTGGTACCAAGGTCAAACAGGCCTGAGAACAAAGGGGAGGATGGGCCTGATAGGTGCGAAGACTGGAGAAGCCTTGAGAAGTATTACCTCATTAGAAAGCCCCCTGATTGGTGGAAATAGTATGGTCTGTTGCTAGGATCTTTTCCTTAAGTATAGGGGGTGAAACCTATAGCCTTTGTTTCCCTGGGTTCCATCTAGACTGGTGGTTACCTGAGTGGGGTTCCACTGCCTTTCACTACCCAAACTATGCCTCTGGGGATAGGTGAGACTTTCAGCAACTACCTCTTCAAGTAGGTAATAGGTTAGTTAGTTTTGTTATTTTGGTTTGTGTCTGAACTCTCTGTATTTTACCTAAGCCCCTTTTTGGGGTGTGGGTTTTAAGGAATATTTTGCTGCTATTAATTGTGCACTTATATTTTATTCAAATAAAGCTACTTCTTATTTACCCATGTGTGTTCTTTGCAGGAGAGGAAATTTGGCTCTGAATCTTGTACCTTGGCTACTGACCACTGACTACCATGCTTTGGAGTTGCTTAGGGCTCCAGGACAAGGAGTGCCTGTTTGGCTCTTGTCTTTGGGAATCCCTGACAGAACTATTTCTGGGCCCTGGGTTTCACCTGAGTCAGACAGGTTACTCAGATTAAGGGGTGGTGACAATCTACCTTCTACCTTGCAGGGTTGTTGTTGGTTTGCTCAACCTTGGCAAGGGGGGATAGTTTGCCAGGATCAATTGTCCCGGGTTGGGAACTGGGTCCTGGAAATGCAGCTAGTGCCTGTTGGGTGGCACTAGGGCATGACAGTTACCTCTGAGAAGTTAGACCATTGGTCCATCTAGCTCAGGATTGTCAACACTGACTGGCAGCAGCTGTTCATGGTTTCAGGCAAGTGTCTTTCCCACCTCTGTTTGAAGACATCAGGGATTACACCTGAGACCTTTTTTCATGTCCTACCACCAATGAACTGTTCCTCAGCCACCTACCCCAATCTGAAGCAGTTCTTCCAGTGGTCACCATTGACAGCTGGAGGAACATTATAGCCTGGTTATGAAGAACCATCTTATTCCCTGGGCAGATCTCCAGAGAAACCATCACTATCATAGCTGGAACTGAAATCTATGCTCAGTGCAACACAGCTCAATCCACTCTGCAGCACTTAAATGCACATAGATATTTAAGAGGTTGCTGTTTGCAAAAAGCACTGTCCTTTAGGTGGCTTTTAGACTGGTTGGTCATGGTGTGCTATGTTAAGTTTTTTAAAAATACATTTTATGTTTGCATTTTTATTTCATCTGGCTTCTTTTATCTCTCTTGCCGCAACCATCTGATTTCATTAGATTGTGAATCCCTTAGGAAAAGTACTATTAAAATTCAGAAAAAACTGCTTTTAAGCTGGTCTGAGTGCATGTGACAGAGCAGGATATAAATTAAATGCAGTCAATCAATATTGTACACATGCCGAAGCCTTAAGAAAGTGTCATTTCCTATAATGCCACAGTAATGCTTATTGTGCCTGGATGTGGAACTTCCTATCAGTAAAAGCTGTTCAACAATGGAACTGATCTCAGGAGGTAGTGGGTGCTCCTTTGCTGGAGATATTTAAGCAGAGTTTGAAAGATCATCTGTCAGAAGTGCTGTATACATTTAGCAAGGGGTTGGATTAGATGACCTCCGAAATCCATTTGAACTCTAAATTTCCAAGTCTCCTACATCAAATTTGTGAAGCAGCTCCCCTTAATTTGTATTCACATTTCTTATTCTCTAGGAAAAGCACAGCAGTCACTGTCTAAACTGAATTATTATTATTTTGTAAGCTGACAAGGTAGATTTATAAATCTGACAAATGACCAAAATTCCTTTCAGACAAGAAATAATCCCTTTTAGTGTTCCTTACAGATACTGTAGGTCGCTCTGAATTCCTATGTAGATGATAGGATATATACATATCAAAAACCATAACTGGATATCATAGTCCTAACATTTGCAAAGCTAGCAAATAATTTTTGAGGGTGGTTTAAGACTGCCACTATGCCAGCTTGCATCCTTAACTGCCCATTGAAGTTTCACTGGCACTGCAGAAGGTAAAGTGCTCCAGGGCTGAGCTGCTCCTTCCAAGGCTTGGCACTGACAGGCCGGCACCAGATATGACTAGGCTCTTGGGCACCAGCCTGCCCTGGGCAGGCCCACAGTGCCGTAGCCCAACACTGCCCCAATACAGTTGGTGCAGGGCTAATAAGCCCGCCCTTGCACCCCACTTACTTCTCATATCATGTAAATGACATGTGCGTGTAGCATGCATGCATGCCATTATCCAAGATGGCAGGAAGGACATCACCCCTTAGGGAAGCCCCCACTGCCATCTTGGGAGATGGCAGCAGAGCTTGGAAAAGTTACTTTTTTGAACTACAACTCCCATCAGCCCCAGCCAGCATGCACTGGCTGGGGCTGATGGGAGTTGTAGTTCAAAAAAGTAACTTTTCCAAGCTCTGGATGGCAGGCATGCATGCACAGCACGCACAACATTCACACTGATGGGAGAGGTAGGTGAAACATGTGGGTGGGCTTATTGAAGCCCATGCTGCCTGTATCGGAGGGGTGCCTGGGAGCTCCCTCTCCAAGATCTGCGGCAGGCTCCATTTGCAGGACCTGATGCTGTTGCAGATCATGAAACGGGAGCACCATCCTCCCACCATAAGGGCCACAGAGGCCCTCAGCCAGGGCCCAACATAGCCACCCTCTAGCACCAGCCCTGGGCACTGAGTAGCACAGTCTTACCACAGTGTTACCGGGATTTGTAACATTACATTATGTAAAGTCTTGGTTTCAGTAGCTTTATTGTAAGAAGTGGTATTTCGACATTGTTTCTGGCTAGAATGGTGCTGTCTGATGTGATTCAGACACAAAGCTTCAGGCAGCACAAAATAAACAAAGCATTAAAATAAAGGGTCAGTGGTTTTTTCACTTCCTGCACAAAATTCCACACTCTGACTTCTGCTCCTCAGGCTACGCTAAACTGTCTTTAGTTTTAACCTGCCTCCTAAATCTTCAGCCAGAACAGAAATTGTGTGTGCCCTGCAGGTTAGCATTTAGTCTTGAAGGAAGGAAGCATTTATAAACATCCATTCTGGGTATTGCTGATCCGTCACACTTGACTGAAAATGCTCTTCAACCTGGGTTCTCGGCCCTTTATGCAACACACACACACAGCTTTGTTATGACTACTATTTAAGTTTTATTGATTTGTCACTGATCTGCAACCAATGGTGGCTGGTGCCCATTGGGACTGGTGGGGCAGAAGGCAGGGAGCCCAACAATAGATGGAGCCAGAGCCAATGACAGGCAGAACCAACTAATTCTAGTTTTGTTTTCATCCTCCTCCATGTTGAGTTCTACAACAACAACACTGAGACTAAGGAAGAGGAATCTGATAGGCAGTGCCACTCCCTCGACCAGTTGCAAATGAGAAAGCAGGCAGTCAGGGGCTGGCTTTGGGCAGTGCCCCATTTGCCCTAATGGGCCAGTCACTCCTTTCCAAAACAAGCAAACCAGAAACCAAGCCCCGCCCACACCTGTTCCTTCCTCCTTCCAAGCAACACCGAAAACATCTCCACACTTCACAGACATTCTGCACTTTCCTCCAGAAGATCATTATTTTACGGGATTGATTCAATCACATACCAGAAATTTAGGTTTGCAGAGTTAAAGTGGATTAAAGCACTCTGTCACTCTGGTGCAAAAAATCTACTTTTGAAAAAACACAAGGTGTTGCGTTTCCAGGCTGTCACTATTTTCAGGTGGGATTTGATCACATCCCGGCAAATTTAGCCTGCACAATTATAGCTGATTTAAAGCTCTTCCAAAACAAACCCACTACCCCAAAAGATCAGTCTTTTTTGTGATAAGGAAAGTGATGGGAAAACATACTGGAAAGTGTGGGACTTGATTCAACATTATCTAATCTCCCCACAAACACATCAGGCTGAATTCTCATTCAGCACATCATCTGGAAGCGACCAAAGTCTTTTTGCAGTAAGGAAAGTGATAAGGAAATGCACTAGAGATAATGATGAATTGATGGGATGACCTATAACCTCCCTGCAAACAAATCAGAATAAATGGTCATCATCATATAACCGCTCTGCAAACAAATTTAAAAAATGCTTAATAAAGAGAGGATATTGTATAATCTTGGTTGCTTGGAGCAAGAAAATCAGATGAATGCTCAGTTATCAGGTTGTCTGGAACAGTCCTGTGAAAGATGGCATAGGCTGGTTTGTTACAGAGCTTTGTGGTCAAAATCCAAAGAATCATTCATTATTGGGTTAGGGCTATGTTCTTGTTTTGTTAACTTTAGGTGTTTTGCTGATTTTGGCACAAGTTGAGGGCTCTTTAATATTTGCAAGCATAAACTAGAATAAATCAGGAAGACCTTGTGATTCCTTGGACATGCTACATCTTACATGCTAGAGAATATTAATTTTTCTTTATGTCCACTGTCCAGTCAGTGGCCAGGCACATAGGCAATTACAATGACAGCCTTGGGTTGCTTTTCTTGTGGGTGGGTATGACAGAAATACAAAGACACCCCAAAATAACCATTCAACCCAGAAATTGGTTTATAACTAGTATTAAAGTACATTTTACTAATTCAAGAAGTACAAAGTGAAAGAGAAATTTAGTAAATATGGATTTGTGGGCATCAATTTTCTTTTCACATATTCTTTTTCAGTGAGCTTAGCGACATTTGATTTCAAGCAATCTATCACAAAAGAGCCAGCTGGTGTCATTAAATTTAGATTTGTTGACAAATTGAAGTCCTGGAAAAGAGATCCGTTTCTGCTTGGTTCTCCAAAAAAAGAGTTTGATAGGTACAGGACAGGTGAACTGGAACAGATGATGGGTTCCTCCAAAGTTTAACAATCTGCTTATTCAGCATTCATCCTGATTTGCTGGAGGTAGATTATGGAGGGTAGACTATGTCCAGTCTTTATTGAGCATTCACCCTGATTTGTTTGCAGAGAGATTATGTAGAAACACTCACTGTTCTGCCAGTTCCAATGCGTCTCCACCTCTGTCTTCTGAAAATAGGAGCACATAACGCTAGTCAAACACCATCCCTTTTTACCGTACAACTTGGTTTTGCAACTGATCAGCAGATCAACCTGTTCTCCCTCCAGGTGTGGCTAATAGAAACACTTTGTTCTGGTGACTAGTGTGTTTACAGCCTATGTGACAATGAGCCATTCATCCTGATTTGCTTGTAGAATGTTTATACATCTTCCTATCATTCATTTGTTCATCCCACACTTTCCAGTGCTTTTCTCCATCCATTTCCTAACTGCAAAGCTTTTTTTTTTTAAGCTTTAGGCTGGGGTGACATAGCACATTAACCCACTTTAACTGCAATAAACAAAAGTTCTGGTATGCGCTTGAATTCTTCCCACAGAATAGTGACAGTCTGGAGGCACCCACAGTTTGATTCTTTAAAGAGCCAAGATAATATGCCACTATGGCTGTATATACAGCATACATTTAAAGCACATTATTTCCCCCCAAAAAACCTGAGAACTGTAGTTTGTTAAGGGTGCTGGCAATTGTAGCTCTGTGAGGGGTAAACTACAGTTCCCAGGATTCTTGGGGGGAAATAGTAAGCTTTAAATGTGTGATGTGTATGCAGCCTATATGTTTGATTGAATACTAGAAATATAAAACAGGTAAAGGTTTTTTGATGAGATTTTGTTACAGAAGCGAAAGATTTCCTCAAGCTTTCCTCTGAGGAACCAAGGACTACTGTATCAATGTCAGGATGTAGGTATTGTAGCCACAGACTTGTCTTATCCCGCTAGCTAACTGTAGTCTTTCCTGGAAAATTCAGGACTTACCTTGCTCATTCATGCTACAGTCACTTCTAGGATTTGCACTGTAAGATACAAGTCTTCACTATAAGGCACTTTATATGGGGCTGCCCTTAAAAACATTCTGAAAATTTCAGTTGGTTCCGACTGCTTTTTTCTGGGATGGGCAAGACAGACAATATTAGGTCAATTTTGTTCCAATTTTATTCAGTATCAGATTGTTTCTGGCTCAATTCATTGATGATGGTTTGACCTTAAAAGCTCTAAATGGCCTTGGAACTGTGTATTTTAGGCATCACAACTTCCCATAGTAGCCTGTTCAAGATCTGCAGTCACTTTCTGAGGTTTCTTTACCAGTGGAAGTGCACTTGGCTGGGACAAGGGAGACAGTCTCCCCCTCACCCACACACACCTGCCCAGTACTGGTGCCTGGTATAGAATAGTCCTAGTGCCCCAGGAGGGTCATTTGGTCCCCTCCTTACCTGCTTTTACCCTGGCTTTTATTTTATTCTGGCAGACATTTCTCAGACTAATATAGGCTGTGGGCACACTAGTCACTTCAAAAGCAGCGAGAATGGTTTTCTGGCTGCCTTTTGAAGCAATTCTGCCCTTGGCTGGACACAGCTCCCTTCCCCACTGCTGACTTCAGACCTTTCAGGATCACCAACAGCAAAGTGTTGGGCCAAACACTGTCTCTACCTGAGCCTAAAGAACAGCATCGCCATTGGCCATGCCTGGAGGGGCAATGTGTTGATTTACCTATCAGTTGCGACATCTGTCTGAAGCTGAATAATAATAATAATAATAATAATAATAATAATAATAATTAATAAATAAATAAATAAAAACACCGGACATGATCTGACCAGGTTTTAGAGCAAAAAGCAGCAGAGTTTGACTAGCATTATGTGCCTTCGTTTTCAGAAGAGAGAGGTGGAGACACACTGGAACCAGCACAACAATAAGTGTGTCTCTACCCATATTTTGGGTTGGATGCAGAGTAGGAATGGAAAGATCTGTCTGTTTCGGTTCTCTCCGTTTCTCATTTTTCCAGTGTTAAATTTAGTTTACATTTCTGCAGCAATCTGCAATTTTTTTAAAAAAAATCCTCATGAAAATTCTGTGCCATTTTAGTGCAAATTTCTCCAACACAATTTTGTAGTTTTGACAAAGGTACACATTTTTGCAAGCCATTTCTCATCGTTTCATGCCTTTTTGCATGTTATTTTCACTAATGTATTCACTTTTATGCACACTTTCCCCTAACATATGCATTTTTGTAAATGTTGTTTAGTTGGCGAGCTGCATCCCAAAATTCTAATAAATGCAAATTTTGAAGGATTATTATTATTATTATTATTATCTTTATTTATACCCCGACATTTTTCCAAAACTGGAACTCATGGCGGCTATGTTTCAGTTGGCTGTGTTTCAGTTCTTATATTGCTTTGGAAACTGCAAATCTGATCAATTTTGCTTGAAACGCGAACTGAATTGAAATTCTCACCCACCCCTAATGCAGAGACAGGCAGATGGAATGGGGCTGGTGGGAGCTGACTTCCCTATCCCTCCCTCAGCAGAAGCTGTCCACTCGGCTCCTTCTTATTGGGCATTGACCATCAGAAAGATTACACCTTCAGACAGAGGCCTGTCCTCTGTAAAGTAGGAGACGTGATCCCCACAAGGAAGGGCCTACACTGCTGAAGCTCCCATGTTCATTATGATGGTCATGTAAACAGTGACCCACAAGAGGGCCTTCAGTTCACACAGTTCCTAAATGGACACACACTTTTTAGGTTCATTTAGACTTGGAAATGTTAAAAGGGTGCTTCCTGCAGCAGTTGGCCCAGTTCACATATGGAGCACTCCACGTGGATGGGTCTAAGTGTGCATCAGGTTTATTCGGAAGTGCTTTTAGAGAAGGATGCTGTGAATGATTTAAATTAAACAGATAGAATAAGGCCTTCTAAATCTCTACATGTGGTCTAGGACAGGACAATTGATCTCATCTACCAAAAATACACACACAAAACTAGATTTGACTATTTTCTTATGAAGAAGATAGTTGTTGCTCCTGTTCTTTTTCTTAATTCATGAGATTTTAACACTTTCTTGTGATATATAGGAAAGTAACTAAATGTATTTCCTGCTAGATGCCAGAGGGCTAGAGTCTATCCTTGCCAAGAAGATGGCTTCATCGTTAAATAAACAGTGCCCTAGGAAACACAATCTGATATTTTCCTGACATTAACAATGCAGTCTTTTTGAAATTCTTGGCTTACCAAGCTCTCCTTAGCTGAATGCCCTCATGCTGGGTTGCTGCCAAACCTTCCAGATGTGCAAATTTCAAGAATCAGCTGATGCACAGGATAGGGCTCTGGAAAACATAGGACTTGCTGTGTTCAGGCCCCTGCCCCCTCCCTGCCGATACCGCATGACACCGAGGTTTTGTGCTCTCTTTGGCAAACTCACAGCGTCCTAAGGAAGCAGACTAGAAGTTGTGAAAAGTGGGTTTGTGCTGAATCATAGCTGAAACTGAGACATGTGTCCAGGCGGGAGGATATCAAACTTCTAAAAGATTTCTAATTATAGGCTCCAATATCCTTGGGATTGTAGTTTACCCCTCACAGAACTAGAATTCCCAGCACCTTAAAAAACTACAGTTCCCAGGATTCTTTCAGGGCAAGGGGATGTACTTGAAATGTATGATGTGTAATCACAAAGCTGGAAAAGGAGGAGGGGTTTTACTCTTTAGTTTCCATTCAAGGTAACACACAGTGCTAATTATATGATGTGTGGGGACAGCCCATAGCTCAGTAGTAGAGTGTTGCATGGAGAAGGTCCCAGATTCAATCCCTGGCATGGCCAGGAAGGGCTGGCAAACACCTCTGCCTGAGACCCTGGAGTGCTACTGCCATAGATCAGGGCTGGGAAACCTCCATAGGAAGAGCTAAGTTCTGTGGCAGAGCATCTGCTTTGCATGCAGACAGCCTCTATTTCAATTCCAGGCTTTTCTGAAAAGATGAGATCCCCTGGTACAGGGAAGGATTGAAAGGTTGTATAACATTTTAGGGGAAAACTAAATAAAGCCTAAGAGCCTGGCTGGATCAGTCCAAAGGCGCATCTAGTGCAGCACTCTGTTTTCAGATGCCTACAGGAAGCCCACAAGCAAAACCTTTACAGTTTCCACCATAACAATTTTTTTTCCGTTGGGACCATTCCCTGTTTTCTGTTTCCCTGTTAGCATCTAAGGGTGTGAGCATACCAGGCGCCTACCTCAACACTTTTCCATTAGCCACACCTGGAGAAGAAACGGATTGAACTGCCAATCAGTTGCGCAATCTATTTGAAGATGAATTTAAAAAATAGCACTCAAGCTGCTCCCACCAGGTTTTACAGTGAAAAATGTTTTGTGCCCCTGTTTTCAGAAGAGAGAGGTGGAGACACACTGGAACCAGCAGAACAGGGAGTGTGTTTCTGCCCAAACATTCACTCATAACTTGCAAAGCCAGAGGGTTTCTTCCCTCCAGATGGAAAGTGATCCAGCACATCTGAGACCCACCAGGGGGCTGTGCCAATCCTCATGCCAACTTGCTCAACTGCTGCCTGCCTGCCTGCCAACCTGGTTTAACTGCAAGGTTGACATGAAAGGAGAAACAACCTTTTCAGATGCAGGACCCACCTTTAGCCCAAGCATGCATTTGGGGATCCAGTTCTTAATCCCCCCCAATATATTTGTATGGTGATGGTGCTGTTGCAAAACAATCATGGGTCCCAGCCTACTAGCTGAAGATCAATGGAGGAGAAGCAACACAGATCTCATGATGTTATTTTGATTCTGGATCAAGTTAATCTCAATATTGAGAAAGAGATGTTATCAATTAAGAGACGTGATCCAACCAGTCTTCTGCTTTGCATGGGTCAGGCTGTGAACACACTAGTTGCCTACAGCAGAGTGTTTCCACATCCGGAGAGGGAACAGGTTGATCTGCTGATCAGTTGCAAAATCTCTTTGAAGCTGAATTTTAAAAATACACTCAAGTTTCTCCCACTAAAAAGGGACAGGGTTTGACTAGTGTTGTGTGCCCCCATTTTCAGAAGGGAGAGGTGAAGACGCACTGGAACCAATAGAACAGTGAGTGGGTTTCTACCTTCAGTCCTGCAGTTTTCCAGGAACGTTCCCAACAGGCAAGTATACAAACAGCCAAACTGGGAGTAGCAAGATCAGCATGGAGACAATTGTCCAAAAGATCCATTGTGATGCATGGGCACTAGCTGGCACTTCTTGCATTAGTACCTAGTACCTTTCACCCTCTCCTTCTAGCTGAGAGTACAAAATTAGGGAAGCTGTTCACTGGAGAAGATCAGCTGAGAAATAATATGGAAATGTGACATAAACACACTCTTAGAATTGTCCCCGATACTTATGTATACCAAAGGGCTTTTTAAGGACCACAGTCAGTTCAGTATATTTCCCTTCCGCATGTTCTATTTTATGCTTGTTAAAAGACTTATTAATGGATTCCTTCCACTTATGTAGCTCACAGTAATCAGTGTGCATTTTAAACAATCATTTCTAAATGTTTTACACTGCTGATTCCTATTTCAGGAGTACATTACCAAGTCTGAAAGCGAGAAAGCTCCAAAGGACAATTTGCTTCTTTATAAAGCCCAGAACTTCCATTGTAACCTTCCAGAGCAAGAATGTACTTTGCAGTTGAGGAAATCTAACGTGGCTTACCTTACTAAGCAACCACACTGATTTTTCTCTGCAGTTACATAATTAAATACCATGCCTCTTTACTAACCTTGATTGCCACTCATTAAAGCTTGCCTTGCTGTGTGTGATGTTTTAAAAAAACTCTCTCTCTGGACTTCCCAATGTCTTTAGATCTCCCTCTACTGGTAGCATAAAGGCACTCCACACATTCAGAATGCACATACTGCTGTATGCACTCATGCACATGCCTTGACCTGATCTAATGGCCCATTAATGCAGCCTTCCCCAACCTGGTGGCCTCCAGATGTTTTCGACTCCTATCAGCCCTAGCCAGCATGGCTGACGATCAGAGATTATGGGAGTTGTAGCCCCAAACACCTAGAAGGCACCAGGTTGGGGAAGGCTACACTAATGAAGGAATAGTGCTTACACATTTGTTTTACTTAAAATATTTATTTGTGGTATTTTACATGAGGATTCCTTTCTGAAGTAGGTGCTATGCACGTTGTTCCCACTGGCAGATCTCTCTACATCTAGCACACTTCATATAGTCTCTATTGCTGTGTTAAACACCACCCACACAACAATGAACAGATGCTTGTCACTGTTGTGAACGTTAACCTCTCTTGTGGAAGAACTAAATCCAGCATCTCTATGCACCTAGTATATGCTTGTTTTAATCCTGTGCATGGATATATTTTTTTACAAAAATGTGTATGGATATGGTTTTTTTCCTGTCGGATAAGAGAAAAATCAACTCATTTGAAATGATTCACTAGAAAAGACAATAATGCTGGGAAAAACAGAATGGAATAGAAAAAGAGGAAGGCCAAACAAGAGATGGATTGATTCCATAAAGAAAGCCACAGACCTGAACTTACAAGATCTGAGCAGGGTGGTTCATGACAGATGCTCTTGGAGGTCACCATCGCTGATTCATAGGGTCACCATGTCGTAATCGACTTGACGGCACATAACATAACAAACATGCTCTAATACAAACAATGAATCCACAGTCTTCCTTTCCACCCAGACAGTGTTGACCACTAAAGGAAAGGTTATAATCTTCTTGTAGTGATGCAGTCTTCCTACATATCTTTCTCCTGAAAGGCTGTGACCACCTATGATTAATTCATGCTATCAGGAGCTGGCATATGTAAAGCATGCCTCTAATTCTCTACCAGTTGAAAGGAACACACTAATTAACGGCAGGAGGGAAAGATGATTTGAAATATCAAAGGCCTTTTGAAGCTAAATATTAATGAATGCAAAATATGCTTCCCTGGGTGTAGCTTAGGGATATGAAGCAAAACCAGCTCCCTTTCATCACCCTTGCCCGAGCCACTTCACAGAAACTCCCAGAACAAAGTTCACTTCAGGCTGAGAGGCTGGAGCTGCTCTAAATTGCCCTGGAGTGTATAACTTCCCAAGGTGCTTTTATACCAAGGGAACAGCCCTTTCTGCTGGCAAAGAAAGGGGAAGACAGTGGGTGGCACACTGCCAACCTTGCCAACTCGTGTAGCTGTTTAAGGAAATTTCATTCCCCCTTTGGGCTCCCATTATAAGACCAAAGGAGTCACTACATGCTATGCATTGCTGCAACAGACTAACACAGCCATCCCTCTGGAAATGCATACTCCGAGATCAATTAAAATGAACATATTTACTCTTTCACCTTCAAGATGTCGACTGAGTCCCAAAATGAGTGGTAGACAACTAGAATAATTCCATGCTTGTTCAGTAGTGGTACACCAGTGGGGAGGAATGTCGGGCCCAGAGGCCAAATGCAGCCCTCCAGCCCTTTATATCTGGCCCTCAGGATTCTCCCCACACCACACCCCTCCCACACCACGCCCCTCTCACACCACGTCCCTCTGTCCAAGCCACACCGTCTACTGGCCCTGCTTCATACCCTCCTCGGTGGTCTTGCCTAGCTGGAATAGTTCCATGAACTCTGCTAAGGCCTTTTGCTTGCTCAGGTGGACAGAGAAAGGTGTGTGAGTGTGTGCAGAAACTAACTTACTATACAAGATAAATTGTACACTTGTTCAGCCCAACTGTTGTTTCTGGCTCTACCCACCACTGGCATGTGGCTCCCAGAAGGAAATGTGGCCCTAGGACTAAAAAAGCTTTCCCAACTCTGAGCTGCACAATTCACTTTTGCCAGTCGATGAGTGGAATATAAATCCACTGCACTCAGAAAGAGATAACTGTTATTATTAGCCAGCATGGATTTTTTGCATTCCACAATGTTAAATTGAGAACAGCCCCATGCCATTCTGATACTTCCCATAAGCTCATTTCAAAACAAAACCTTACAAAACATATAGTCCTGGACTCAGAAACGCTTGTTTAACAATCCTCTACATTTTCATGGCGATACACATAACAGAGAGAATCAAGAGTTCAACGTGTAAAAAGGGAGAGAGAAAAACAGACCTCCTTGGGACTGTTTTCTGTCAGTGGTCTCATAATTTGTTGAAATTAATTAAAAATAAGCCATGTTCACAGAGTGCCAGTAATGCTAGTACTGACCTTGCCCCATACTCTGACCTTCATCTTCTGCAGTTTAAAATATAAAAAAATGTCTGGCACATTTTAATTGATTTAAGAAATTTATCATTGGAGTCAATGATAAGTCTGGGCATTCTCTGTAAGAACCAACTGTCAATGTTCTAAAAGCCAGACTCACAGCTGCTTGGCTTGCCTAATCAGGGGGCCACACACATGCCAGACATTTATTTCATTTTAGACAATCATAGCTTCCCCCAAAGAATCCTGGGAAGTGTAGTTTGTGAAGGGTGCTGAGAGGAGACTCCTGTTCCCCTGACAGAGCTCCAGTGGCTGGAGTGGTTTAACAGTCAGCCCCACTGATTGAAACTCTGTGAGGGGAATAGGACATCTCCTAGCAACTCTCAGCACCCTTACTAACTACACTTCCCAGGATTCTTTGGGAGAAGCCATGATGATCTAAAGTGAAATAAAGGTGTGGTGTGGATGTGACCAGTGACAGCTTTGGTTTATATTTGGGTAGGAGACTGCCTGCTGCAGAATAAAAAGTCGGGGGGAGAGCTGAAAAAGAATGATACTATGCTCAATGTTTTCCTTTTGGAAAGGAAAGGGGCTTTCCCTGTGCCCAGTGCTTGCCCACCAAATATCCTCCCCTCCTGCTCCCTCTCTCCTCCTCCCTCCCTGCCCGTCCCCCAGGTCACTTTCACCTATCCTAAGCATGATTACACAGGAGTAAATCCCACTGAACTCAAAAAGCATGCTGATCAAACCTGCCCTCCCCTCCTCCTCTCTCCTATCCCTTCCCTCTTGCCCCTTCCTTCCCCTTCATTTGCCCCTCCCTCCCCCATCCCCTCCCAATTCCCTCCTTCCTCTCCCCCTCCTCCTCCCTCATGGTCAGTTTTACCTATCTTAAGCATGATTGCACAGGAGAAAATCCCATTGAACTCAATAAGCATGCAAATGATCAAACCTGCCCTCCCTTCCTCCTCCCTCCCATCACCTCCCTTTTGCCCCTTCCCTCCACCTTCCTTCGCCCCTCCCCCTCCCTTTCCATTCCCCTCCCCCCTCCACTCTCCGCTCCCTTCCTCCTTCTCCTCTCCCCTTCCCCTCCTTCTCCCCCATGGACAGTTTTAACTATCTATCCTAACCATGATTGCACAGGAGTAAATCCCATTGAACTCAATATTTATTTATTTATTATTTTCATTTATAGACCGCTTACTATCTAAAAGATCTCAAAGTGGTTTACAACAGAATACACAAGATACAATAAAAAAAATTAATATACAAAGCAAAATACATAAGCAATATTAATATACATAAACATATACATAAACACAGTATAAAAGTCAGAATTCACCAAGGGTATTTAATTTATATCCTGTCCTTCCTCCAAGTAGGAGCCCAGAGTGGCAAACAAAAGCACTAAAAAAGCTTTAAAACATCATAAAAACAGACTTTAAAATATATTAGAACAAAACATCTTTGAAACTATTTTTTTTAAGTTTTAAAAACATCTTTTTAAAAAAGGTTTAAAAGCATATTAAAAAGCAATTCCAACACAGATGCAGACTGGGATGAGGTCTCAACTTAAAAGGCTTGTTGAAAGAGGAAGTTCTTCAGTAGGCGCCGAAAAAATAGCAGAGATTTAAGGGGAGGGAATTCCAAAGGGTAGGTGGCACTATACTAAAGGTCCATTTCCTAAGTTGTGCAGATAAGATGTATCTGTAGGAGACTCTCAGCTGCAGAGCACAGTGATCGACAAGGACCTCCTGATAAGATGTATCTGCAGGAGCGCAGTGATAGATTGGGTATATAATGGATAAGTAGGTCTTTCAGGTATCCTGGTCCGAAGCTGTATACGGCTTTGTACACGAAAACCAGAATCTTGAATTTAGTCCGGTAGCTAATAGGTAGCCAGTACAATTCTTTCAGCAGCGGGGTGACATTTTGCACCGCTGCATTTTGCACCAGCTGCAGCTTCTGGACCAACTTCAAGGGCAGCCCCACATAGAGCGCATTCCAGTAATCCAGGCTGGAGGTTACCAGTGCATGGACAACAGTGGTCAGGCTATCCCGATCCAGAAATGGCTGCAGCTGTGTTTCCAGCCAAAGCTGGTAAAAGGTCACCTGGGCCGCTAATGACAAAGAAGGATCCAGGAGCATGCCCAGACTATGAACCTGCTCTTCAGAGGGAGTACGACTCCATCCAAAGCAGGCAACTGACCAGTTATCTGAACCCGGGAATCACCAACCCACAGTGTCTCTGTCTTGCTAGGATTCAGTTTATTGGCCCTCGTATAGCCCACCATTGAGTCCAGGCAGTGGTCCAGGCCTTGCACAGCCTCTCCTGATTCAGATGTTACAGAGAAACAGAGCTGGGTATCATCAGCGTACTGCTGACACCTTGCCCCAAATCTCCTGATGACCACTCCCAAGGGCTTCATATAGATGTTAAACAGTATGGGGGACAAGATGGTACCTCATGGCACGCCACAGAACAACTGCCAGGGGGCCAAAAGATAATCATCCAATGCTATTCTCTGAAAATGACCCTGGAGATAGGATCAGAACCTCCAATACCCATCTCACCAAGTCGGCCCAGAAGGATACCATGGTCAATGGTATAAAAAGCCGCTGAGAGATCAAGTAAGAGTAACAGGGTCGCACTCCCCCTGTCCTTCTCCAGATACAGCCATCAGGGCGACCAAGGCTGATTCAGTCCCATAACTAGGCCTGAACCCAGACTTGAATGGGTCAAGATAATCTGTTTCATGCAATTGCTGTGCCACAACCCTCTCAATCACCTTCCCTAAGAAGGGGGTATTTGCAACCGGTCGGTAATTGTCACAGACCAGTGGGTCCAGGGTGAGCTTTTTCAGGAGCAGTCGGATCACCGCCTCTTTCAGGGCGGCTGGAACCACTCCCTCCCACAATGATGTGATGACCACACCCTGGATCCACTCTGTCAACCCCCCTCAGCAAGCTTTAATAAGCCAAGAAGGGCAAGGACATGTTGCTGGCCGCATCATCACAAGCACTTTGTCCACATCATCAGGCTACATCAACTGAAATCGTTCCCAAGATGCAGCAGACATTGCACTGGACACCTCACTGGGGACTACAGTAGATCTGGATGGGGCATCAACATTGCTACAGAGATGAGCAACTTTACCCTCAAATGTGAAGAGTTTGACTAGCATCATGTGCCTTCATTTTCAGAACAGAGAGGTGGAGACACATTGGAAACCAGCAAAACAATAAGTGTGTCTCTACCTATATTTAGGGTTGGATGCAGAGTAGGGATGGAAAGGTCTGTCTATTTCGGTTCTCTCCGTTTCTCATTTTTCCAATGTTAAATTTGGTTCTCTACATGTTACCAAATTCTTCCAAGCTACACAGAAAGTGGATTGGACTGTGAAAGACCAACCCAAATTGTGTTTGCATTTTGACAAATTTGTAGGGCAGTACAATATCTCAGAGAGGACAGGTCTCCTGCTCCCCTGGTGCATTCTCTATAGCTGCCCTTTTAAAAGTTTGATAGAAATATCTGTTGGCTATAGGTACGTTCTTAAACAGCAATAGATTTTTTGCCTATTAGTAAATCACAGCTTACAGCTGGTATAACACAGTGGGGAGGAGAACCCGGCTGGGAGTCCAGAGTCTGTAAGTTCAAATCCCCACTCGTGTCTCCTGGGTGCCAAGGGCCAGCTAAAGATCATCCCCACAGGGAGTGGCTCAGGGGTTACGTGCCCTGCCACCTGTGCAGCCGTGGGCAAGCTGCATAGTCCCAAGGAGCCCAGTTGTCCTCCAGCTGGTCAAGCTGAGCAGGCCCTAGCCAGCTGGGGAGGACTAGCCTCAGAGGGAGACATAAACCCCCTCTGAATACCACTTACCATGAAATCCCTATTCATAAGGTCGCCATAAGTCGGGATCAACTTGAAGGCAATCCATTTCCATTTCAAACCACAGCTTACATTTACACTAGTTAAACCCATTAGAAAACTAGGCCCTATTTCTCCTTGCCTAGGAATTTAATTTACCCACACACGCACCCCTGAAACATATGCACACAAGATATGAAAGAGTGCATAAAATATATTAGCACACCAACATTGTGCAACTTCAAAACAGCAGATAATATAAAATAAGAGAAAACACGGCTACCTTCTCAATCTACCAGTTGGCAATCATATAGAAAGCAGTTTTCAGCCATCCCATTTTGTTTAATCCTTCTGTTTAAAATTCTATATGGAAGGATCAGCATAATAAAGGGAAATCCTTTTGAAAAATAAACTGGGCTTCATTAGTAGAATTTTAAAGTTGCCTTAATGTTTATTTTTGCACCTTCACCTTCATTCAACACATGCACATGCTGCAACACTCAGTCCTAGAAAGGCTCAACTAGCAATTCATTTCCAGAATCTATCACAGAGGGCCATAAGTCATATTAAGTCATATAAAATGGTTTAGTTGCCAGTAAAGAAGTCCTGACATCCCAACTGTTGTGCCAGCATAAAAAATGAACTTGTACCAACACCACAGGAGTACAAATGTTCAGGACCAATCAGTGTGCCTGTTAAGTATGATAACACTAAATGTGTGCTATTTATTGGATACTACTGGAGTTTATTATGTGGATGCTGACATTTTAAAAGTTCATCAGGTCTGAGTAGAAAATACTCAGCACCTTAAGGTTTGTACTTTTTTTGGACATTTTTTATTTTTCAAGTTTACCTTCAAAAGGAGGACTAATTTTCAAGCAGCGGGTCTTTGGCTACAATGTGGCGTAGTGGTTAGAGTGTCCGAATGGGACCTGAGAGACCAGGGTTCAAATCACTGCTTGGCCATGAATCTCACTGGGTGACATTGGGCCAGTCTCTGTCCCTCAGTCTAGATTACCTCACAGGGTTGTTGTGAGGATAAAATGAGGAGGGGGAGAATCATGTTTGTACAGCACCTTGAGCTCCTTTGAGGAAAGGTAGAATATAAATGTAATAAAAATAAATAAAAAGCCAACACTGCCCAGACAATTGCAGAATAGATGGGTGTGTTATCTGACTGTGGTATGTGAGAATATGTGGTGTGTAAGAGACATAAGACAGAGGCCGGTTACCAGAAAGTTTGGTGCTCCTTTGTGGATCATTAAATTTAGATGAAGAGCCTTTTGATCTTGATAGATCTTTATTGTTTATCTGCAAGATGTTCACACATGCTGAAATTCATTGACGTATCTGTTTAAATGAGAAGCACGGTTTCTCTTTGCTCTCCCTTCCACTCCATCCTCCATCGTTATGCTTTTCCTCTTTTTTTACCTACTCCACTTTGTACCCCACCCTTCTTCCAGACTGGAGCACAGGGCTGTAGATGTATCTTTCCTCCTGTCCGTACCAAGGAGAAATAAGGTGCTTCCTCTCCTGTTTTCTTGGGTGAAGGTCAGTGGTGGCGGCTGGTGCTCGTTGGGACTGGTAGGGCAGAAGGAAGGTAGACCCACAGTAGGAGTCAGAGCCAATGAGAGGCAGAGCCAACTAATTCTAGTTATGTCCCCACCACCACCTCCCTGCTGTTCTGTAAGGGCAGCACTGAGACTAAGGAGGAGGGAGCTGACAGGCACTCCTATGGATTGGTTGTAAGCAGAAAGGCAGGCAGGTGGGGTCTGGCTGAGGACAGAATGAGGTTGGTGGGGCAAAGTCCCATTTGCCCTAATGGGCTAGCTTCCACTGGTGAAGGTTGGTGCACATGAAAATCTTATTTGTCACAATAGCTTTATTCCTGAGTTTTGAATTGACTATTCCTTATACACACACAAGCCAGATGCTGAAATCCTGTCCACTGCCTCTCAAAGAAGGTTGAGTGATGTTATGCTGATCAGCAGCTTCTGCACATGGGGAACAATTTAGAAGACGATCCCTTTGTCATGAGTAGGCAGCAGGTGCTACCAGCACAGAAGAATGAATGGCAGCTAAAAGCAAGAGAGTCCTCTGATGGTGCTGAATTTTGTTCACGGGGCTAGACCTATTAAGATATCATTGCCTTTGATTTATCTGAATGGTTACATGAAATGAAAGCAATGAGTCTTGAGAGGCATTTCGGGTGAGACAAAACTGCTTAATTTTAACTGTGGAAAACAGCCCTGATTTGCCTATGAAAAACCAACCCTGATTGACAGAGCTAATTATCTGCTGAAATCAAAGGCTGAGTGAGCTGCTGAGTGGCCCTATGTGACTTTGTGGTTCGGAGAGACCAGACAAGCCACTCCCACAAGAAAGAAGCCACCCTCCCTAGGAGTGTATGTCTCATATCTCCCGCAGGGGAAGTGATCAAGTAATCAGCCCCATTGGTGTGTTCTGCCTAAGGCAACCAGATATACTTAATTCTACAGCTCCCCAGGCTACTGGCATCAGATCATGTCTGAGAAAGAAACTGAAGCTGCTTTGAAAATGGCAGGACTAACCTAAGATGGTGCTGACAAATGTTGCACCAATATGCCTCCAATGCCAGCTGAAGCCCAAATTCCTTTAGCCTAAGAAGAATGCAATGGAAAGAGAGTAAGGCTTCAATCCAATACTTATCTACTCAGAAGTGAGCTCCACTGGATTCAATGGGACTTACTCCCAGGTAAGTGTGCATTGGATTGCAGCCTAAGAGGTCAAGGAGCGGGGCAAGTGAATGAAGTTCTTCTACCTCTACTGAGGCAAAGTCTACAGTCATAGCTGCTGCCTTGGCTCTTCTAGCCTCTACCCGTGAAGGCCGCTGAAGAGGACTGGCACCAAGCACAGACCTCAGCCATCTTAAATAGGCCTTAAATTCTAAAGCTACAAGTTTGCAAATAATTCCAACAAGGAAGCCAGTGTGGCTTCACAAAAAGCTTAGAGATGACCTAAAAACAAACAGACAAAAAAAGAAACATACAGGAAGTGGAAGGAAGGCCAGGGCACAAAGGAAGAGTATGGACAGGTAGCACGGAATTGCAGGGATGGCATCAGGAAGGCTGAAGGTGAGAATGAGCTGAGGTTAGAGAGAGATGCTAAAAGCAACAAAAAAGGTTTCTTCGGGTACATTCATAGGAAAAGACAGAAAAAAGAAATGGTGGTACAGCTAGTCTACTCGATGATGGCAAAATAAGATGACAAAGAAAAGGCAGAAGTGCTCAATTGCTACTTTGGCTCAGGCTTCTCCCAAAAGAGGGTGTTCGACCCTCCTGGCAAACGTGAAGTTGAAGGGGCAGGATTGCAGCTTTAAACTGATAGACAAATGGTCAAGGACAACCTAATTGCTTCAGATCTCCATGGCCTGATGAACTGCATCCTAGAGTATTGAAGAAACTGGCTGAAGAACTCTCAGACCCACTGTCTATTATCTTTGTGAAATCATGGAGGAGGAGTGAAGTGCCGGATGAGTGGAGGAGAGCTAACGTTGTCCCTATCTTCAAAAAAGGCAAAAGGGAAGAAGCTGGGAACTACAGACTAGTCAGCCTGACATCAATCTGCGCAGACTGTATCTTCCCTCGTGATCTGTGTTAGGAGGCACGAGGGAAGAGGTGAATAGGCAGGGCCTGCTAGCATCTGAGAGGAAAAAATGGATGCCGGAGGAAAAAGCCAGGGCAAGGACAATGGAGGAGAAGGCAGCAGCAGAATGGCGAAGAGCTGTGGAGGTGAGTGACGATGATTTGTGTGTGTGTGTGTGTGTGTGCGCGCACGTGCGTGCAGCCCCGCAGCCCCTTCCGCCCCCCTGTGGCATTTTTGCCCCCCCACGGCCCCTTCTGCCCCCCCACTGCCTCTCCTTGCCTCATTGCCGCCCCCTCCATCAATCACAAGGCACTTCTGAAACTTCGGCCTATCAGAGCTTGGAAAAGTTACTTTTTTGAACTACAACTTCCATCAGCCCTAGGCAACATGGCCACTGGATTAGGCTGATGGGAGCTGTAGTTCAAAAAAGTAACTTTTCCAAGCTCTGGCCTACTTCTCTTCCTTCCCCCCCTTTTTGAACTCTCCCCCTTGTTCCCATGCATACATACCTGTGTGCTGTATTTATCCAGACAAAGCACTCCTGCCTTTTAAAATGCCGGCTAGCTTTTTATTGTATATTTATTTGAACTCCATCTTTCTTTTTATTTGTATTTTTGTCCTGTTTAATCACAAGACTGAATTGTATGTGGGACAAAAACTGTCTCAGTAATAATAATAATAATAATAATAATAATAAATCATTAGGCGTATAATAAATGGCTTAAGGCTGATTTTTTTGTTCTTGGCAGAGATGAGGTGAGAAGTAGGGTCCCTGCAGCTCCTCCTCTCAGTCCCCCAGCTCTCAAACTCATATTCTGTGAGAAAGAGAGAGATTCCCAGTCCCAGAGAGAGATAGACTGTTGACAATCTCTGCTAATATCTATACAAATGTACATAACATGCATCACCTGAACTCACATGATCTAGAGTTACCTTAGATCTTGCAAGATTTGCAAATGAGAAGCAATAGGGTTTTATATTAGTTCTGATTGTCTATTGGGCTATCATAGGTTATATATTTTTTTCATTTTCTATGGCAAAAACTCCAACGTCAGTGGAATTTATGTGATGTGTTCTAATCATTTGAATTTGGCTAATGAATGCTTTATTGTTTCATCAGAACTTTAGCAGTAGTACTAAAATATTAATAAAAAAGAAAAGGGAAAGAAAAAATACTTTACATACATCATTCAGCTGTATTGCTAATTATAGATATAGATATAAAAGATAAACGGCATTTTGTCAAAAGTATTTTTGTCTACATTTTATACCTCATCCTTGGTTTTCCAAGCTTGGCATGGAATGCTTCTCATACAGAATTAATTTGAAATGCTGCATATTTATTATCATAATCATCATATTCAAAATAAAAAATATATGTACCGCCTTCAAGTTGATTCCAACTTATGGTGACCCTATGAATAGGGTTTTCATGAGGCTGAGAGGCAGTGACTGACCCAAGGTCACCCAGTGAGTTTCATGGCTATGTGGGGATTTGAACCCTAGTCTCATTTTGTTCTCACAACAACCCTGTGAGATAGTAGGTTAGACTGGCCCAGGCAGGGTTATTCAGTGAGCAAAAATGATGCAAATAGGATCTCTTTTAATTGTGCTATCGACCTGCTTACTTCCACTCTGACTGGGGGATCTTGCAGCATGGGGAAGAGATGGGGGCACATCACAGCTGAAGTTCACCCATATAGGAGCATTATCTCTTGTTTATTACAGAGACATCTGATGGAGGTTTTGCTGCTGAGAGCAGCAGTCAGTTAGTGCGGCCACTTGAATCACAGCTTGTTGATCCTGAGGAGGCAAAACTAGAAAGTGAGGTTCAGAAAGGAGGCCCTGTGCATGAGGAGGAGGAGGGCATGAAGCAGTGCCAGTTGCCCACAGCCACATCTGCAGAACAGCAAGTACCATGGTTTGGCTTTGAGAAAGCTTGTACATTTGTGAGCCAGAGTGGGAAAAAGGTTGTATGATGCAATTACTGCCTTCCAAGGATCAAAAATCTGAGATCAGCTGTTTCCTCCTCATCCAATGTGAAGAAACATTTTGAGGTAAGCCTTTGTCATGCTGGTCCTCAAAGAGTGTCCATTGTCTATTTATGTTTAAATTGTGAAGTTCCTCTTCCATTTTTTCTTGGATTCATGCTTTGTTCTTCTTCCTCAGAGGGCACACCCTGAGAAGCTGAGAGCAATTGAAGAAGCAATAAAGGCAAGGAGACATGGCCTTCCTGAGCCAATGCATGACACCCCTGCTCCCAAAATGCTGAAGCAGCAGCAGACAACCCTTGAGAGGTGGGGATCTGGCAGGGAGCCTGTCACCCAGAGCAATCTTGACAGGAGAATCATTGATTTCATTGTAGAGGAGACATTACCACTTCAGACTGTGGACAAACCATCATTCATTAATCTGGTTCGCATTGGACTCCCCAAAGATCTCACCATCATACGTGCCAAGACTCTGAGAGACAGAATTGAGAAGAGAGCATGCCACATGAGAGAAACTCTTGCAAACCGAATGGGTGCTGTGGCATATATAGCAACCACTGCAGATTGTTGGACCAATGGCAAGAAGAGTTACTTTGGGGTAACAGCCCACTGGATCATCCCAACTACCCTGAAACGTGAGGTCGGGGCCTTGGCTTGTAAGCGTCTGAAGGGGTGCCATACATACGATGTCCTTTCAAAAGCACTGCATGATGTACATGTGCAGTACAGGATCCACAACAAAGTTATGTGCACTACTACAGACAATGGCTCCAACTTTGTGAAAGCGTTCAGAGTTTTCATGGCCAAAAAACCAGTGGAAGCTGCAGGCACCAGTGACGATGATGGTGATAACCAGGAGGAGGAGGAGGCTGAGGTGGAGTTTGTGCCTATCTGTGAGATCCTGGACACAGGACCTGAGGCAGAAGAAGAAGCTGCAGACTCGGGAGAGGATTTTGTTTTACCACCACACCAGAGATGTGCTAGCCACACCCTCAAACTTGTGGCAACACAAGACATAGAGGCCATGCTTTCTGACTCCTCCAAAAGTAGTCTTCTTGGTCCTTTCAAGAAACAGTTTCGTTCCTTGATGGGAAAGTGCAGCAAGTTGTGATCCAAGCAGAACCAGTCAGCACAGATTGCTGAGTATATCCGTGCGCAATGTGGTGTGTATCTGAAGGTACCGAATAAGACCAGGTGGAATTCCACCTTTGATGCATTGAAGCAACTACATGAGCTCCTGTCAACTGTGCCACTAAAAATGCATGCCATAATGGACCGCTGCTCCTTGTCCAGGATCACAGCTGCTGAGATTGAAGTGGTACAGGAATACACAGAGATTATGGAGCCACTAGCCCAGTCCCTAGATATCCTGCAACGGGAGAACGGCATGTTCATGGGGTATTTGCTACCAACGCTCTGCAATCTGGACCGCAAGTTAGAAGAACTGGAAAACAAACCTGAGAGGTACACATACTGTTTTCAGCTGCTGAGAGGTGTGCGCAAAGCCCTAAGAAAGTGGTTTGCAGCTATCCGGGAGGACAAGAGGCTTCTTCTGGCAGCCTGCCTACACCCTCGCTTCAAACTAGATTGGCTGGAATCATGTCAGGCCACCACCCATACCAACAAGTAAGAACGTTAGGGAAGCCCTTTGGGTGGATTACTCCAAGGGAAATGTTGTCTCAAGGGAGGCATCAGAGGGCTTAAGGTGGTAGGCAGGGGCTGGGCCTTTTCTTCCTGGGGCTCCTCATCACAACCTTGGGTTGCTGCAGGTAATCCTTAAGGGTCTGCTGTGCTGCCCCATGAGTGTGGTGACTTGGTCACCTTCCTACCTTCCATGTCATCATCCACAGGCTCAGGCTGGACCCTGAACCAGGGGACATGACAAGCATCAGGAAATGAAGAGCAGATGATGGTTTCCTAACATATATGTGTTAACATATCCTCTCTCTTTCTTAGATACACAATGGAAGCCTTGTTGAAAGCTGAAATAAAGATGGGTGTACTTAATGAGGACAGTGATCAGTCTTCAGATAAAGACCAGGAAGGAGATGACTTAGAAGATGACTTCTTTAACTTTCTGCCCCAGGGCAAGAAGTCAGCAGTGGACACTGCTGAGGAGGAACTGGAGGGTGCAATGCCATTAGCCCTCAAGGAGGCAGTGATAAGACCTATTTTGAAAAAGCCCTCCTTGGACCCCCAAGATTTAAACAACTTTCGCCTAGTCTCCAATTTACCATTCTTGGGCAAGGTGATTGAGCGTGTGGTGGCTAAACAGTTACAGACACACTTGGAGGAAGCAGATTATTTAGATCCTTTCCAATCGGGCTTCAGGACTGGACACGGAACTGAAACAGCCTTGGTCGCTCTGGTGGATGGTATGAGGAGGGCGTTGGATAGGGGAGAACATACTTTCCTTGTCCTCATGGATCTCTCAGCGGCTTTCGATACCGTTGACCACGGTATCCTGTTAAATCGCTTGGAGGGATTGGGAATGGGAGGCACTGTTTTACGGTGGTTCCGTTCCTATTTCTCCAACAGATATCAACGAGTAGCATTGGGGGATGAGGTTTCAGACCCTTGGCCCCTTAATTGTGGTGTGCCACAGGGCTCTATCCTCGCCCCCATGCTATTCAACATTTATATGAAACCGCTGGGAGCTATCAGCAGGAGTTTTGGGCTTCAGTGTCACCAGTATGCGGATGACACGCAGCTCTATCTCTCGTTTAAATCCTCACCAGAGTTGGCTGTGGAAACCTTGTCCAATTGCCTGGAGTCCGTAAGTGGATGGATGGGAGAGAACAGGGTGAAGCTGAACCCCGACAAGACTGAGGTGTTACTGGTGGGGGATAAGGGAAGGTTGGGAAACTTTGACCTGGTGTTTAATGGGGTGAGATTGCCCCTAAAGGACCAGGTCCGCAGCCTGGGGGTCATTTTGGACTCTCAATTGTCCATGGAGCCCCAGGTATCTGCAGTAAGTCGGGCAGCCTGGTACCAACTTCATCTGGTACAGAGGCTGCGACCCTACCTTCCTATACATCTGCTTCCACGAGTGATACATGCCCTGGTCTCCTCTCGATTAGACTACTGTAATGCGCTCTACGTGGGGTTACCCTTGAAGACTGTCCGGAAATTGTAGCTGGTACAGAATGCGGCGGCACGCTTAATAAAGCAAAGCCGTCGCCAGGATCATGTCACCCCAGTGTTGATGGAGCTACACTGGTTGCCAGTTGTATACCGGGCCCAATTCAAGGTGTTGGTATTAACCTTTAAAACCCTAAACGGTTTTGGCCCAGTTTATCTGAAGGAACGCCTCCAGTATCACCAAATATGAGGCCAAACAAGATCGGCCTCACAAGACCTTCTCTCGGTCCCACCGGTGAAAACAGCTAGGCTGGTGTGGACCAGAGAGAGGGCCTTCTTGGTCGTGGCCCCCACCCTCTGGAACTTGCTTCCTTTTGACCTTCGACATGCCTCCTTCCTGATGGCTTTTCGTCGAGCCTTAAAGACCTTGTTATTCAGGCAGGCCTACGGGATTTCTGGGGTGGGTTAGGCTATTATGTTGTATTACTAACAGGTGGTTTCGATGTATTGTTGTTTAATATGGTGACTGTTGTATGAATATGTTTTAAATTGTATTTTATATTGTGTAAGTCGCCCAGAGTGTCTGTTAAGTCAGACAGATGGGCGACTAACAAATAAAATATTATTATTATTATTATTATTATTATTATTATTATTATTATTATTATTATTATTATCACTCCATGGCTTTCCACGTGTGCTGCAGTGTTTTTTGCAGCACAACACAGGCATGCCTTCAAGCGCCGCAGTAGAACGCCTGTTCAGTACTGGTGGCAACGTAATGACTGTAAAAAGACATTCCTTGTCTGACATGCTCTTTGAGCGTCTTGTTCTTTTGAGACATAACAGAAACATATTATAAAAGCATTTCAAGTGTAAAATTTGATTTCAAGAGTTGGGGTATCTTCATTGCTTGGGGGGATGTGAGATTCTGTTATGCCATTATGTTAATCTTAAGGATAAATTTTTTTATTCTACTACCCCCTGTGTGTGTGTGTTTATTTTTAATATTGTTTTAGGCTTCTTAGATGTGCAGCAGCCAAGGCCAGCACCCTGTAGGAGTTTTTTTTAAAAAGTAACTGAAATGTAATTGTAGTGATTACTTTTGAGAAAAAGTAAAGTAATCAGTTACTTTCAGAGCAATTGTAATTGTAGCGGTAATTACTACCTTTTTGGGCCAAGTAATTGTAACTGTAATTTATTACTTTTTAAAAGTAATCTTCCAAGCTCTGGGCATGCACAATTCTAATATTTTGCTGATTGCTGAAAACTTTTCTGTTTTGCCAAGTATTTTTAGAGAATTAATTTGATTCAGTGTTGGTCCTTTGTTCTGTATTTTATGATTTTATAATTTTATGATGTTTTAGTGATTTTATTTTACACTACCGTGATTTTTTTTTAATGAGCTGGCAGTTTAGAAATACTCAAATAAATAAATAGACTGTTTGTTTGTTTAATATTAAATTGCTGTCCCACCCTTCATCCCAGAAGGAGCCCAGGGTGGCAAACAAAGATAAAACACTAAAAAAAACCCTTTTAAAAAATCTTAAAAATAAAACATCTTAAACACATTTTTAAAAAACATATTAAAAAGCAATTCCAACACAGACGCACACTGGGATAAGGTCTCTACTTAGCAGGTTGTTGAAAGAGGAAGGTTTTTAGGAGGCACCAAAAAGATAGCAGAAATGGCACCTGTCTAATATTTAAGGGGAGGAAATTCCAAAGGGTAGGTGCCACAACACTAAAGGTCCACTTCCTATGTTGTGCGGAACGGACTTCCTGATAAGATGGTATCTGCAGGAGGCCCTTACTCGCACAGCACAGTGGTCAAGTGAGTCTATAAGGGCTATATATAAGGTAATTTTTTAAAAAAATCTATGTTTTGTAATAGTTAGATAAAACCACCGTGTAGATGAAAACAGCAATAACAAAGAGTCTTGTGGCACACTTTCGAAGACTAACAAATTAATTTCGGCAGAACTTTCATGAATGACAGTCCATGTCATCAGATGCAGGCAATGTTATCTTGACTCACAGATAAATATACATATGGCTGAGGACAGGAGAGTTATGAAGTGTACCATCTGAAGGAAATGCAGAAAGTACAGACAGTGATAATTGCAGCCATAAACAGCGGCCATTCACACACAAAAAGTTGGTCATAATGGAGACTTTCTGACATTGGTATGCAAATTAACTACATGCTAATTTATTACAGATATAGTAAGATCTTACTATCATTACTATTAAGGTACTACTACTGTATGAAAAGAGGCACTCCCTTGCACCGAGGGGGGGAAGAGAGAGAGAGAGAGAGAACAGGGAATGGGTACAGAACATGTACTATACAGAGTTCATGAGTCCTGAGAACGGTGTGCACTCTGTGTTATATTTTAACTGCATTTGTGTGTACGGGGAGGTTGCAACACTTCTTTAAAATACCCATGTACAAAAAAAACCCCAAAACCCTGGTTTGAGATGTGCCACATAAAGATTAGCTTTCCATGGCTTTTCAGAGGAATAGAAATGGAACCCTGGCACCCTCTGCTCCCCAAAGTCAAAGTTCAGAGCACTCAAGACTAGTAATACTGGCACCTGACACAGCAAATCCCTCTGTCCCCCCTGCCATTAAAAATAAAGCAATAATAAATTAACAGACTGACAATTTCCTGCCCTTTATTGACACCCAAAATTGGATGCTTGCGGTGTCGGCCTCACTCTACCTAATGGTAGAACTGGCCCTAATGTAAACAGTTTTTCTTGTCTACCATTTGAGCATCTTTTGGTCACAAAACAGCTCATGGCCATAGTTGTTATGTTATTTTATTTATTTACTGCCCTCTTGCAAAATATCAGGGCGGTGTACAACAACATAAAAGAATTTAAAAACAATATAGTACCAAAACAATATTTAAAATGACTGGCTCCTCAAAAAAACATTTTAAACAGCTGCATAGGTCTGTTGGCAGAAAAAAGTCTTCAAGAGACTCCTGAAAGTCAAAAGCAAGGATGCCTCTCTGCCAGAAGAGTGTTCCACAGCATGGAACAGGCAATATTAAATGCCTGACTTCTTGTTGAGGCCAGTCAGGCCTCTGTCATCAACATCATCACAACTACAAGCTGTTTTGCTGCTCAAGTGTGTAAATACAGAAATTAATAACACTGACAGTACTTCCTTGACTATATCACATTCTTTTCAAAAAGAAAGGACTGGTCATACTTTTGACACTCTGCTTCCACACTGAGACCCTACTAAATACACCTCTAGGGGGAGCTGTAACAACATCCAAGCATGCATCTTGAACCTGAAATTCAACCTCCCCGTTCCCGCAAAGCTTTGAAACATATCGTATTTTTAAGCGTTCCCTTTTAAATTTGAGCAAACAAATCTGATCAGCAAAGATGACCAAAAGAGCTTCCCTCAACTTGCTTTTGGAAAAGATTCAGTTGTGAAGGAAAAACCTATTTCCCCTGCTAATGTTTCCTTTGGAAACATTTGTTGGATTCATCACATAACACAGATCTCTGAACTGTTTTGGAATGCAACCAATTACTGCATGCCGTGGATGGTAAATAATAAAAGCAGGAACTTCAAGTAAGTTCTGAACTGTGATTGGTCCAAATCTCTACACTTAATGTTTCATCAGTTTTAATAATAATTTTAAAATCATAACAATCCTCATGTGTCTTCAGCTATCAGGATTTCTCAATGACACCATCATAATGTGGGGGGGGACAGGGGGTTAACTCCTTTGGTTAAAATAATACATAGTGGATTTTTATGAAATTTGGCAGCTATGGCAATCACTCAAACCTAATGCAAAGCATGTGTCTGGATTTGTAGAGCTTGAATCCAAATATAGAACTGTATGCTGGTGTTAAGGAGACCGTTCTGTATCATGCCATTGAGAGGGCCCTTTTCACAGCAAATTCTGTCTCCTTTTATAAAGAGAAACAAGCTGTTTGGAGATCGAGTTAGCATGAGAAGTTAATGCTATGAAACACAGCAATACACACCAGCAGCATACATTATGCACAGAAGAAACAGTGATCAAATACTTGCAGAAATCTAGACACAATCAGGGATGTTGAGGTCCATTTTGCCGATACGTCACTGAACAGGCTCTTGGTTTTACATCTTTAGCATAAGAGGTTTTTGAAACAGTCTTTTCTTGAGACCTTCTCTCTCCTGATACCGCATGTCCTTCGTTTACATACCCACACACACACACATATATAGACACACACAGTCAGGAGGCATGGGCTGGGATCTTTAACTTGGAGTTACTCACAGTGAGCCACAGCAGAACTGATTCTCCTAGAAGAAGGATGACAGTTATGTGACCAAGGGTCTCATGATACTTGAACTCAAGGAGTCAGGTTTGTTCAAATGCATGGTTTGTTTCATATGTGCAAAGGAGAATATATACATTTAGGTTAGGCCAGCACTACTTGGGTTAAAATCTCAAAGGAAAACAGTAAACCAGGCAGGAAGGAAAAGTGAGCAGGAAGTCCAGAGGATTTAGAAGGAGTTAAAGCTGCTGTCAATCAGGGAAGGAGGAGGGAAGGAGTAAGTTGGATAGGCAAGAGGGGGAACTCAACTGGGTCAAGAGAAGGAACCAAGATGTCAGGGCTGGCCCTACCATTAAGCAAAATGAGGTGACCACATCAGGCAGCAGATGGTGGGGGGAGGCAGCATCAGCCTCCTTGCTGTTTCTCCTAAGACCCCTATGCAGTCATCTCTGTTGAAACTGTGTATGCCACGTGTTATGTCCTGGACCCCTAAACTAGCCATCTCCCTCAGGTGTGGTCGAGGACACTACCCCATCACCTGTATTGAATTACAATTCAGCTGCCAGTTCAGTGGGCGTTTGTATGTGGAATGGGGAGGGGTGATGTTGGAAGTGGGGCAAGAGCAACTTCTGTTTGGGTTCTTTTGTTTGAATTCTAGAAAGAAGATAGAGTTAGGGTCCTCCAGCTGGCTAGGCTTGCCTATCTTTACCTGTGCTCTTCTCTGTCTAACTTCCTTCAGCTGTAAGCTGATATGCTCAGGGACCCTGACCTGCCCCTCCTTCCTTTGTCTTTTTCTTCGACTGCCATAGCACAGAGGAGACATCCCTGACTTTGGTCTCCCTCCTGAGCCATGAGGGCACTACCCAAGTCTGGGCATTGTGCTTCCAACTTAGTTAGAACTAGGTATGCCTTTCCTATCTACTATGTATTTCTATAAATAAAGTAATGTTTCTTATTTTACTAAGTCTTAAGTCTCAGTGATCTAAATGCAGGGTAAAAGCCTGCTTATTTACCTAATACACACACTGGCACACACGCAGCTCAGACAGCTGAATCACTCTGCATAAATATTTCCATAACAGGTGCCATTTTGTCCTTCCCCTCAGGCAGCAGAATGTCTTGAACCAGCCCTGAAAGATGTAAATAGTATCTAACTCAGGGAGGCACAGCTCATTTCTTAGAGATTTGGATAAGCAAGAAGAGAAACCAAATTGTATGGATAGATGATATTACCTTTCCCGGGGGGGGCATGCACCAGGTGTACTTTCCTCTAATGGACATAAAAAAGGCAAAGGTGGTCATGTTTGTCAATAAAAAAATTAATGCCAAAGTCAGCAGTTTGGGGAGCCAACCCAAAAATCACAAAATGGTAGTTGCCATTAAAAACTTAAGTATTTTTGTTATTAGAGATCTCTACAGGTTATTTTATAGTCAGCCACACTCCAAACCCGGAAAAACCAAAGCAGTCGAATGGGAGGAGGCAAAACAACTCGACTCAACAGAAACTTGGGCGAAGTGTAGTCTCTTTGTCAAGAGCATCTGAACCCAGTGCTTACCTGACCTCCCAGCAGCTGAGTCTCTGCTGCTGATCAGGAGAGAGGAGCAGAGTGGCAGGGAGGTCAGCATGGTGCAAACAAACCAGCAGGTCAGCTTTGAGAGAAGTGGAATGTGTGTGAGCTTAACCCTCCCTGCACCTACAGTAGCCACACACCAGCAGTATTTCCCTGTGATGTTCTGGTTGCAAAGGAACAGGACATGAAGTTGGATGAAAGCCTATCTGGACACCGGGAGAAGACACTGCTACCAAGAATCTGTTACAGCCTTCTTTGAAGGATATGGACTGTTATGCAATGATGGGACTCTACTGTATATTTGCTCTCTCTCTCTCTCTCTCTCTCTCTCTCTCTCTCTCTCTCTCTCTCTCTCTCTCTCTCTCTCCATATATATATATCTAGATTTTGCAGACTAGATTGATTTGATATTTCAGCCTTTTATGATATTTTGTGGTATTATTTATTGATACTGTTGTAGTTTTTATTATTTCTGAATTGTTTTTATCATATTATTTTGTTCTTGCTATGGAAGCTGCTTTGAGGTCACCTGGTGATGAAAAGGGCATACAAATATACTAAATAAATAAATAAAAATATGGCAAGTTGTTGAGTTCTCCAGAACTCTTCATCAAGCAAGATGTTACACAAAGGATGGGAGTGATAGGAGGGGGGGGAATACAAAAATTAGACTGGGTAACATAGCCAGATTAATGGCTGACCTCATAGCTGACTTCAAAGCCTGAAAGTGTTGATAGACTGGATAAAGGCCAACAAACTGAGTTTGAATCCTGGAAAGATGGAGGCTTTGTGGGTTTTCATGCTATAAGATAGGTCAGTTGCCTGTACTGGCTGGGGTTGCATTACCCTGAAGATGCAGGCACATAGCTTGCAGGTACTCATGGACTCATCTTTGTCATTAGAGGCCCAAGGGATCTCTGTGGCTACAAGTTCCATGAAGTAGATTTGTCTGGTATATCAGCTGATACACTAAGGCTGGGATACCCTGGCCATTGATATCCATGCATTGGTAACCTTGAGACTGGATTACTACAATGTGTTCTTTGTGGGGCTGACCTTGGGCCTGGTCTCAAGCTGTATAAGGCTTCATACACCAAAACCATAACCTTGAACTTAACCCGGTAGCTAATGGTAGGAATGGGCGAGCAATTTGATTTGGTTTACATTTGAAGCTGAATTTAACAAATTTGCACTTTCCGAGACAATACACGAACCAAAACATAGCCATCCTTCAAAATTTGCAGTTATTTCAGTTTTGCAATGCAGTTCACCAACCACACAATGTTTACAAAAATGCATAAGTTAGGAGAAAGGGTGCACAAAAATAAATATATGAGGAAAATAACATACAAAAATGCATTATATCATGAGACATTGCTGGCAAAAATGTGTACGTTAGTCAAAAATGCGTACAAAAATGTGTTTATTACGAGAAATTTGTACTAAAACGCTGGAGAATGTTCATGAGGATTTTTTTAAAAATGCAAATTGCTGCAGAAATGTGGAGAACTGTATTTAAGATTGGAAAAAGGAGAAACCGAGAGAACCAAAGCTGACAGGTCTTTCCATCCCTAACCTCAGGGGATCTCACACTGGTTGGATAGCTTTCTTTCTCACACCCATAGAGAGATTTAGGTGAGAAAGCTTGGGTACACATACAACCACATTTGCCCCATGCAGCCAGTTTTATAGTAGCTCAGCTTTTCAGGCAAAATGGAATCCTTTGACACCACAGTGCTAGGAAACGCTACAAATGGTGGCAGCAGAGTTTCATGAGGGGGGTCAGTGGCTTTCTCTTGGCAGCGCTGCATTCACTGGGACAGGGATTGGGCTAGGTGAGGCAGTGGCAAGGTCAAGGTAGCAGCCCCACTGGTGTCTGCACATCTGCGGGACTGCCACCCCCCCATCCCAGCCTAATGAGCACAGTGCTGCTGCCAGGACACCACTGCCTGCCCCCTCTCATTAGCTACTGCTAAATGGTGGTAGAACTCTGCTCTCCTGTCAACACTCCTTAGGATAGTGTGCCTCCAGTGGAAGCATTCTATAATCCTGGCTCCACAAATTAACAATCTATGCATGCCGCAGAAGGGGCTGAGGTGTTCAAGTCCTGATGCAACATTCAGTTTGAATACTTCCCCATGTTAAAAAAAAAACACTCTGAAAATATAAATCTAGCACATCTAGTTCAGCCCTCTACCTGATGTATTAGGGTGGTTGTTTTTACTTGCTGTGAGGTGTGTTGTTAACATAAAAAATAGCATTAGTACCCACCTGAAGTCAAGAAGTGAAGGACAAGTAGAAACAAAACTCTGTGAATCATAGCATCCAGGAAAGGTCATGGATCTTGGGCAGCATCCAGGTCCCAGAAAAGGTCATGGACCCATAAATCTCATAGATCATTCCAGTTACGTCAAGTCTTTTTGTATAGAAAGAAATGGAACAAACCCTGAGCCCAGTTTTATCAACTTTAACCTCAATTATTATTTTTATAACAATCAATCAATCTCTGTAATATACATGAAGAGTAATACTTCCTTACTGGGGAAAAATGGAATAATTGACATATTTTGTTGTCACATAAATAAGTGGTGAATATAATGAAGATATAAAACCAGAAATATATTCCAGTACTCCCAGATTAGGTGTACCCTCTGCTATGCTCAGGGAAGATGTCTCTGAGCTATTTCTCTCTCCTTTTTAGCAGTTCCACATATCAGGCCATTACTGAGAGACCCTGGATTCTCAGGAGAGGCTTTTCAGGATTTTAGGAGACAGCAGTATGGGAATTCCCTTTCAACGG
The DNA here is from genome assembly GCF_030035675.1 of Rhineura floridana. Classification (NCBI taxonomy): domain Eukaryota; kingdom Metazoa; phylum Chordata; class Lepidosauria; order Squamata; family Rhineuridae; genus Rhineura; species Rhineura floridana. The sequence continues at coordinate 87,595,960 of NC_084480.1, forward strand.
GGGTGGGGAACCTGTGGCCATCCAGATGTTGCTGACCTACAATTCCCATCAGCCCCAGCAAGCATGGCCAATGGGAGCTGTAGTTCAGAAACATCTGTAGGGCCAAAGGTTCCCCTCACCTCCCATAACTGGTTTGGGACCAGGGTACCTGGCTGGACCACCCGCAGTTTTATCAGCCTGCCTGCATTTAAAGATCAGCTTGAGAGTCCTTCATTTGCATGTCGGTACCATCCATTAGGTTGGCAGGAGAGGGGGAGCACCCAACCCACCCACCAGCCTTCTTGGTGATGATGATAACCCCATGATTATGGAATTCTGTTTTGATGGGTGCGTGGATGGCTCTTTGCAAATCTTTAAATGGGCCTTTAAATAGATGTTGATGACTCCCTTGTTTCAGACAGCTCTTGGGTAAAATATAAACCTTCACAATTGAAATAGACAATAATCCAATCCCATTAAAACATCACAAGGTTGTATTCATGCAACAGACTTCCATGTGTGCAGTGGAACTTCCTCTCCCTCTCCTGCCACTTGCACTCCTCCACACACACTTAAATTTTGCTCCAGAGAGTTGGGGGATTCTGGAGTAGGTTTGGGGGCATGTGGGAGAGTGGAGAGGAAGGGGAAGTGCCATTGCATGAGTGTAAATCTGCTTGTGGAGCATTAGATACAACCCACACCAATTAAACAGGAGGCTCAGGTCAAGAGATCAAAGGAATGCCTGTATAAACTTGGGATAGAATCATCTCCTTTTTTACGTTTCATTTAAGTGTAGCCCCCTAACGGTCAATAATCCAATTCCCAATTCCTCTGACATTTTTTCATTTTTCCAGTCTCTGATTTTTTTTGCTTTGCAGACAGTTATCTATATTATAATCGCTGTTTATTCATGAGTCTCCACTGATACCAATATTTATTCTGAATTCTGTAATTATTGCCTGTTTACATTCCTTTTCAAGTGCATTGCAGAGCAGATTAAGGCAGATAATCAAGTCACTGTCTTCCCCCCCTGCTGTTTACAATTAACACCTTATCCCCTTTGCTGTTTTTTGTCTGTCAGTTACAATCAACACTTCATTGACATCAGTGAAAGGGAATGCACATGAAGAGCTCACATAGAAAGTAGACTAATAAAAGTATCACTCACACTATCAATGATTTCAAAGCAAATTTTAAAAAAAAATGGAAAAAAGAATTAATTGCAAACCAGGCACAGAGAGTTGCAAATTCTCTCTGCAAAAGTAGAGAATATCAGAAATAATAATCTGATGGCAAATCCGATTGTTGCAGAAATGGAGCCCATCATTTGTGTAAACAGGTGCATCTTCAATTGTGAATGCATTCTGTAGCACTGGTGCTACTGGTGAAAAACGCTGCCTCCATGTTACCACAACCGGATAATGATCAGGCTATGACAAGACTAACCAGATTCCATTTGTTGATTGCAATACCCTTACCAGACAATGGAGGGGAAGTTCTTTCTTCTCCTCCCAGGCATTTTAGCATGTGTTTTTAAGTTTTTTTTTTTTAAAAAAAATAATTGTTTTTTGTGTCTTAAAATTTGTATATTTGTTTTTAATGTTTTTAATTGCTGTAAACTGCCCAGAGAGCTTTGGCTATGGGGCGGTATATAAATGTAATAAATAAATAAAATAAATACTCTGGCTGGAGGTTTTGAAAGTTTTTTACTGGTTTTAAATTGGTTTTTGATTGGTTCTGTCATGCTGGTCTGATTCACTTTCTTTTTTGGGCTGGTCTTGTGAGCTTTCTGTGTTTTGTATTATGTATAATTAGCATTTTGTGAAATTTGCATAATTAGTTTCTTATTGTTTTGTATTTTAATGCTATGGAGCCCCCCCCCCAAAAAAGGTAGGGTATAATATGGATACTATAGGGTAATATGTGTAGGGTACTATATGCAGAATATAAATATTTTAAATAAATGAGTATGCACATCATAAAACATCCCACTCTTTTCAGTGCATTTTCACATCACATCCTAACAACAAAAAAGCCTGTTTGTTTTAAAAAGTTGATTTGTTGGGCTAGAGCAATAGAGAGCTTTAAACCACTTTAATTGCACTAACCTAAATTTCCTGGTAGGCTCTTGAAACCCTGCTGCAAAATACTGACAGTCTGGAGGTTCCCTTGTTGAAAAAACGTAACAAAGTTTTAGAGAGGAAAAGCTTGCTTTAAGGTTCAATCAACCTGTCTGTTATTAGGTCTCTTCCTGTTACCTTTTACAAGGGCTCCTGTAAGGCTGGGGCCAATGGAGCAGGGGGACAATCTTCAGCACAGCTGTGCCTCATTCCAGGTTGGCAGGGCAGAAATGAATATCAGCGAGTTCTGACAAGTGCCCATCTGTGAACTGTCCCCCTTGTATTAGCAAACTGCTTCAAGGCATTTGAGACAGTGCATTGTCCATGGATGATTAGCTTCCCCAGGTGCTTTGAGTCACTCAGCTTCCTGCTTCATAAGATCAAGACTGAAACATTTCTTCCAATATTTCCTCTGAAATCCATGACTTGTCTCATTTTACTGCAGTATTAATGATGGATTCCCACTCAAAACCTAGGGGGGAAATGCTTTCAAGGCATACAAATGATCCCCTCTAGATTGCAATATATTTCTAGTTGAGGGCGCTACCCGCACGAAAATGCCTCTGTTATTTTTAACAGGGAAAGAGTGGTGATGCTTATTAACAAGGAGGGGGGAAGAACAGCTTTGTTTTTACATTGGGAAAAGTTTATTTTCTTGTATGCCGGAAATCACCCAATTCCACCTCCTTTCATAATTTTAGAATCCTGAGCCAAAATAAACTCAAGGTCAGTATTTTCCCCCTAGCTGAAGGCAAAGCCACAAGTCAGAGGAAGACTTTGTGTCGGGTTTTGACAGCAGCCCATGCTGAAGGATATATGCTTATAGTCATGGCTTGCACTGAAATTCAGAAAGCTTTTGGGAACGTGAAAATGAGTACCTACTTTATTTTTGGGTCAGGGTTGCTAACTTTTCTACTGGTGATAATATATATAGCTCCAGCTGGTGGAAAAGGCACCACCTGCTAATTTCTATCCATAAAACTCCTGATAAATCGCAACAACACAAGGCCAGGCAAGATTTTTGTTCCAGTTAGTTGGCAATCCTACTTGGATCTGATCATGCATTACCAAGTGCCACCTGCAACAACTGTTATGGCACTTACAGAGCTTTTGGTATGATACCTATCATTTCCAACTAGAAGCCAAGAATGAGGGGCCAGTGCAGTATCTGCCTGGGCCAAGCAGTGACAAAAGGAAGGGAGTAAGGCCTGGTATACCTTTTGTGACCCCACACGTGCTCAAAGGGCTGTAGAGGCTTACAAGGACTGATAACATAATCCATCCTCTTGCTGGATGTTTAGACATGAGCCCCCATAAGCCTTTTCACTAGCTCAGTTCTCCAGGGCATAAGTATTGAAGTCAAACCAAGGACCATCTAGTCCAGAATCCTATTATCACAGTGGCCATCCAGATGCCTATAGAAAGCCCACAAGCAGAACCTGAACACAACTGGAAGTAGTACATAGCCATTTTGGTTAGTAGCCATTGATAGCCTCATCTAGTACCTGTACGGCACAAACTGAGCTGTCCATCCAGTCTTAGATACCAAGAGCACAAGTCTTTCTTGTTCCTCACAGTGGAAGGAAATTGCACCATGCTTCTAGATATGAATGTGATCTGAAATGTTGTTGGCCACCATTGTTATATACAGACTACTGAAAGAAAAGCAAGAGTGCAACCAGCCTAGGAAGGTCAAATTGAAGTGAAAATATAAAGATGTCATCAGTATGTTGTTAAACAAGTCACAAGGCATTAAAAACACGGAGGATTTGTACAGCATGGTTTGAGAGAATAAAGTGATTTGGCACTACAAGTATAGCCAACAAATAAATCAACAGCCATCTGGAAATGGGAGTCTTAGAGAGGGATGGCTCAGCTGTGGCCCTCCAGATGTTGTTGGACTCATCAGCCCAAGACAGGATGGCCAATGGTCAGGGATGATGGGAGATGTAGTTCAGCAATGTCTAGAAGGCCACAGGTTCCGTATCCCTGGTCTATAGTTTAAATCTCAGCTCATCCCTGGACTTACTGGGTAGCCTTAAGCAAGTGTTGGGACACTGCAGTTACTGCACAATGCTGCAATCAAATTTACTTTCAGGGTCTAATGGTATGGATCAAATTACCTAATGGTTATTCAGTCTGCCTTTGTTCTCCATTAATTTCTGGGCACAATTTAAACGGCTGGCCATTACCCCTATACAGTTTGGGCCCAGGGTATCTTAAGGAGTGTCTTCTCCATAATGAACCAACTTGTCTGTCTGCAGGGGTTATCTAATAAAGCCTTGCTTTGGGTCCTACCACCATCAAAGCTGTTCTATATTATTGTTTTATTTTAATTGCTGATTTGCTGTTCTATATTTTTATTTTATTTTAATTGCTGTTAGCCACCTTGAGGGCCTCTGGGCAGAAAGGCAGCCCATAGATGTTACATGTAAATAAATAAATGCCATGGAAAAAGCTCAGATCAACTGTTTTCAAAGGGATTTGCAAAATGGTTAAAGAATGAGCCATGTGTCTATGTGAAAAGTGACAATGTTACAGAAGAAGCCTGCATGGTGGGACAGAGCAGCAAAAATAGCCTCCTGGCAGCAGTATTGTTGCGGCTTACCAGGAGAGGTGTGGTGACAACAAGGTTGAGGCTGCAGGAGAGCATTAGTGGAAGCACCAGATTGGCTCTGCCAGTGCACCTGAACAGCCCTGACCTCACCGCCACCACACACCTCCTGGGAAGATACAGTGATGCAGCAGCCAGGTGGCTACAGCTGTAGCTGCACCCCACTAGGCAAGGTACCAAGCCTGGAAGTATAAAACACTGGGTTGACACAGTAAAGTTTATTGTTAGGGGGAAGTGTGCATAAAAATGCATACATTCTTGAAAATAACATAAAGAGGGCATTATATTGGGGGAAATGGCTTGCAAAAACATATATTAGGCAAAATTGCATACAAAAATATGTATGTTGGATGAAATGAACACTGAAATGTTCACAGATTTTCATTACAACTTGTTTTAAAACCATTCACCATCTGATGTGGAAATGGTAGTGAACTGAACACTGAACTGAAGACTGGAAAAATGAGGAAAAATGAGAAAAATGAGAAACTGAGAGAAACCATACTTCTTAATTAATATTACTACTACTACTATTACTACTACTACTACTACTACTAATAATAATAATAATAATAATAATAATTTACATCCCACCCTTCCTCTCAGAAGGAGTCCAGGGCAGCAAACAAGACACTAAAAGCACTCTAAACCTTCTTAAAAACAGACTTTAAAATATGTTAAAACAAAACATCTCAAAAAATATCTTAATTGGATTGTCCATCCCCAGTGAAGATAGACAATCTAAAGCAGGGAAGGGGAATCTGATCTGGCCAGCAAGCCAGATCTTTATCTTCTCTACCCCTCTCAGACCAAAATTGGCAGGAGGGTGGAACTGCCTACTTGTCAGTCACCTATCATGATGACGTCAAATGATGATGATCAGGACTTCAGCACCACACAGGGCTTGCAAAGTGTCCTGCATAATCCTGATCAACAGGCTTGAAGTCACCACCCATCCGCTGATTTCCATAAGGAAATAAGAACATAGCTATAGATCACAGCTATTATGGTTCCAGCGCAACTGTGAAATTCAGATGGAGTAGGACAAAGAAAGCCTTGAATGTGTTGGTGTTACATAGGGCATCTTATGAAGCACACTACTACAAGTATTCCAGAAAATAGCTTCCATGTCATGTTATAGTGGGAGATACACATCAGTGGCACACTAATATTTGTTGCATTTTAAGATAAACAGCTGCATTCTTTTTTTTGAGAGAGATAAAAAGACGCATCATTCTGAGCACTGCCATGCACCAAAGGCTGTAAAGAGGGACATGTGTTAGTTTGACATGATATACTGGCACATTTCAAGCCAGCAATACTGTAATCAGTTATAAAAGTTACACGATTGTGAAGCTGTGAAATCTCTGGTAATTTATTTTTTCAGCTGTTGTAAACCTTTTTTATATAAAAACATTCTTTCATAGTCTTAACACTTATCTGCCTCATTAGGCTTGTGGCTACATTGATATTTTTTTCATAAGAGAGAGTAGTGAACCCAGTGTATATGGTAGAAGACAAGAGTATTGCCATGTTGATTTCTGGGCATGGAGGGCTGGGAGAGGAGATCAAGACAAAGTCAGCTTTTTTCTGCTGATAGCCAAGAATTACCATCTGTCCCCAGAAACAAATTTAAAACAAAACAAAGCATTGCCCAGCATTGGGATTTTAAAATAAATAAATCAGTATTTGTTTTTATACTTCTAACAGCCCAGTCCCATGTATGCTTACTCAGAAATAAGTCCTGAGTACATAGGATTGTGTCCTTGGTTAGGTTCCATGCTGCATCTTCCTTTTCATTTTTGCTAATTAATTGCTCCTTAGTCAGTTCCTGTTTTCCAAGGTGTAAGGACTATCCTTCCTTCATTCCTTCTCAAAAAGAAAAATAATTTAATAAATTAAATCAGTAATTATAGCCTGTCCCAGGGGAACAGAAACCAATAAAGGCCCATTCATTGATAGTGCTGAACAAGAACTAACTAGAGGAAGGAGCCACAAGGAGAAAGCTTCTGAAGTAGTAGGGGACCTTTGATGTGCAGGATGTATTTCTGAGTAAACTGTACAGAATTATGTTCTTGGCTGTGGTACTGGTTACCGTTTATAATATAAATGCTAGATCAATAATCAGAGGGGTTATCCAGAGAAAGACCTCAGAGTATAATCTTAAATATAAATATATACCTGGAAACACATGAGAATGAAACGGAAATAGTATTCTGTCACCCTTACTGTGTCATGACAGTGCTGTGGAGAAACCAGAAAACAGCAGTTTCACACAGGGCCGGTGCCAGAGTGACTGGGCCCTTGGGCACCAGCCTGTCTCGGGGGCCCTACGCCTAGCCCCCCCTACAGTAGCTCCACCTACTTCTTCTCTCTTTCTGTGAATTACCTTGCGCTGGGAGCACAGGTTGCTGGATGGCGGAGGAGTCTTCTCTAAACGGCTCATACTCCCACCACCATCTTTGTAGATGGCAGGCATGCGTGCTATGCTGCATGGACACGCATGCCTGTCATCAATCAAGATAGCAGTAGGGCCATTAGACCCCCCCACACCCTAAAGAGGGGCCTTCCAGGGGCTCAACCTGACTGCCCTTTGGCTTTGGCCCTGGTTGCACATATGCAGTGTCTACTGTACAGACCAAACTTCATTACAGACAACAAGAACTGTTTTCTTTTACATCTTAGCCCAAACCCCACAAAGCATCACAAATTATATGTCAGCATGGATGCTGAAATGTCTTTAGTGGTGAGAAACATATGCTGCTTGGTTAATAATCCTACTGTCCGGCTGTGTAGGAGAAGTCTCTGAGTCTGACTCATCAGTACAGAGGACAAGGTTGTTGGGTGAATGGCTGTTCTCCTCTGGTAGCTTCATAATATTTGGTTTGCAAATCAACACTTCAGTAAAATAAAAATGGATTTTAAAAAACGTTTGGTAAAAGGAAGACAAGAAGCGTATTGACAGTTTAGCGGAACTATTTATAACAGATGATGATTTGGGCAATGACAGACCATGCTTTGACCCATTTGATGAAACTTTAATTGAATACTCAGGACATGACCTCACTAATAACTGCAATGAGACAAGATTCAGGTTTACCCTGGTTTTCCCTTTAGCAGCAGTGTAGACTAGAACTCTGCCAAAGAAAACACACTTATTTGGCTAGTACCTTCGTTTCCCTTAGGAGGATAGAGGCCCACTCAGTTACCAGCATAGAAAGGCATTTTTTCTTACATAGGAAAAAGCCAGAGGATGCAATACAGAATCTAATCTCCTGGATATTTAGCAAAAACTGATCCAAACTATGAAAAGTCAGTGATAGCTGGAATTTGTCAATCCCTCCTTGATGGATGCAGATGGAAAGCTAAAAGATAACCAGGCTCATCGGGAGAGTTTTACAAAGAGTCTTAGGGGAAAGTATTGGATTAGCCATTTCTCAGAAAATTCCATTTGTCCTCATTCAGAGTAGATACATATTCTAAATTCAATTATTCTTAGTTACAATGTATACTACTCGGTACTATAGTGCTGTTAGCTGAATTAACCTTTATTCAACATCTGCAACAAATTTTTAGAATACCAGTTGCACAATTTATTAACACAGCAGGCCTGGGCTGTCTACTTTTGTTCAGAGGATGCAGCTATTATTGTTGCTGCTATTACTTATGTGTGCAGTGAGTAGATTTTATTTATTTATTAATTATGTATTACATTTATATCCCACTTTTCCTCCAATGACCTCAAGGTAGTGTACAAGGTAGTGTGAAAACACAGTTCTCCCCCTTCCAATTTTATTTTCACAACAACCCTGGTTAGGCTGAGAGACAGTGACTGGCGCAAGGCCACCCAGTGAGCTTCATGGCAGAGAAGGGGAATTTGAACCCTGGTCTTCCAGGTTCTTGTATGACACTCTAACGACAACACCACACTGGCTCTCAGGAAGGAAGAAGTTAGTCCTTTGTCAGTGTCTGAGGCTTAAACTATGCATTACCTGACTTCTGTTCTTCCCCCCTCCCCTGTGCTTTTCTGTAAAAATCAAAATCAGCTTGGGGGGGCCTGCAGAATGAGACAGGAAAAGTAGTCAAGGCACATAAGAAACATTGCTTGACAGCTTCCAGGAGGCATCTGGTTGGCCACTGTGAGAACAGGAACCTGGACTAGTTGGACCTGATCCACAGAGCTCTCATGTTCTTAACCTTTCCTGTTCTATCATTTTCTAACTCTAAATCACCTTCACTTTTCCACCTATGATGTATCTTTCCCACTGCTATCACCTGTGGGGAGTTGGGTCCCTGTATGTTTTCCCCTGCAGTCACTTGAAGAGGTGGATTCCTGTTATCTCCCCAGCTGCAGGTCACTAGCCAAACCACACCCAGAGCTTGGAAAAGTTACTTTTTTTGAACTACAACTCCCATCAGCCCCAGCCAGCATGGCCACTGGATTGGGCTCATGGGAGTTGTAGTTCAAAAAAAGTAACTTTTCCAAGCTCTGACCACACCATACCAGAGATGGCCAAATGGTAACCTGTTTGGCTCTCAATGCAGTTTTATCTACCTGCTGATACTGATAGCCAAATTTTAATCAAGTTATGGTAAAAAAAAATCTGTTGGGGCACATGTGCATGAGAGAGTAGTGGGCTAGTTCCGAAGCTCTGTTCTGTCCCTCCCGATTAATTTCCTTTTGCATAAGTACAAGATGATAACTTGCTTACCTGGTGAATACAAGGTTGCTGGGATATGCTCCCAGATGTCCTGAGGGGCAAAGAACATCCAATTAATGCCTTTTTTAAGCCATTCACTGAGCATCCTTGCAACTGATGCAGGGAATGACTGGGTCCTTGGGCACCAGCCTGCTCAGGGCTCGTGCCACTGTAGCTCAACACCACTCCGATACAGGCGATGCATGGCTAATAAGCCCGCCTGTGTGCCCCACTGACCTCTCATGTGATGTGAATTATGTGCAACATAGTGCACATGCCTGCCATCAAGCAAGATGGCAGGTGCATTATCCCTTTAGGGAAGTCCCAGCCATCATCTTGGGTCATGGCAGGCATGCAGGCATGCACAGTGTGCACAGCATTCACACTGACGGGAGACGTAGATGGAGCAGGCAGGCTTATTGAAGCCCACACTGTCTGTACTGGGGGGGGTGCCTGGAAGATCCCTCTCTGCAATCCGCAGCAGGGCGAGGTTGCAGGTCCTGATGCTGCCACGAATCATGGAACAGGAGCGCCACCCTGCCACCCTAAGGAGGGGCCCTTGGCCAGGGCCCAACCTGGTCGCCCTCTGGTGCCAACCCTGGATTGATATTGCAGTCATCAAGTGATGAGCATGCATAGGCAACAGGACGATTTGCAAATTGTGCAGGTTGTGCTCCTGAATGCCCATACGGGGGCCTACTCCTGAACTAAGGTGGGCTTAGTGCTATCTTCTACTGGCCACTCACAGGGGTTGGAGCTGTGCCTTTTAGCCCACTATGCAGGGCCTCATCCTAGGAGTATTTTAAATTTCACTCAGAATTTGGCTGCGAACACACTATCCACCTGCAGCAAAGAGTTTCCATTGGCCAGACCTGGAGCAGGAACGGGACTGATCTGCCGATTAGTTGCAAAATCCCTTTGAAGCTGAATTACAAAACACACACACACACAGTTTTAGGTTTTACAGTAAAAAGTGGTAGGGTTTGACTAGTGTCGTGTGCCCCCATTTTCAGGAAAGGTTGAGATGCACTGGAACCAGCTGAACAATGAGTGTCTCTCTACCCTTCTCCTCCTTCCCAGTTCCTGCTACATGCTCATCCTCCAGAATAGTCCTCCTTGGCCCACAGATTGGTTAAGGCTTTAGAAGGATGACTTACGCTCCCCTGCCTCATGGGGAGGTTCTTCTCACAAGATGTCCAGGCTCAGGCATAATATTGCTCTTCCTCAGGCAGTGCCATCACAGCTCTGTCTTCCCCCATCCCTGCCTGTTTAGTTGGGCTGCGGTTGCCAAGCATCGCTACTGTAAATACAGCTTCTCATGGCTCGCTTGCTCTCTGTACCTGGTTGAGTCTGCCACTTTCTGGGCCTGGCTGCACACAGGCCTACTGTACACAAAGCAAGAAAACAGATTGAAATGTATTGCATTGCAGCTATGTGCTACTTCTTACTGATGTCAGAAAGAGGCAGTAACGCGAGTGCCTAAATATGTCATTATGGCTGCCTCTCTCTTGCAGCTACTGATGAAGGCCTTTACTGGTAGTGCTGTGTTTTTATAGCTATTTCTACCTGCCTGTCCAAGTCCTGGGAAGCAGACTAAGTATTTTTTAAATACAAATTTCAAAATTCTGACAAGCCAGTGTGGTGTTGTGGTTAGAGTGTTGATCTGGGACCTGGAAGCCCAGAGTTCAAATCTTTGGTCAACCATGAGGCTCACTGGGTGACTATGGGCCAGCCAATGTCTCTCAGTCTAACCTAGCTCACATGGTTGTTGTGAGGATAATACCAGGAGAGGGAGAACCATATTTGTACACCATCTCGAGCTCCTTGGAAGAAAGGTGTGGTATACAGTAGGGCCCCACTCATACGGCAGGTTAAGTTCCAGACCCCCGCCGAAAAGCGAAAACCGCCAAAAAGCGGATCAGCTGTAGCGCGGGGGTCTGGAACCTAACCTGCTGATCACACCAGAGGAGGAGATCAGATCTTCTCCTCCTCGGGCGCAATCAGCTTGAGCGGGAGTCTCATCGTGCCAGAAGAGGAGATCAGCTGTAGCACGCTACAGCTGATCTTTCCCTCCGGCACGATTAGCTCTAGCGGGGGTGTCTGATCGCACCAGAAGAGGAGAAGATCAGCTGTAGTGCGCTCCAGCTGATCTTCTCCTCCTCCGGCACAATCAGCTGGAGTGCGGGAACTCCAGCCCCCCCTCCAGTTAATCGTCCTTCTGGCACCGTATTAGCGGAACACTGAAAAGAGGGGCCCTACTGTAAATGTAATAATAAAATAAGATAAAATAAAAACTTACACATAATGTCCATCTGAGATCTTTGTAACATAAAGCTGAACTACATTGGCAAGGGGGAGGAGTATCTTGAGGCCCCATGCCAGAGAGCACTGACTAAGGGCTCCAGGGGCTTAGAAGTGCCCTTCACCAATCCAAACTAGCCACACTGACATTCCCTGCCCCCCCTGCCGCCTGGCCATTGGAGGCTTTTCAATGGCGGATGGCAGCATCATTTTTTAAGAGCAGCCAAGCTCAGCTCCATTTTAAGTTAAGCTCAGGTCCCATCTGTAGTGGCTGCCCACCATCTTAAGTTACCCAAAATGCAATGCCCCAGTCCACAGACCTTTGGAATTTATTTTATAGAACTATAGTCCAGGAAGGCCTGCAGTTAAGAGATTTCATAGATCTGTAAGCCAGAGCATTGCATGTTGGGTAACTTTAAATGGCAGGCAGCCTCTACAGTTGAGAGCTGACCTTAGCTCCCATTCCAAAGCTCTGCCTACCATCCACCACTGAAGCATCTTTGAGAACCTAGTGGAGGGTAGTGAACGGTGCTGCTGCTAAAGCAACAGTGACAGCAGAGAGAGCATGTGATGACCAAGAGTGCCACAAGAAGGGCTGAGCCCTTCCCTGGTTCAGGGAAAGTTAGGGGGTAGGGGCCCCATCAGCAGCACTGTGCCAAAGGCTCCCCGAAATCTGGCACCAGCCCTGAATATCTGAACGTGTTTGATAATCTACAAAAGGCTTGTAGCCAGCCACAGTATTCTCATGCTTCAGGGCAAAACTACTAGATGTGAGCAACAGAGAGTTCCATCATGTAGTTATCTTTTCCCGAAGACTCTAGTCTCCATCAAATGCCTCCCCTTACACAGTGGCTTTTAACAACAAAATGTCACAAGGTTTCACCAGACTGAAGTATATGACATTTCATAGCCTCAACTTATCCCACTACAAAAATGTGACTGTAAATTTTGTGAATAAGACATCACAAGAGTCTCTAATACTTAAGCTAGTTGAGACCAAAGGTCAGGTTTGGCCCTCCATTCCTACTCCCCCAAATGTTAAAAGCTGTAATATGTGGGAGGCTAACAACAACAACAACAATAGGGAAAGCTATAAGAAGTGCTTTATTTGTGGCAACCTTGTCAGGTAGGACCTACTGGTAGCCTTCCAAATTTTGGGAACTTTCTAATTTGTAAGCATTGTTGTACCTAGTGCAGAACTGCTCCCTAGTGGAAAAGATTTACAACTGCAGATTATAAATATGCCACAACTAGGCAGGGATATATCAGTTAAGCATTTTGCCATTACTCAAACAATCTCTAGCTGGATTTATTTTTCATATTTATTCACTCCGAGCAGAATGATGCTGGAATTCCACAATTGTGGAAACTGATATGGCTAGACTTTCTATGACTTTATTATTATTCTAAAGGCTGATTGAGATTAAAGTTTACTAGATTAATTTAACATAAACGATTGCTTTTTCAATAAGCTTCCTTAAATATGCATTTTAATATATTTTAACCTAGTCTACAACCTTTTCCCAGACATTAGTCTATTTTAGAGCCTTAAATTCATGCACTTGTCTGCTGGGGAAATTATTCTTCCTACAGTTATACGGAAATTTTATATGAAAGTGTTTGGAGCGTTTAGGGCTTTTTTGGTTGAAACAAATAATGAAAAATGAGTGCATGAGAGAAGTTTTATAAAATTATACATGTTGTAAAATAGATTGGAACATTTCTTTTCACCCTTTGTCATAATATTAGTTAGGGCCAGCCAATAAATCTGGTTGACAATCGGTTCAGGATAAGAAAAATGAAGTACTTCTTTACACAACACATAATTCACTGGCAGAATTCACTTCCACAATACGTGGCGATGGTCACAAGTTTAGATGGCTTTTAAAAAGGATTAGACAAATACATATTACAGCAAAAGTTATTAAATATGATAGATAATTAGAAACTCCATGTCCAGAGAATATGCAATGCAGGAGACAAACAACAGAGGAGGGCTCTTGCCATTATGCTTGCAGCCTTGATGCTTGTGGATTTCCTGAGGTATCCAGTTGGCCACTATTCACTATTTAATTATAACAACTGACCACTGCAAAGATCAAAACAATGTACAGCAGTTATTCAACTTTACCAGGGCAGTCTACATCTAGATATGGGGACATCAATGGAATTGTGCTCAGTGGGACTTACTCCCAGGAAGGTGTGCATAGGATTGTAGCCTAAACCTTATATGGGCTAAACCAAGAGGTGGTCAGCGGATCAGTCAGTGAAGCTGTGCCTTTAGCCGATTTATTTATTTATTTATTGTATTTGTATACCGCCCCATAGCCGAAGCTCTCAGCGCAGTTTACAGCAACTAAAAACATGAAAAACAAACATACAAATTTAAAACACAATTTAAAAAATTTAAAACAATTTTAAAAACACATGCTAAAATGCCTGGGAGAAGAGGAAAGTCTTCACCTGGCACCAAAAAGATAACTGTGATGGCACCAGGCGCACCTCATCAACAGGATCATTCCATAATTTGAGGGCCACCACTGAGAAGGCCGTCTCCCTTGTTGCCACCCTCCGAGCTACCCTCGGAGTAGGCACCCGGAGAAGGGCCTTGGATGTTGAGCATAGTGTATGGGTGGGTTCGTATTGGGAGAGGCGTTCCATCAGGTATTGTGGTCCCAAGCCGTGTAAGGCTTTATAGGTTAAAACCAGCACCTTGAATTGAGCTCGGAAACATACAGGCAGCCAATGCAAGCGGGCCAAAATTGGTTTTATATGTTCGGACAATCTGGTCCCTGTTACCAATCTGGCCGCTGCATTTTGCACAAGCTGCAGTTTCCAAACCGTCTTCAAAGGCAGCCCCACATAGAGTGCATTGCAGTAATCTAACTTGGAGGTTACCAGAGCATGGACAATTGAAGCCAGGTTATCCCTGTCCAGATAGGGGTGCAGCTGGGCCACCAACCGAAGTTGGCAGAAGGCACTCTGTGCCACCGAGGCTACCTGAGCCTCAAGTGGCAGAGATGGTTCTAGGAGAACCCCCAAGCTATGAACCTGCTCCTTCAGGGGGAGTGCAACCCCATCCAGGACAGGTTGGACATCCACCATCTGGTCAGAAGAACCACCCACTAGCAGCATCTCAGTCTTGTCTGGATTGGGCCTCAGTTTATTAGCCCTCATCCAGTCCATTGTCATGGCCAGGCACCGGTTCAGCACACTGACAGCCTCACCTGAAGATGATTTCTGTTATTCCTTCACCAGATGACCCTCCACATCTTCCTCACATGCCAAATCCTTGTCATTGCCCTTAGAACTTGTGCAGTATCTCCAGCCCAGCCATTTTGCTGGGTCAGGCTCCCTCATTCAGAGAAAACCAGGGCAACATTTGCTTAGTAATAGTCATGCTTCTCCTTCTTCCAGATGCTAAAGCTAGCTTGTACCCCCTAAAGGACCAATATGCAAAGTACATATCCCATTTGCTCTATGAGTAGTCATGTTCTACACATTGGCAATGGTTTTACTGCCTCAGTTGAATACTAAATGAATACTACTAAATCCATGCCAGAAGAACAGAACTGTGAACTTTGGAAATTTATGCATGCTCACCATCAGAGGCTGGTCCATAAAAGTAACTGCCTTACTTACTTTGCTTCACTGAATATGTAGAAGGTCATACTATATTGAATGTGATACATTGGTTTTTCTTCTGTGCACAATAAAGACTTTTTTATTGCCAGTGTACTGGGAAGTATGATTTATTCAACAAATTTGCACATATTTAGTCTAGTTCTTGAAAAGGTGCTGCCTTCATTTTGTTGCAAGTCAACTCATTATAATTCCTAATGAAGATGGCAAATAACAGCATGATCCTATTCATGTTTCCTCATAAGTAAATCCGCTGTGCTCAGTGGGACTCACTCCCAGGAAAGTATGCATAAGATTGTAAGCTAAAACCTATACAGGCAAAACTGGGAGGTGGTCAGGGAACCAGTAACTAAAATTGCAACCCTATACACACTTATCTGGGAGCAAGTCCCACTGAACCCAAAGGAGCTTACGTCTGAGTGGACTTTTATTGGATTGCAGCCCAAAGCAAGGGTCAGGAACCTATGACCCTCCAAATGTTCCTGGAATACAACTCTCATCATCCCTGACCATTGGTCATACTGACTGCGGCCGATAGGAGCTGAAGTCTACCTGGAGTAATGTACCTGAAAATATGGTGATTTTTTTTTGCTAAAAGGTATCTATTGTGTCAGCATTTAAATATCAGATAAAATAAAATAAATCTTACAAACATTCTCAAATTTTGAAAGTACATGTGGAAATTCTCACATCTCATGTTTTTATATAAAAATATTTATTTTACACCATTTGTATATTGCCCAGTTCACAATGCCCTCTTTTACTCCCACCTTTTCAAAATATGCCATTTTCCTTTATTCATAAAGAGAACTAGAAAAATGTCTCCACAAAGGTATTGATTACTATCATTACAAGCCTAAATTCAGTAACTGGCCCATAACATGTATGTATGCATTTGTAATATTGCAATTTTACAATGTACAGATTTTTAAAAACTAATAAAACAAACCCAAAACTAGGTACTGGGTGCAGCCCCATAGCTAGCCTTCCTTGTTAGGTGGGCCATT
This sequence comes from Rhineura floridana, assembly GCF_030035675.1. Classification (NCBI taxonomy): domain Eukaryota; kingdom Metazoa; phylum Chordata; class Lepidosauria; order Squamata; family Rhineuridae; genus Rhineura; species Rhineura floridana. Next base: position 87,612,323 of record NC_084480.1, read on the forward strand.
CATATTTCTAAGTGGGGCAGCTACATTTCTAGGTGGGGCATTTGGGGGAGGAGAGGCACATAGCACCAGACAAGCCCCCCTCCTCTACTCAGAGGTGGAGAGGACATTGTGAGGATCCCACCTCAGACCACCACCTGTCAGGTCCCTCCAGTCAGGATCCTGAGTTTTATTTGTTCTCTCACCGGCTCTAGCACAGATCTCGCAAGATCCCACGGCTAGGCGGCACCACCAGACACTCCCTGTTTCACAATATGGCCGTGGGACTTTGCCTTAGTCCCCTTCTGGCTTATTGTTACTTTGTGTCTGGGTGCACTTGCAGGCCACAACCCCCCTATATCTTTGTGCCAATAAAGCATACAGCCATGGGTTGCCCTGGATACTTCATGATACACTATCTCTTCACCACTGCTACCATTTGATACTGTTTCTCCACCTTGGTAAATACCCTGCCCTCCCTTCTGGTCTGTGTAAACCCCAGCCAAGGATCAGGCCTTTGGTAAACCAAGAAAATATTTATTTATAAACACCAGGAAATAACAAGATTACTTATGGTATATTTAACAAGTGTATGGTTTCATATATTGTGTTACTCTTTATGTTTCTAGTCAAATATAATCTACCTCAATACCAGCCAAATATAATCCAACCCGCAACCAACTCCAGCCCACAACAACCGACCACTCTCAACTCCTCTCATTTATACCTTCAGCCACTCAAACGCTCAGCCACTCATCATACAGCATTCTCCAGCATTCTAGCCCATGTACTCCCCCCTCTCACTTAATCCACTTACTATGTATACTTTAATAAATCTGCACTTACCATATTTACAGTTATCAAAATACAGGGGCATCACAGACATGATAGCCAGGCCAGAGGAAGGGAAAGGCAGTGACTGTCCCCCTCACTCCTCCTCCATCCAGACAGAGTGCCAACTTACATGAATGAAGTTTAATCTGTTGAATTGTCTCACTCTTTTTGTGAGATCCCCAGGAATACCAGACTCAAAGGCTTGATTTTGCCCACAGCTACAATCCTTTTTTTACCTGTGGTCGGTCACTGTGTTCTGATTCTTCATGAACTGAACTGCTTTGGTAATGATGGCGAGATCCTGAGCTTGGCTTTGATGCTGCATTAGTATCTCAGTTTTAGATTCCACCTGAAATGCAAACATGTCCATACTACAAGTTTAGGAAAGGGCAGAGAAACAATAAATACTTTAGGATGTGTTTGTTAAGTCCCCCTTGAGAGCCCCTCTTTCTAGTCTTGTTCCTGACCTTTAGATTTTCCTTCCTTTTGGACAATCAAGGAAAAGTTTTTTTAACTGGTTGCAATATAAAGGACTAACAAAGCAATTGGAAACTAATTGTGGATAGTGTGACGTCCTTCCTCAGCACCACCAGTGAAGCTCTCACTTGTGGCTACCAGCAGACAGGAACGTCAGGTTTTCTTCTTACCCTTTACAGCTCTAGCACAGATTTCAACAAATCCCCCTGCTAGGCCTTACTACCCCACACTCTGTATCTCTTATAACCTTTAGACTGTACCTAGTCTCTGCCTGGCTATCTCGATACCTTGTTTCTATGGGTATAGGTAATTTCCAACCCCCCCCTGCAGCCTCTTGCACTGAAGCATACAGCCCTGGGTTTCTCTGTGGGACTGGATACACTTTCCTCCGATCTGCCGCTGCCACCATTCGATACAACTGTTCAGCCTTGGTTACTTGCTATCCCCCCCGGTATGTGTTTCTCAGATGAAGGAATCAGGCTTATGTTTAACCAAGAAATATATTTATTAAGAATTACAAATAACAAGATTACTTTTAGAATGTTTCACAAGCGTATGGTTTCATCTATATTCTGTTATGTACTTTACTTCTTACTAATTGCCTCAGAACTCCGACTCACTCTCAACAACACCAAACACCATCCACCTCCTCAATTCACCTTACAATTCACCTCAAACACCACCTTCACCTTCCAAACGCTACCCAGATTCAACTGTCATTCTTCCATTTATACTCCCAGCCATTCAAACGCTCAGCCAATCATCCAGCATTCTACTGCTCATGTACTCCCCCCTCCTCTTTCACTCCACTTACCATATGTCTTCTATATAACCAGCACTTACCATATTTACAATATAAGCAGGAACACCACAGATAGCAATTGGGATTTTTCTACTGGTTGTTGGGTTGATTTTTTTCCCGTCTAGAAACCCTGAAAAGACCTCATGCTAAGCTGTACATATTAGGAAAATCAAAAATTAGGCCTGAGTTATAGCCTAGGTGGCCAACCAGCCAGCTAACTAACTGCAGTGTACACAGCAATATTTCTATTCTTCTAGGGCTGTTTTCATCCTTTACCAACAAGAACTCAAGAAAAAGAATAAAAAATGGCCACTATGATTGTGAATATAGTGAGTGCTTTAAAAGAGTAACAGCTAACCTAGGGTAGCCACTTTTTCAGACCACTATTAGTTATCTCCTTATTTTAACCTTTAGCAATAAGCACTCAATCCTGCTCTACTAATTACAATAACTGCAGAACAAACAAACTCTTACTTCTTACTGCAAGCAAACTAACATGCTTTTTTATTGCTGGTTGAATAGAGAACACAACTGAAACTGAAAAGCCGGGCAGAGGGAAGTCCAAGGGCTGGAGTCTAACTTCAGCCTGTAATCGTTCTAATATTTAACTCCAAGGGTCATGGTACTATACAGGCTGTTTTTGTCAGGACCACTTAAGTAATCACAGGGGGATTATGATCATTAAAAATCCACCCTCAGTGAGGGAAAGTCTTGAGTAGACATTTGGGGGCTCTTCCAGATGAGGTCTTTATTGTGCACTCACCCTGCCTTATTCACTGAATTTTTCAGAAGGTCCTGTTCTTAAATTACTCCTGATCTTAAAACAAGCTGGCATTCTTTAATGGAGGTTGTCATTGTCAGTCATGTCACAAATTTAAAAAAGACAATTTCCCAAAAAAATCCATGGGGCATGAAACACAGCTCTGGGGGCAGTGTGACCATTTGCCCCCTCCCCAGCTACAGGGATGACTAGGTGAAAACACAGAAGAAACTGAGATATTTAAATTAGGGGAACACCAACAGGAGCAGAGAAAAATTAAACATACAACAATAAAATGCTGGTTTTGGGGCAGGGTTTATGGGGTCAAATGATGCCATGTATTTTATTTTATTTGCAGATAATTCTGTATTGTTATTTTTTTTTAAATAACAATTTCCATAATGAAACTTTCCATGCTGCATTACACACTATTGTGTGGGAGGCCCCTAGATCTCCATAGTGGCGTTTTGGAGGCAGAAAGGACTGCATAAACAGAGTATCACATGAGGTTCTGTGGATCCAAGCCTTTCTTTATAGCTGCTACAATTATTCTCCCCCCCCCGTTCCTTACACATCACTACAACAATGGGCTTAAAATCAGTTGTTATTTACCTTTAGAGGGATTCTACTTGCCTGTGAATCATTTCCACAGTTTACATATCTGGTACAAGGAGCACAGAATAATGAATGTATACTGAATAATGCCCCCTTTAGGATGCACACCTTTGATGTGTTTTTAGTGCTTTTGTTTGCAGCCCTGGGCTCCTGCTGGGAGGAAGGGCGGGATATAAATAAAATAATAAAATAAATTCCTCCTCTTCGGATGCACACCTTAACGTGGTGAGGGGGTTTGAGTTGAAGAAGCTGAGAGCAATGCCGTCAGGAGTCTAGACCAAGAGGCTAGACTCCTAGCAGGGGCACCCAAGGTGGAATGGTCAAAGCTGAAACATCAGACTAAGATGCATCCAAACTTAGAGGAAGGCAATGGTGAACCACCTCTGAATATCTCTTACCACGAAAACCCTATGAACAGAGTATCCAAAATGCAACACGAGATAGTGCTGGAAGATGAGACCCCCCCAGGTCAGATGGCACTCACCAAGCTACTGGGAAAGAACAAAGGACAAGTATGAGTAGCGCTGTGACTAATGACGCAGCTGGGTCAAAGCCAAAAGGAAGCCCAGAGGCTGATGCACACAGATGCGAAAGGAGAGTCCAGAGTTGTACGACTTACACAATAGGAACATGGAATGTAAGAAGCATGAACCAGGGAAAGTTAGAAATTGTCAAGCAAGAAATGGAATTTATCAACATTACAATACTTGGCATGAGTGAATTAAAATGGACAGGAATGGGACATTTTCAATCAGACAACTACGGAATATTTTATGCAGGAAATGAGTTATTAAGAAGAAATGGGTTTGCTTTAATAGTGAGAAGTGATGTAGCAAAAGCAATTAGGAGCTACAATGCAAGGTTTGAGCGATTGATATCAATGAGATTAAACGGGAAACCTATTAACATAACCATCATCCTATGCTCCAATGGCAAATGCAGAAGAAGAGGAATTGGAGAGATTTTATACAGAAGTACAGGAGGAAATTGATCACACACCAAAACAAGATGTGATGATAATTATGGGGGACTGGAATGCAAAAGTAGGGAACAGAGAAGAATTAGGAACTGTGGGGAAATGGGGCTTAGGAGACAGAAATGAAGCAGGAGAAAGGCTTATTGAATTCTGTGAAGCCAATAATTTGTTTCTTGCAAACACATTTTTTGAGCAACCAAAAAGAAGACTATACATGTGGACATCACTAAATGGTCAATATAGGAATCAAATTGATTATATAATTGGTAGCAGAAGATGGAGAAGTTCTATACTTTCTGCGAAAACAAGACCAGGAGCAGACTGCGGTACAGATCATGAACTGGTCATATCAAAAATCAGAGTAAAGCTAAACAAAACCAACAAAGCAATCATAATGCCAAAATACAATTTAAATAGCATCCCAGAAGAATATAAAGATCAAATAAGGAACAGATTTGAGGCTTTAAACTTAGCTGACAGAGAACCAGAAGAACTATGGGATGAAGTCAGAGACGTTATCAGAGAAGAATGCAAAAAGACAATACCTCTAGCTAAAAAGAGAGAAAGACCTCAATGGATGACTGAAGAAACTCTTAAAATGGTTAAAGAGAGAAGGAAAGCAAAACGAAAGAGGAGATAGAAACACGGTCAGAACCCTAAATGCAGCAATACAGCGACTAGTACGAGAACTATTACAATAGTTATTGTATAGAAATGGAAGAGGACAACAAAAAGGGAAGAACAAGAGCCCTATTCCAAAAGATTAGAGAAATGAAAGGGAAATTTAAACCAACAGTAGGGATGTTGAATAATCAACAGGGAAACACACTAACTGATCGAGATGAAATAAAAGGAAGATGAAAGCAATACACTGAAGAACTCTATAAAAGAGATGCCAGGATGACAGATTCATTCACGGAGGAACCGTATGATGAAGAACCAAAAATTTTAGGATGTGAGGTGAAAGCTGCTTTTAAAATACTTGGAAGAAACAAATCACCAGGAACAGATGGCATACCAATACAGTTGCTATAGGCTACTGAGACTGTCCAAATTTTGACAAAAAATTGTCAAGAAATATGGAAAACTAAACAACGGCCCACAGACTGGAAATGTTTAATATATATCCCAATTCCAAAGAAAGGGGATCCCAGGGAATGCAGTAATTATCAAACTATCGCCTTAATATCCCATGCAAGTAAAGTAATGCTCAAGATTCTACAACAAAGCCTCAGATGTGTTCTGTAATTTTTTTGTTGGTGGGGTTGTTATTCTATGTCAGGAAGATCCATGCCTTCCATCAAAAGAGTGGTGCTGTCAAGCACCAGATTTATGGTTTTACTGTACAGTCTACCACTGTAAGCTTTACTTTGATGTTGGCTTTTGGGGGGTTCCTACGTAAAATTGAGCAAATTTGAGAGGATCTATTTTAATTCTTGCTGCCCTGGGCTCCTACTGGGAGGAAGGGCAGGATAGATGATGATGATGATGATGATGATTCTAGTGGATCCCTTGACACATTTGTGTCCATGCATGCATGCAGTCCCACTCTCTGTCACAGGGTGGAGAGAAAAAATGACCCTGGGGCAGATGAACAACCAGAAGGAATGGTACCCACAGCATTCTTCAAATTCCAAATGTTTCCATGAGCCGAAAAAGTTTGATGACCCCTGTAATGTATAGTAGCATTACAGAACCCTGTGGTGAAGATGCTGAAACTCTTGTGCATTGCTGGGAGAGCAGAGCCTAGGGGTAGATTGCAAACTGAGCAGGTAAGCTCACTCCCACTACTATCCATACTCAAGGGCTGTTATAGGCCCTTAGTCACAAAAAGTGTAAGATTTTTCTGCAATGGAGTGATACAAATCTATGGCATAATACCTTCCGGTCTAAGAACAAAGAAATATGTATTTTATTGGGCAATGCCTAGTTCTGGAATCAAACATAGAAGTCATTGCTCAGCCTTTTCTCAGGATGACTCCTGTATTTCTCAAGAATGGAGACAGTGAAAATCCATAATCTCTTCACTTAATATATTCCATTCTCAGCACTCTAATGTTGTCACTGTGTCTGTCAGACTTGTTCTGCCACCACCTTCACACATGTTTTACCCATAAGAAGAAGAAATTCCTGTTTGCCTTCTGTTCTGGATTACATGATCTGTAAATACAGCAATGCCCTTATGAACTTAAGTAAACCAGCAGGATCTCCTGGTTAGTATATTTCCAGCTGACAAATGGATTTTAAGGATATCAAGGCTGGTCTAGTGGTTTCAGCATCAGCACTCTGGAATTTGAATTTTGAGCAACTATACAATACTGAAGAACATAGAACATTTTAGCACTATGGAAAAACCTGAGACTGCACACTGACATTCCAACTTTCTGGAAAGATATACCACACTAAATCATCAACTCTCTGGAGAAAGAAAAACACATATACCTTACAGCTTCTTTTTACAATGGCTATTATGGGTTATTCTTGGGATTATAAGTGAAAGATTCATGGCTCTAATTCCTGGTAGGATGGCTCATGCGTTATTGCTATACAGAATAAATATGTATTTTAGATCTAAATTCTGCTCATATTGACCTAGGGCAAGTCTGCTAAGGAGTGCTCTGCATTTCTCGTTTAGTATGTAAGCACGCTACAGAGCTTGGAAAAGTTTCTTTTTTGAACTACAACTCCCATCAGTCCAATCCAGTGACCATGCTGGCTGGGGCTTTTGGGAGTTGTAGCTTTAAAAAGTAAATTTTCCAAGCTCTGAGCACACAACTGGAAGTGCAGAAACAATACAAAAAGAAAGAACCACAATAGAACTATGGATGTCTTCATATCACGCTCTTATCCCTCCTTCAAGGCACAACCTCTTCCATTTGTTATACCTTTTTGCAGTCAGGGGAACTTGGTAGCTGGCTTGTATTTTTTCCATAATCTCTATTCTGATGGGTATTGGGGAGAGAGGCTTTCCTCCCCATCTCACCGCGTTGTGATGTTTTGAACCTTTGGGTCCTCCTGTTTTCATTGCCTGCTCTTCCTATAACTATTCACCCTTCTATCAGCCCCTTCTACCATCGGATCCAACCAAAAATCTTCAGCTCCACTGTACTTAACCTTCTCTTACAACAGGTTTGTAATGAGCACGTGCAGGAGACATCCTTATGAATTCCCATTATTAAAATTGGCCACAAAAACACCTTTGTAATATAAACTACTAATGTGTTACATTACAATTAGAGAAAAACACATACTAGATTTTTTCCCCGATCTAACATAAAAACTCATTTTCCAAAAACATACAAATCTTTCTAGAAAATCAAAGTCCATATATATAAAAAAACCCTGTCAACTTCTTGAAGTTACGTAACTTCATAAGCCATCTCCTATCATTTCTACCCCAAATTCAACATAGCCCATCCTCAAACTTACCTCTTCTATACTGGCAAGTTTCAAATCTGTCCATGCCATCATTTTAAACTTATAAACCATAGAACCTACTTCCCTGATTTCTCATTATAATGGCATATTTCAGCAGACTCATCCTGATTTTGTATGTGTGTGTGTGTGTGTGAAAATCATCCTCTCGCATGTAAATGGAGGAGCATTCATACATATACATGCATAATTATACATACATATATAAGCTCATTAGTTCTGATTGTTTCCATATTATACAAACCAACACAGGCAAGAGAAGGGTATGGCTGATCTGAAACTACAAAACTGCACTCTTGTTTTTCTGCTTGCTTTGCCCCTAGCCACCAGCTGAAATGCATTATTACTTCACCACCACCACCCCATACACTTTGCTTCCCATCTGGTGTTATTGCAAATGACTGAAATTACGGTGTTTCACAAAGTGCTGGATGTGATGTGCAGGAGATACTGCTAATTTATTACAACTGTGGTACTAGCGTTGATTCAGCTTTAATCTTTCTCTTAGGAAATATTGCACAGCTGAGTGGAAGGAACAAGAAAACCTGTTATTTCAAAATGCTGGCAGGATGGGAGAAGAGAGTTAGTATGTAATGGAAGAATTCAAATATGTTACTGCTATATGCCTTCAAGTCAATTACGACGTATGGCAACCCTATGAATCAGTGACTTCCAATAGCATCTGTCATGAACCACCCTGTTCAGATCTTGTAAGTTCAGGTCTGTGGCTTCCTTTATAGAATCAATCCATCTCTGGTTTGGCCTTCCTCTTTTTCCACTCCCTTGTTTTTCCCAGAATTATGGTCTTTTCTAGTGAATCGTGTCTTCTCATGATGTGTCCAAAGTACGATAACCTCAGTTTCATCATTTTAGCTTCTAGCAACAGTTCTGGTTTAATTTGTTCTAACACCCAATTATTTGTCTTTTTTGTAGTCCATGGTATGTGCAAAGCTCTCCTCTAACACCACATTTCAAATGAGTTGATTTTTCTCTTCACTGTGCAACTTCCACATCCATATACAGAGATCAGGAATACCATGGTCCGAATGATCCTGACTTTGGTGTTCAGTGATACATCTTTGCATTTGAGGACCTTTTCTAGTTCTCTCATAGCTGCCCTCTCCTAGCCTTCTGATTTCTTGACTATTGTCTCCATTTTGGTTAATGACTGTGCCAAGGTATTGATAATCCTTGACAAGTTCAATGTCCTCATCGTCAACTTTAAGGTTACATAAATCTGTTGTCATTACTTTAGTCTTCTTGATATTCAGCTGTAGTCCTGCTTTTGTGCTGTCCTCTTTAACTTTCATCAGCATTCATTTCAAATCATTACTGGTTTCTGCTAAGAGTATGGTATCATCTGCATATCTTAAATTATTGATCTTTCTCCCTCCAGTTTTCACACCTCCTTCATCTTGGTCCAATCCCACTTTCTATATGATATGTTCTGTGTACAGATGAAATAAATAGGGTGATAAAATACACCCATCTCACACCCTTTCCGATTGGGAACCAATCAGTTTCTCCATATTCTGTCCTTACAGTAGCCTCTTGTCCACAATATAGGTTGCACATCAGAATAATCGGATGCTGTGGAATCCCCATTTCTTTTAAACTATTCCATAGTTTTTCATGATCTACACAGTCAAAGGCTTTGCTGTAATCTATAAAGCACAGGGTGATTTTCTTCTGAAATTCCTTGGTCTGTTCCATTATCCAACGTATGTTTGCGATATGATCTCTGGTGCCTCTTCCCTTTCTAAATCGAGCTTGGACATCTGGCATTTCTCACTCCATATATGGTAAGAGCCTTTGTTGTAGAATCTTGAGCATTGCTTTACTTGCATGGGATATTAAGGCAATCATTCGATAATTACTGCATTCCCTGGGATCCCCTTTCTTTGGAACTGGGATATATATGGAATGCTTCCAGTCTGTGGGCCATTGTTTAGTTTTCCATATTTCTTGACAAATGTTTGTCAAAATTTGGACAGATTCAGTCTCAGTAGCTTGTAGCAACTCTATTGGTATGCCATCTGTACCTAGTGATTTGTTTCTTCCAAGTCTAGAAGTCTTATTGAATTCCATGGGGTTTACTCCCAAGTAAATGAGATTAGGATTTCAATTTTATACAGAAATAAAGTTTCATTGAGTTCATAGCCATTTAGCATTGCAATATCAGAGTTGCTAATAGCACAGTGGGGAGGAGAGCCTGGCTGGGAGTCCAGAGTCTGCGAGTTCAAATCCCAGCTTGTGTCTCCTGGGTGTCAAGGGCCAGCTAAAGATCACCCCCACAGTGAGTGGCTCAGGGGTTACGTGCCCTGTCACCTGTGCAGCCATGGGCAAGGTGCATAGTCCCAAGCCCAGTTGCCTCCAGCTGGCAGTTGCGGACAAGGAAGGGGCTGCCTTGTGTAGCTGTAGCAAGCTGAGCAGGCCCTAGCCAGCTGGGGAGGACTAGCCTTAGAGGGAGGCAATGGTAAACCCCCTCCGAGTACTGCTTACCATGAAATCCCTATTCATAGGGTCGCCATAAGTCAGGATCAACTTGAAGGCAGTCCATTTCCAGTTCAAAACATGATTTGTGTTTCTCTGTTCCAATGAATATGGGACCCAGTTTGGTTAGGTGCTGACTTGCTTTCTTATGCCACAGGCATACTAGTTATTTAAAAAAGCATTAATGAGATAAGCAAACACCCTTCCTCTCTGGATAGCAGCACGAAGAACAGGAGTTGCAGAACTGGAGAAGTCACTACTATTCCATCCCTCCTTATAGCAGGCATGTTACACCCACACATCATTTCATGCTTGGAGTCAGATTTATAACATAGGGTCCAAAGTAGAACATGGAAATGTGTCATTAGAAAACACTTCTTTTATGTAATAGTAAATGGGGGCAGCTTCCATTGGCACCATAGCTCATACCAGTGATGACAGAGGGGGGCTGTTGGGATTGGGGATGTGAATGGTTATATCTACACACCCTGATGTGGTTTCAACTGATGTATTTTAACTTCACATTTATTTAGGGCATCCATGACTTCCCCTCAAGAATCCTGGGAACTGTAGTTTGCTAAGTATGCTGGGAACTGTAGGTCTCAAGATTCTTTGGGGGAAGCCATGTGCTTTAAATGTATGGGTCACCGTCCAGTGTACATGGATTCTAGTTGCTGTATAAAATAGTAAATAGAGACCATTTAGACTAATAATCCAGCCCTCATGGCTCTTCCCAGTACCGGATTTTTTTTCTTGTTTAACTTTTCCTAGTTTAGTTTTACTTGTCACACATGGAACAATTGCTGACTCTTTAGGGTACACTTTTGCAGACTGAAGTATACTGTTGTCACACATATTCTACTCTCATTAAATCTGAGTAACTCACTCTTGGTAAGTTACGATTTTGTTGTTCTTTCATAACAAGCTGTGTGTCCTAGACTAGACCCTTTCCAGATAAGCTTTGAACCGAAAGGATAGGCTTAGCCCTATCCAGGTCCGATTGAACGAGCACAATAGTACAGGGTGGATCCATCCTCAAATATTAAGAGAAGGGGCCAGTGATAGCTTTGTTATGGAGGCTTAAGAAATCTACCGGACAGCAGTCCCGAACACCAAGTACTACCAAAGAAAGAATCACAAATAAAGCAGAAGTCACCGTACATCGCACCGAGGACGCACACGACATGATCCCAAAGTGTTTCCTCAGAATGCCCTTCCCATTTACTTCAACGGGGTTTGCTCCTAAGCAAGCGCGCATACGGTTAGTGATAGGCTAATTAAATTCCATTTCGTTCCACGTAAGTCTGCATAAGCTTTGCTGCCTTAATTTGCGCTTCCTCCAGCCCTTGAAAGACAGGCTCCAACAGGAACTACAGGACAGAGAGATAAGGCTTTGCCTTAACCTTTTTGCCCCTCCTTTCCACGCAGCGTGACGCAGCCGCGCATATAGGGACCCGGAAGCAGCTAGAGGCGATGGCGACAGCGGAGGGCATGGGGCAGCAGTGGGTGCTGGTGGAAATGGTCCAGGCCTTCTATGAGGTGAGTGGCGAAGGCGACCTCAGGGGGCGGTTGGTGGGCATGGGTAGCCTAAGCGGAGCCCTTCGGATCATGCCTTTCCCCCCCTTAAAGAAAGACATTGTCGGGGCTGGGGAAAGACCAGGAACAGGCGAGCACCACCCTCCTCTCCCCCCAGTGCTGTGGGTGAGAGGCGCCGAGGCTCAGGCACCGTCGGGACAGAAAGCGATGGGGCGCCTATAAGGAGTCCCTACCGTATGAAGAGGAGCTTGGGTAGGGAGAGTAAAGAGACCTCAAACCTGTCTGTTATGGACATGCAATTTCACACCAAGTACTTTTTAAATGATGCCCCCAATGGATAGGACAGAATACATTTCCGCTCTCCCTCCAAGAAAGTTCTTGTCTGTCTGGAAGAAGAAAGTATCTTTGCCTGTGTGTCAACCAAACTTTGTGGATTTCCAGTTAAATAATACCTGAATTATATGGATTTTGGATCAGAGCCGTTCAGTGACTGTTATGGAACTTGTATGTGTATGTTTGGGCTGTAAATTTTACTGATGTTCAAGAACAGGAACACAGGCAGCTGCCTTATACTGAGTCACACCAGTGGTCCATCTAGCTTAGTACTGTCAACACTGACTGACAGTGGTGCTCCAGGGTTTCAGACAATGAACACTCCAAACCCTTCCTGGAGATGCCGGGAACCTGGGACCTTCTACATGCAAAGTGCATGCTTTACCATTGAGCTATGGCATTTTCCTAGATCTGCTATTTTTCCATAGAACTACTATTGCTCATTAAGGATCAAACTGGAGTGAGGTGACTTTCTGTGCCAGCTCCGTATTTCCTGTCAGAGTGGCAGAAGTCTTACATTGAATTTTACAGTTATAAGGATGCTTACTAGGATTGTTTCAGTATAAGCACCATTGAACTTTTGAGTAAACATTTATAGGTTCAGGTTATACGTCCCACTTAATCCACAGAAAGGGACTCTATGTATAAGGTTAATCTTGGTTATCATTCATTGGGTGCCTTTCTAGAGTTCTGTGCTCCCATTTCTCCAACATGGACTTATTTTGCACTTTAGGCAAGCAAAAACCTTCTTACCCAGGTTTTTAAAAGTACTTTTGCATACATTTAAGTATTCTTAACTGTTATCTGCTGGCTCATCTTTTATATGTGGGTTTGTTTGTTTGTTTCCTTATAAACTGCCCTGGGATCAGTTTTGATGAAGGGCATTATGTTTTAAATAAACAGGATTTTGTTTGTTTATAGCATAGGTCAGTGACAGAGCTCATACCCCAGGTGCCCAAGCTTCAGGACTGTGCATAGCGCATCCTCAAGAGATCTCAGAGAACCGCTTCCAGTCAGAACAGATGCTGCTGCACTGGATGGTCTTAATGTTCTGACCCAGTACAAAATCCCATTACCATGGGTTGACCCACCTATAGTCCCTCTAGTTTAAGTCTTTAAAAACATGTTTCTAAAATTAAATTTCAAACTTCCAGCAGAGTTATTGTTGTCTGTATTCAGAGACTACATCTTTTAATTCAGATTGGAATAATTTTGTACCAGCCCACAAAGAAGTTTGGTTCACCTGCCAAAGAATTTGGCAAGGGATTATACTTGCCTTAGGTGAGTGTGAGGTGTAACATCAGAAACCTGACAACATGATTTGTAGATTTGAAGGACAGCCTTCTATTTAACAACTTGCTTGGTAGCCATAGGTGACCAGGAAGTCCAAGCAATCAGTGAGCAGGCTGGTAGAGAGAGGACAGATTGCTCTGTATTCTCCACCAGTCTGTTTCAGAGAAGGCTGTCTTTTGCAAGCCCACAAAGAGGCTAGTAGCCTTCCATGTTCAGTGCAGAGGAGGGGCCTTCGTAATTTTTGCAGGCCTATTTACAAGGCCGTTCTGGGAGATTTATGGGAATACATCCAGCCCCTGTCCAAACTCTCATGAAACCTTATGATCAGACAATGCTGAGCTTTCTGTATGTAATTCTTATACAGTCATTACAGTCATGTTACAAGTTGAGCTAAAATATAGTAGAAATGGTGGATTTAACTTGGGCACTTCTAAAACAGAAGATAATCTTAGACAAATTAGTAACGTACAGTCAATATTTTTGCTTAATTTCTAGGCCCCAACTTACCATCTTATTTTGGAAGGTATTCTAATCCTATGGATAATCAGACTACTTTTCTCTAAGACGTACAAGCTTCAGGAACGATCTGACCTCACACCTAAGGTTTGACATTTCAAAGTTTTAATACACTTCACTGCTGTAACAAAAACATATATATTTGATGGCTGTCTTGCTTGAAGTAAGCACTTCTGTGTAATCAGAATTGTATATACAAGTCCTATTGTTTTTGATGGAGTCCCACAGAAAACAGCACTGTGTTGGATTATGGGTGGTGTTAAATTATTTCATATCCCTAGAGGCTTGGCTCTAGAGAAGTCTGTGTGCATAAGGGAGGAGATAGCACCTGGCAGTAAGCATCCCCTCATACTACATGGGGTGCTGCTGACATCTCGCACACACTTGTCTTTTTCTGGCTCCAAGCCTATCTGATAAGCAGAGCTTGGAAGTAACTAGTTACAAGTAACGAATTACTTGTAATTCATTACTTTTTTGAGTAACGAGTGGGTAATTCCTTTACATTTTGATTGTAATAGAACTAGGAGTAATTTTACTACTTTTGTGGAGTAATTGTAACGTTTCCAGAATTACTTTTGGGCATTACTTGGGGGGGAGCAGAGGAAGTCTTCTCCTCCTCTGATTTGTGGATGAAAATCATGTGCCTCAAACTGGGCTTCTGTTCAGTGTCGCTCTTTCCTCATGCTCTGTGGATGGGGAGGAGGCGACAAGGGAGGAGGCGGAGAATGAGACGGGGTGGAGTGGAGAAAACAATTATTTAAAAGAATGCGTAGTGGTGGTGAAGAATGGAGTGGAGTGAAAAAGGATCCGGAGGTCAAGAACATGGATAAAGGAGGAGAAGGAGGCAGCAGCTGAATGGAGATAAAGAACTGTGGAGGTGAAAGATGACTCTGTGTGTGTGAGTGAGTGTGAGTGAGTGAGTGTGAGTGAGTGAGTGTGAGTGAGAGAGAGAGAGAGAGAGAGAGAGAGAGAGAGAGAGAGAATACTGTGTTTGCACTTGGCACACAAAGTGGCCTCCACCACTCTCTGGCTACTGTGCTGCATTTGCAGTATTTTAACTTTTTTGCATCTCGGGAAAATGTTTGCTTGAGTGAGTGTCCCTTAGTTGGTGGCAGGGCAGTGTCTGAGAGGTGGTTAAGTGAGAGAGATTATGCTGGCTGGCTGAGTGGGGGGGTTGCACTTGGCTTGATGTGCAAAGATCTGAGGCCTCTGCCTCCTCCTCTCTTCCCTTACCAGTGGAGAGACCACCATTGCTATCTTATGGATAAAAAGAATTAGTCTGCTACCTCTGTATGTGTGTGTTTATTTTTAATGTTGTTTTAGGCTACGTAAATGTGCAGCAGCCAAGGCCAGCACCTTGTAGGCTTTTTTTTAAAAGTAACTGAAATGTAATTGTAGTCATTACTTTGGAGGAAAAGTAAAGTAATCAGTTACTTTCAGAGCAATTGTAATTGTAACGGTAATTACTACTTTTTTGGGCCATGTAACTGTAATTTATTACTTTTTAAAAATAATCTTCCAAGCTCTGCTGATAAGTTGCCGTATTTAGGGATGCTACATTCAACAGTGCTATTGGCTTCTGTATAGCATAAATGTTTGTATTGTAATTACTATGAAAGTGCTGACTTAGGAGTAGAGAAAATATTAGTTTTCCAGTATCATAAATCTGAAATGGATAGCTGTAGACTAGAAGTAAGGATAGGATTCATTGGCCGGTGCTGGTTTGAAAGCATTCTGTCGACCTAACAGGCTGGTATCAACTCACGTTCATTTTTTGTCTGCAAGCCACTACTTTTGCCAATCCATCTTTTCCCCCTCGGAAAATATATTGATAATATCGTAGAATAGTTGGAGGGGGCCTTTAAGGCCATCGAGTCCAACTCCCTGCTCAATGCAGGAATCTAAGTTAAAGCATACCAGCTGCCTATCCAGCTGCCTTTTGGATGCCTTTTTAAAAAGGGAAATGTCAATATTTCTAAAGGAAATTATGATAAATTGAAGGAAATATTGATGAAAATATTGATATTAATATCAATATTTTAAACATGGATTTTTTAAAAGTTTCCAAAAATAGCTGTGGAAAATCACTACATAATAATCTGATCTGCAGCAACAGTGAATAAGTGAATTAATGGAAAATTCAGTACCAAAACCAAATTGGGTGGAATTTTAGCACATCCCTAGCTAGAAGCACGTTCCTGCCCTTGGATTTCCACAATCATCTTGAGCAGCGGCACATACCACATTAAGGACTACTGTGAAGAGGTCATCCCACAAGAAAAACGTCTCTTCTAGTTTTATAAACTCTGGCTGTGTATAAGACAGCAAATATTATAT
Source organism: Rhineura floridana (assembly GCF_030035675.1). Taxonomy (NCBI): domain Eukaryota; kingdom Metazoa; phylum Chordata; class Lepidosauria; order Squamata; family Rhineuridae; genus Rhineura; species Rhineura floridana. The sequence goes on from NC_084480.1 coordinate 87,628,706, forward strand.
CAGTGATGGGGAGCCTCAGCCCCCCAGGTCTGATTAGACCAACCAGGCCTCCCCATTTGGCCTGTGATGCCATTTTGGCCAAGCCACACACATCTGCTTACTGCTGAAATTATATATGATATGTGGACCAGCTATAGAGCATAGAGTCAAAAGAGGATTTGTAGGCACTGTCAGTCAGCTGTGCCTGACTTCTCAAGTTCTAACAGCAGATAGGCAATGCTTACAGAGTGCTGTGCACAGAGCTTTGTAAGATCCGGTGATCAGCTGATCATGGCATTTGTGAAGCCCAGTGCACAGTGCTTCGCAAGATGTGGCAGTCAGTTGAACAGTGGTGCTTTGCAGGTTGTGCCTTTGCCTGCACAGTTTATTTTCAAACCAGGCAGGCAAAAATGTAACACCTGATATCATTGTGATGTCAAGTGTTTGACAGGTGGGTGACACCATCTATCTGTCAAACTTGGACTGTCCGGGGGGGGGGGGTTCAGCTGCCTGCTTGATCCCCTTCCCCATCGCTGCCCTAAGATATCCTGAGAGGTGGTTGTCCAGTTCACTAATCCTGCTTGTTTTACTAGCAAGCCCTATCCGTAGTACATAATTTTGTCATGCTGTGTTTTTCCGCAGGAGCACAGGTATGATGGCAGCATGACTGCAAAATGCTTTCCTTTTCCCTAAATGACTAGTTCCTTCATAGCTCATAACTCTCTTCTTGTTTTAAAATATGCATACTCTACCTTCCCAAAGGCCAAGGCAGCTAACAAATTCAAAGTATAAATCAATAAAAATGCTAAGCAATCCATAATTAAATTGATATATTCAAACTACGTAAGCAGTTAAGAGAACATAAATATCAACATAACAAAAGGACAAAATCATCAGCCATATGCTGTTGATAATAAATTTTACAAAAGGCCATAGTTTCACCATATTTACCTCCTTGCAGCAGATTATTATTCTTAAAGTAAGGATATTTGGAGCAGGCCTGACCCACAGAGTGTAGCTGACATAGGATATCATAGGGAATGAGGCAATCTTGAAGGGCCAGCCTATGGTGGGCTTTTAAGATAAAGAAGAGCAGGGGTGGCTCACCCCAGCTCCCATCAGCCCTAGTTGGCGTGGCTGAGGACGATGGGAGTTGTAGTTGAGCTTCGTTTAGAGGGCCACAGGACCCCTTGAAGTAGATGCCTTTAGCTAAATAAACACATGCTGGCTGTATCCACACAGTACATTAGGAATAAGTAGGTGCACTACTTAAACACTTGTAGCTGCAATTTAGCTTTAGTTTGTTGGGGGCAACTTGTGAGACAGTGTACTTTTTCTCTCCAACTTGTTTAAACTGCTCTAACTATATGATGCGTAAGGATGCCTTGCCAAAGGTCCATCTAGTCTGACATCTGTTTCCAACAGTAACCAACCAAACACATCTGGAAGGTTCACAATCACGGTATGAAGGTGACTTCAATACAACGTGCTAAGAGGTATACTCAGTGGCATCACTAGGGTTGGTGTCACCTGGTGCAGTAACTCATGGTGTCACCCCCATGGACCTTCTCCCGTATCAGACCATACAGAATCCTTAGTAATGTTTTTTGTACTAATGTTACTCGTAAATCATAATTCCCATATATCACTGAATGTAATGGCAATAGTAGTGACATAAACAACTAGCAAAATTAAAATTACACCTTTAAATTACAATATCATATGCACAGCTCAAATTCTTGCTCTTATTACTAATGGGAGTTAATTATCTTGCATATGCCCATAGTAAATTTTCAGATACTTTCAAACCCTCAGCAATTTTCAAGTGGTCTATGTAGAAGAAAGGTTTGGGAACCCCTGGAATAAGACACCTGCTTATGTCCCTATGCTGCTCTCTCCCCTCATTTAGGTGCCTGGGATGCATGCGTGTGGACACACCTCCTTACAATTATGGAAAGTGATTCTTAATAATAAGTCTCCAGACACAAAGTTACATAGGTATTTATCAGTTGTTTAGTAGAAAATTCAGAGCTGCAGGGTCCCTTCATGATAGTTACAGCCACGTACACCCTTTTTTGCTCCTGGATTAAGAATGAGATCTTTGTTAATGCATTCTCTCACAACAACAAACATCTCTAGGAGCCAATCAGCATGAAAGTGGAGAGCGTTAGCAACTGAGAAGAGTCTTCTCAGTGGCTGACTCACCTCCTTTCACTCTGATTGGCTCCAATCAGCAGAAAAGGCAAGGAAGCATATTAGAAGACTCTTCTCAGTGACTAACACACTCCCTTTTCATGCTGACTGTAGGATGCTTGGAGACATAGCGACCCTGCTCCCAAAAACGCAGAGGGACTAAGATCCCCTGGGCGACTACCCTCCTGGTGCTTATGGACATGACCGTAATATATTTTGTGATGTGCAAGTTCAATATTATTTATTAAGTGTGTTTAGGATTACACTGATGGCATTCCCAAATATGTACTTACTACTTTCACACAGACTTTGGTTTTCCATAACACAATGTTTGTCCAAGCCTCCACACTTGGGGGGGGCACTACTTGCACACCCCTTCCATAAGCACATCACAGTTGGATACACACCTGAACCAAGACCCAGACAAAAGGGCGCTCAAAACAAAAAGGTAATTACAGTGGCTGAGTAGATCTTGTACAGTGGTTATACTGACTGGTCAGCCACTGTCCTTCATATTTTACAAAATACTTTTTCCTATACAAAGATTAAATTTCTGTGTATGAAAAAATAATATATGAAGTGGTCTCAATAGTGAGAAAAGTAAACAAGTGAATGGTGATCCAAATGTTTTTCATTCTCACGTTATGAAGCTAGCTGCCAGATGATGTATCACCTTCCCTACGCATGCAGCGTAGACTGAAAAAACAGCACCCAAGCCACCATTCAATACGTGCACATGTTCTTTCCAACATGAATCTACAGGTCTCAAAAAGTAATGTGTGACAAAGTCCTCAAACACCTTACAACATGCCTCAAACATGGTCTCTTGTTCTACCAGCATGCCTTCACACCATCACTTTGCCAAAACATAAGGATAGGTAAATTGCTTTTAGGGAGGTTCACAATTATGATTTCCTATTTATTTAATCTAAAAATATTTAAAATACATAAAAACAGCCACGGGAAGATATTGGAGAAATATAAAATAAATACAAATAAAAAAGGGGGGGAGGTGAAGAGACCTTAAATGTGCTACTCACCATCTCTCAGCCTATCCTCCCCTCAGGATGAAAACAATGGAGAACCATGACCACCCCCAGGAAGAAGGGCACACTTAAAATGTAGAGGAAAAAATCATCTACAACCATAGTGTGAAATCAAATACTTATTGGGACACAGTATGAAGAAATATTTATATAAACATGACTCTCAAATATGTTTATGAATTACACAATCTGTAAATATATTTATAGTGCAATCCAATGTTTGTTTACTCAGAAGCAAGTCCCAATGTATTCAGTGGGGCTTACTCAAACTGGGAAGTGTGCAGAGAACTACGGCCTCAAGTGATAAGGAACTTGTTCTTTTAACTTGTTATTTTAAGTTGAGACCTTATCCCAGTCTGAGTCTGTGTTGGAATTGCTTTTTAATATGTTTTTAAGCCTTTTTTTTTTTTAATGTTTTTTTAAAGCTTTTAAAAAATATTTTCAAATATGTTTTAATATATTTTAAAGTCTGTTTTTATGATGTTTTAAAGTGCTTTTAGTGCTTTTGTTTGCCGCCCTGGGCTCCTACTGGGAGGAAGGGCGGGATATAAATCAAATAATAAATAAATAAACTTCATTCACCCAACCCAAAATTCAGAATCATGCCTCTTTAGGCTGTTTTCCAACTGTTTATTCTTGCTTTATGGTTATTAGATTTTAAATGGCTTTATTTCTTGTTGTGAGCTGCCTTGGTTTCCAACCCTACCTCACAGGGTCGTTGGAAAGACTACACACACACACACACTGCAGATGTATAAATACATACAGCCCATATAATAGTTTATTGTCAAACCAGTTGGTCATTGCAGAAAAATCAGTATTAGTGTTAAAAAAATCAGTATTTGTTTCCTACAGAATAAAAACTGTAATACCTAAGTAAGCCCTGCCTACTTGCTTTAAAATAGGACTGGGGGGGGGGGACAGAAAGAGAACACAAACACAATTCTTTTTTACATTCACTCCAAAGTCCCATTGATTTTCAGCACATTTATAACCATGTCTACTCAAAAGTAAATCCTATTGAATTCAATGGGATTTACTCTGGAGATATGGGATTAGCAATGCTTTTACCCCCACAAAAACAAGTATTGGGAAGGTTTTGAAAACACTGCCCAGGATATGACTCCTGCACACAAGAGGGGAAAAAACTGAAATGTATATACTTACACAATTTATGAGATTTTCAGATAAACGGGGGGGGGGGGGAACCACCATTTTCTGGCCTTGCAGTGAGGTTTACTAGACACTGCCACAGGTCGAACAAACACTTCACTGATTGGCTGCAATCCTGAACGGGCGGGGTTAAAGCTACAAAGTGCTATACAGTAGTTAAAAAAAAGATTTAACGGGGGGGCTGACGTTTTTATGTATATCTTGAGAACCGGACCACCTAGAAACTTAATTTTTTTTTTAAATTAAAGCTGAGAATCACCCCCCTCTGATGGTGTCACCTGGTGCAGTCCGCATGCCCCGCACCCCCCTAGTGATGCCACTGAGTATACTGTCTGTAACGTTAAGCCTCCGTTATGGTATGGTTAACGATAGGTGTTTTGCCCAGGTTTTTAAAAAATCTAATCTAGTACCTGTTATAAACTTTGGTATAAATTCCATATTAAAGCAGGAAATTTATGAAGTCTTTCTTCAGGCTGTTAGGCACCTTCCTGAACCGCTGCTGCTCTGTGGTTAGTGAGATCCAGGATAAATGCTGTATTTATCTTCCTTAATCACTTGTGTTTCCTCTAATTTTGAAAGTAGGGGTTAGCACTGAAGTATGAGGAACTATAACTACCTCAGAGATCTAATGATGTTGCCTAAGCCCTGGGAAATAGCCATCTGTTTTCCTTTTGTGTAATTAACGGTAATAACACCTTGCTTACAAGTGAGACAGAACCTTTTAAACATAATATGTGTTGAAGTTGCAGTGACAACAGAATTAATTGTTGCCACTTTTATAGCCAGTTGGGTTTAGTAGATCACAATTTGAGTTTCCATACCCTGCTTATGTGTTCATCTTTAATTCAATTGTTTAAGCAATATTTCCCAAAATAAGAAGTGACTATGTCCCTGGTCTATTGTAAAATTAAGATGAGGCTTTCACTTCTAGGCAGAACCATGATATTATTTTAGAATTTACGGCAACTTAAGTTTCTTTTATAATACATGCTCTGTGATGTTTCATTTTCCTTCCCAAGGTTGATAGAAATCAATCATTCGTTGGAAAATGTTTTTTAAAATTAAATTGGGTTTTCTATTTTTTATGTTTCAACTGTAGTCATTGTTTTTTAAAAAATGTGGCTTAATATGAAATCCAAATTTAATGCAAGTATACAAAAGGCTACACTTCTAATCTAAATTAAATGTGGCATTCTACCAAATGTACTTCTGTATAAAAGAATCAACAGTGTAGGAAAAATAGCTGACTTTCCCAGGAAAAGTTATAAATATGACACAATATGTCATGTATTCTGCTTATTTTTGTGAGAGTCCAGTGTGTCTAGGGACCAGTGTGTCATTGCAGGCTCTGGGACCCAGCAGACGCAATTTTGCATCTCACCAGGATTTTCCATAGGTTCTACCTGAGTAATCTTGTAATCCTGCTTTACACCTAATAACTACCTGAACTTTTCAGTATATTCAGTTCTGAAATTATAGATATTTATTACTCACCCAACAGTGTGGGTATTTTCTTTCATGGACAAAATCTGTGTGCACTAAATGCTGGTTCTTCTAGGAAGTTCTGACCACTTCAGCTGGAGGGGGTTCTACTTATTTTGAATTTAGTTTTGTGTTTGTGTCATATCAAGGTAACTCATGTTACCTTGAGGCCTTCTCATCATAAAGTCAAAGAATAAATAAACATGATACTAATAATACCAGATGTCAAGTGAGTGAAGGTGTATCCGTTCAGGGAAACCCATTAATTTCTCTAGGATCCCTGAAAGGCTGACATAGTTCCATATTGCTAAAGACATTTTGGCTGCATAATCAAAGACTTTGACATATGTTCCCAATGCAAATCAATATGTTTGCTGTTACAGCACCAATTCGTGTGCATACTACATCCAGGAAATATGTGGATTACAAAATGAGAAATGTATTAATATGAATGAGTTAAAGTTTTGTATCCTTTTAACTTACCAAATGTGTGTAAGCATTGCCATCTACTTTGATCAAAAATATATTCCTCACTTTCTCAGTAAAGTTAATAATGCTCAATATTTTGGCATCTGTCTCTTTTAGGAAAAGGAAGAGTTGATTGAAGAATGGCAGCCAGAACCTCTCGTTCCTCCTGTATCAAAAGACCATCCAGCTCTCAACTACAATGTTGTTTCAGGGTAAACCTAGAATGAATCAGTTTCATGTTAAACTAAATAGCTCAATCCTTTGCATGCTTACTTAAAAGTCAGTCTTGCTGACTTCAAAGGTACTTGCTTCCTAGTTAGCTTTATGTTGCAGCCCTGATACTATGATTTATCCTCTTGCAAACTTTGAGAACTGGGTAACAGCACGGATTGAAATTTTAGCATACAATTGAATTTTATGAAAACCTCAAGGAGGCACAGGGATATTTGGCAGCTAGGCCACTTAGTTTATTTATTTATTTATTGTATTTATATACCGCCCCATAGCCAAAGCTCTCTGGGCGGTTTACAGTAACTAAAAACATTAAACTGCATAAATGGTGGTAGAGACTTGCATGTCGACTTCTCAGAAATGTTGTTGTGAACATTTGTCTCATCAGATCTAAACTTATTAAACTGAGGAGATTTTAGTGGATGAGAAGCACAACCTATAGTCCCTTTAATATGTTAATGTTGGTCCCCAAATAAGGTGCCTAAAATGAGTAGTTAAGCTTGAAGGTTTGATGTTTTCTTAGAGATGTGAAGGCCTTGTTTTTTCCAAAGCCGTTTTTGTTTTTTCTGAAAAAATTGGAAAAAATGAAGAAAAAATGGATTATAGAATGTTTTATTTTAGCATGATGAATAAAATGTTTCATTGAATCTTGCCCCCCCCCCTCAATTCTTTTTATGGGAATGGATGCTTTATGTATGCTTGACACTGTGGAGGACTAGCGGAGACATAAATAATTTTCTTTGTTATTAATGTTGATGTTTTCTTCTGTTTTTTTAATTGTTTTTTGCCTGGCAAAACGAAACAGGTTCCTTACAGTTCAGGTGTTCCTTACAGTTCAGGATCTTGTATATCCATTTGTTACAAAAAAAGTAAAAATTTTAAAAAGTAAATTCAATTTATAATAATTGTAATAGGAAAATGTACTTTTAATATACCAAATGTGATAATTGTTGCGTGTGTGCGTGTATAGATCATACACGGATGGAATCCAAGAGCCGTTTAGAACAGGAATAAGATAGGCCAGGCAAGTTTCTTGTAAGAGTCTTTACTAGGCAAAGACATTAGACACAGTTCTCTCTTCACAGACATTTCCCCCACACTCTAAGACACAGCAAGATGTCTCTCATCTACTTCCCAGCCAGCTTCTGACCTTGGCAAAACTGGCGCTCTGTTCTTCCAGTTTAACCCTTCTGCTTCAGGTTTCACTCTGTCTGCTAAAAACCCTGTCTGTGAGTCTCACAGCATGCTTCACTGACCAACAGCCCCCACCTGAGACTCGCAGATTACAAAACTTCATGTTACAATTATTACATTTCTACAATATTAACTTTTTCATTACAATACATTTCAGTACATGGTTTGTGTTCTTACAGTTTCTATTTACATTTTCAGTTCAGTTCTTGTATCTTTATTTCTTTATTTACACAGATTTCACAGATTCATGTTTGTTCACTTTCATTTGATAATACATTTACATTTCATTCTTCAATACAAAATTGCCACATTAGATCCATTGTTTCTTTATCTATTGGTCCTTCTTTTTCCCATTCTACTGGAATTTCATCTGTCTCATCATTCTTACGTGTAACATTAAATGTGAATCTCTGAGGTGGTTGACCTTTCGTTGTTCTCTCTGATCTCCTGACATCATCTATTTCCATTTCTTCTTCACTCTCTATTTTACTTGGACCTGCACCTGTGCCTGCACTTGTACTTGGCATTTCTGTATCTTGCATTGTCATGTCTTCACCTCTCAGTCTTTTTACAGTACGTTTGCCACTATGTATTAAATCAGTCAATGCAGTTTTTAATGGAATTTGTCGTCCAAAAGGAACATCAGCTGCTTCCTGCTTGCTTGCACTATCTAGGATCACTGTTTGACTCTCTCTCCAAGGTTTATCTATCACCTTTATGTTTCTGCTTAACACTACTTGTTGTTTCTCAGGTAACCAAACTCTATAATATGAATTCTGAAATCCCAAAATGCGTCCTGCCTGAGCTCTTGACTGTTTTGCAACATGTACCCAGCATTTTGCCCCAAAACGTTCTATGTGTTTCACCCTGGGCTTTCTTCCAGTCAGTTTCTCATAGGGAGACATGCCTATTGTTCTGTGCATAAGGCGGTTCTGAATATAAACAGTGTACAGAATACATTCACCCCAATAAGTATTATTCATATCAGCATCTGCAAGCATTGCTCTCAATGAATCCTGCAATGACCGGTTCCTCCTCTCTGCAGTTCCGTTGGAGGATGGGCTGAAGGGAGCAGTGAGACTTTGTATTATTCCCTTCTTTTCCAAATATGTTTGAAATGAATTACTGGTAAATTCTCCACCTCTATCTGATCTGATATTCTTTATAACAACCCCATATTGAGTCTCTGTTCTCTGTATGAATGTCTTTAATTTCTCTTCTGCATCACTTTTCTTTTTCAATAAGAACACATGTGTAAATCTGGAGAAATCATCCACAATCACTAAATAAAACCTTGCTCCACCTTTTGAGCACTGAAAAGGTCCAGCCAAATCCACATGTATGAGCTGATAAGGTTCAGTGGTTGTGCTTTCACAGCTCTTATTTACCGGAGTCACAGTCATTTTTGTTTTATAGCATACCTCACACTCATCCACATGCTCACAATGTGTTAACTTCAAATCTTGACTATGTTTTGGGGTGTTTATTATCTTTTCAAAATGTGCGTGTGCCAGTTTTCTGTGCCATTCATGGAAACAATTATCATGTTTATCTTTATTAACTCCTATCCAAGCACACATGGGTTTATCAAGCTTGCACTCAACCATGAACATTTTGTTCTATAATTTCCCTTGCATGCATATTTTACCATCTTTTCTCACAAAACATCTATCCCCTTCAAATGTAATTTTACAACCTATTTGAGCCAATTTTCTCACTGATAGAATGTTATATTTAAAACCAGACACCAGTAATACATCTGTTAAAATTCCCAGATTACCCATCTTCAGCGTGCCTGTTGCAATCGCGTCCTGAGTTGATCCGTCAGCCAGATAAAGCTTCTCCTGCGTCGGCTTTGAAGTGTAAAATAAACTAGAGTCTGTGATTAGGCAATTAGACGCTCCACTGTCAAGAAGCCACTTAGAGTTAATGAGTTTATTGTCCTCCTTAGAAACAAAGTTCACGCTTGTTCTCTGACTTTCAAAGCCCCAGTTATTCCTCTTCTTTAAACAATGTCTCTGTATATGTCCACGTGACCCACAAAAGTAACATATTTTAGTCTCTTGCCTGTTTCTTTGAGATTGTTGTTGCTCAGCCATAGTCACAGTCTCTTTTATCTCTGTTTTCTTATTTTCTTGTCTTCTATGCCACTCTTGTTGAAGTTTCTGTTCCACAAAGTCCAAATTCAGATGTCCGTCAGGTAAAGTTTCCAGACTCGAGACCAGCACATCCCATTTTTGATTAAATGAAGATAACAGGATATAGACCATCTGAATGTCACTATGATGCACTCCTCTATCTTGCAGCTCAGCATTTAATCTCCGAAATTCAGCCAGATGCTCTGTCATAGTCACTTCATCTGTAAAACGCATCTGATAAAGTTTCCGTGCTAAACACAGCCTGCTTCCCGCAGTTTGCTGTACGTGTGCAGCTCTTAACTTTTCCCACATCTGATTAGCCGTCGGCTCATTACTCACCAGCAACAGTTGAGAATCAGATAGCCCCAGAGTAATAAAAGCCTTCGCTTTCTCATCTTTCTTCAACCACGCTGCTGAAGGAGCTGCCGGAGGGGGGTTTTCTACGACATCATTCAACTCTTCTTTAATCAGAACTGCTCTCATTCTCCATTTCCAGCTGGAGTAGTTTACAGCACTCAGTCTCTCCATCGGCATCCCGGATGACAGGTTTACAGCCATGTTGCCCACTCTTACTTGCCTCTTTCTCACACTTTGTTTCTGTCTGCAACAACGCCACATCAACAGCTCTCTCGAACCCGCTACCATGTATGATAAGCTGGGCCCATAACCCCTGTTGCGTGTGTGCGTGTATAGATCATACACGGATGGAATCCAAGAGCCGTTTAGAACAGGAATAAGATAGGCCAGGCAAGTTTCTTGTAAGAGTCTTTACTAGGCAAAGACATTAGACACAGTTCTCTCTTCACAGACATTTCCCCCACACTCTAAGACACAGCAAGATGTCTCTTATCTACTTCCCAGCCAGCTTCTGACCTTGGCAAAACTGGCGCTCTGTTCTTCCAGTTTAACCCTTCTGCTTCAGGTTTCACTCTCTCTGCTAAAAACCCTGTCTGTGAGTCTCACAGCATGCTTCACTGACCAACAATAATGATATGCGAACCAACTTGTACATAATTACATTTTATGTTCCTGAAGTAACAAAGTGACTTTCAATCTGTAAAAAGTGCTAATATTGCATTTTTTCAATTTTTTTGAAAATTTCCTTTTTTTTCTGGAAAAAACTGGGGGGAAACGGGGTTTTTTCCATGGCTTCAAAATTTCTGGAAATTTTACATCTCTATGTTTTCTACCTTGTATGTGCTGCAACAGTTCACTATTTAATAATAAAAAACAAGTAAATAGATCATTGAGCAAAGTTGGAAACCTCTTTATATTAGCTTTGCTAAAAGGCAAGCAATGTTTAACTAGGGTAGGTTTTCATTACCGTTCTTGTCATAAGGTAATGCTGTGCTTCCTCAGACATCTCTCAGAAGATTCATCCTCTTTCCGCCCTCTCCCCATGCGCCAATATGTTTCTGATATGTATTCTTGAATCTGAACTAGTGTCCAAAAATGCCAAATTCTGTGCCTGCAATCCCAGACTTAAGTCCTATAAAGTCAGGGGAACTGGGTTCCAAGTAGGTGTATGAAGGATTGCAGCCTTAAACATTGGATTTTTGAGGATATTTCTGTGCCTTTAACAGTATGAGACAGAACCCTATGTGTGGTATTTACCCTACCTTGATTTTTCAGCAACCCTAAAACTGCTGACCAGTTTGGTATGCCTCTGATGATCCTTTGAGTTATAAACAAAGTTGATCAATATATGTCACTGTTGGGACCTACTGTGAATGGAAGGCTCTGTGTTGTATTCCTGCTTCTTGGGATTGGCCTTCCCTACTGTTAATCATCAGAGGAATTTCAAAGGAATTAATTAAAGTTTGTCTAGTTGTTGCATTAACTGCTGGTATTTACAAGGACCTTTGAGTAATACTTCTTGCCATTACTGTGATATGTGGTAGAATCCCTTAGCTTAGTGCAATATGTGAACATGAAGCACATGATTATGCCCGTCTGGGAACTTTACCTTTACAAGTACTATAAAATGGGATTTAATTTACTCTAGCTGAATAATAAGTGTCTCTTAATGTGTGGAAATGCTATCCATGTGTTGGTAATTCAACAGAGCCACTTATTATTTTTAGTTCTCATTGGTAGGTGAAGATGATGGGTCCTATTATGGATTGGTAACTAGTGGTGATCTGGCCCTGCATTTAGATACAGCTATTCAGATTTATAGGGTCAGGTTCTTGGAGGCTTTTTGTTTTCCCACACAGATAAAGAAACGTGGAAAGTCAGACCATTGGACCATTGTCCACACTGGCTGGCAGCAGCTCTCCAGGATTTCTGGCAGGGTTCTCTTCCAAGCCCTACCTGGAGATGCCGGGGATTGGACTTGGAACCTTCTGTGTGCTAAGCTACAGCCCTTCCCTCTTACCTTATAGTCTCAATAATCGTATTTATTGTGTCCTGGTTCCTAATCCCACTCTTGTAAAGTGGTGCCTTTTAGCTGTGATGTACTGAAGTTGCTGACTTTAAAAATAAAGGCTATTCTTCACGGTGGGGTTGAATAATGAAAAGAATGACTTGCCATGTTAGACACCTTTTGCTGCTGGAGAATAATAAGGTTTGGCAGAACAGATTAGTTCTTCAGTTTGGTGTTAAATATATCTTAAACTTGTAATGAAGGGTTTTACGTCTGGCATTACACTGAGGTGCTGGTATACGGTCAAGCGTTTATTCAGTGTTAGAAATTTTAAACACATTTCAATGGGTTCAGTGATGCATCATCAACTAACCAAACTTGGTAGGAGGGGAGAAAGAGGCATGTTTAGGCCATGATCCAGCACAGAATGAAGTGATCTTAAGACCATTGACTTCAATTGTGTTTACGTGAGTTGCATACAAAGGTGCTCTTAAATGAGTCAAAGGTGCTGTTGCTAGCACAAGGCAGCCCTGCGGATTTCTCCTAGTTCTTCCCTTCCTCTAAAACATGTCATCCAGTGCCATTCCAGAGGGTTCACTCACCTTCAAGACCAGCAATGGAGGGCCTGACTTGAGACTCTGAGGGGGAACAGGGTGTTGTGTGAGTGGAGTTTCTGCTTGTGAGTCCTAGGATCCAAGCCATAGTAACTACTTGTGGTATTTTAATTGTACAGTACATAATTATTGTCACAACCTGTTTACAGGTGATTTCTGTAGTACATTTTTTCTCAATGTAGTCATTTTATGGTTTTTCCCACAATGCAGTTTGCATTTAACCCAGCACTGCAGTTAACCCAGCACTGCCTCCATTAAAGTGAATCCATTCTGTATTTATGAATTAATAGTGAAACTCTGTGGTTTTAAAACATAACAATTTCCTGAGTTGTACATTAAAACTTTTATTTATCATATAATTTTGTCTTTGCTTCATGCATAATATGTCCTCCAATATCCTTTATTAGACTGCCCGTAGGAAATATTAGAACTATATTGTGTGTATTATTTATTCATTCATTCATTTAAAAAGTAGGTGAAACCTACATTTTTCAACGTTTCTGAAAAGTGCAAAGGCATGGTTCATCAGCAGGAATGCAGCACTTTGAAAAGCAGCCTCTGTTTCTGATACTACGATTGCTTTGTTAAACTACTTAGTGGCTGGTATTAGCAAAAAAAGCAGACAAACCTTTAATTAAAATATTAGTCTCTACATGAAAAATTAATCTCTGCCACCCTGGGCTCCTTCTGGGAGGAAGGGCGGGATATAAATTTAATAAATGATAAATAGTTTCTGCCCTTGGTGTATCCATTTAACTTTAGCATGTGAGTCCCAACGCTATGCTGAATTAAACAAAGTGCTCTTCCCAAATACAGGTCTTATGTCTGAAATAAAGTTATTGGTATTAGTAAGCTAAACAATGTTTAATTTTCTTTTCTTTTTAAGGCCTCCCACTCATAACATTATTGTGAATGGCAAGGAATGCATAAACTTTGCATCATTTAATTTTCTTGGGCTTCTGGATAATGAAAGGGTCAAGGTAAGTGCCTGCATAGTTGCTGAAATGTAGTTACTGTGTCAAAGGGCCAGTTCAGATGTGGCGATCCTGGCTTAACAATCTGTGGTTTATTAAGCAGAGAATGAGCAACATGCCCCTGCACTTCTCTTCTCCTCCCTTTGCGCACCTGCTTCAGTTACTGTGATTACTTTAAATCATAGTTTTCTCTTCAGCCCCAAGAGGGGAAGCTGTAGTTCAGTCTTGAACTCCAAACCACAATTCAGCCCTGATTTTTACTGATTACTATCTGTATAGATTTTGAGCAGGGTATCTGAGGACCCTAGGCAATCTCATTTAGCCATCTTTGCATCTGCTGTAGAAATCTAAATTATATATGATGCCTTCAGGCCATTCTCTAGGACCTTGTTTGTAGGCTAACTGTTTTGCATTCATCCTTGCTGTGTCTAACATGAAAGTGTCAGTACTAACAGTATAGAAGAGCATAGTAACGATTTCATTTCTATGGTGCTTAATGCTGTTCTCTTGTTATGCTTCTTCAAAGAATGCAGCCCAGGCTTCTCTGACAAAATATGGTGTGGGCACTTGTGGTCCGAGAGGATTTTATGGAACTTTTGGTACGTATTGCAAATGTTTCAGTACAGTATCAAAAGTAACTATTTTAATATTAGGAATCAAGTAAAGGAATTGGGAAATGTGAACCTATGCTGATGTACTCCTAATTCAGATGAATTGGTATGCAACCTTGATTTTTATATAGCACCATTAACACGCACAACATTTAAAGTACTAACAAGACAACAAGGTCTCTGCCCTGAGAAGCTTACAATCTGGAATGTGATATGTGGAGGCAACAAAGAGGAAGCTAATGGAGGAAGAATGTGCCCTCAGTTCAGTTAAACATACTTGCATAAAATTTTCCACGTCTACTCAAAAGTAAGTTCCATTGAGTTTGGTGGGGCTTACTCTCAGGAAATTTGGTAAAGAATTGCCTCTTTCACTAGCAAATGAGGGCTAAGGGGTTCTGCCAAAGACACTGGAGAAAAGATGGGTTTGTGGAAGGGATCTGAAGGAACAGAGTGACTGCATTGTAGTGGTGTTCTGGATTCTGGAATCCTTCTGTTGCAACTATCACAGTTCCTGGCTTTTTTTTTTGGCTACTGCTGAGAAGATATTCCCAGACTATGATGCTCCATCTGAGTCTAAACAGGCCTCCCTAAAAAGTAATGAACAGTTATAAAGCTGTATCCAGGAGGACTCCCATGGCTGTATGCTCAATCTTTCGGGGGGGGAGTACTTTTCAGTAAGAATTTGAGCTTTGTGAGTAAAACAGATCATTTTTGCATCTCTGCAAGTGAAGCTACAATACTTACCACAGGGTGTTACAATTGAGATAAGCTAGACCCAGATGGGCTATGTGAAAGATTTTGAAGCCTAAAAGAAGATAATGGAATTCTCACTCAAAAATTTTAAAAATGTTTCTTAAAGCTCTAGAGGCGTTCATTGGCCTATAAATACAGAAATACAACAATGTAAACAATTCCAATACAAATTATCCAAACAAAAGCAAACCAATCACTTGGGTATGTATGTATGTACTGCCTTCAAGTCGATTCCAACTTATGGCGACCCTATGAACAGGGTTTTCATGAGGCTGAGAGGCAGTGAATGGCCCAAGGTCACCCAGTGAGCTTCATAGCTGTGTGGGGATTCGAACCCTGGTCTCCCAGGTCGTAGTCCAATACCTTAACCACTACACCACACTGGCTCTCTCACTTGGGTATACATGTACTTAGGATGGAAGAGACCTCGCTCTCCCTGAAATATCATCTATGCAGTCCGGAGATACTACTGAACCCTACAACTAACCTTCCACTTCGGGGTGCCAGGGGCTTGGGTTCTGTGAGGGAATCTTAGTCTTGAAATACCTTCTAATGGCAGTAGCAAGGAATGGGCAGGGACTGTGCAACTTCCAATTAAAGAATTCGGCTACTGGCCTGGAATCATTTCAGAAAGGGATTCCTTTGACTCAGATCTGCCTTTCCCAGACTTCCTCTGGCCTGAGCTGCTGGATCTGAAGGCAAACCCATCTGTGGCAGGATAGTTGGAACAGCTTCTAATTTCACTTTCTCCCTGTGCCTCCCTTATATTTTCCAGACCAGTTACTGCTTTTTTCATAGTAACAGCCTTGACATAGTCTCTGCTTGTATTTGAAGTAGCAGCTCTTTCCACTGTCATGAAACTGTGGTAGCTCATCATTTAAGGACATTTAGATGGCTTCCTTAAATTGGCAAGTGTGTGTTGATTACAAAATTCGACTTGTGTATGAGGAGAATACATGGAAGCCCTTGCTGATTAATACCTTAAGCTCGTTCCAAGAACGCTGCTTAGGATAATCCCACCGCACAATATGTTTACTTCATTAAATGTCGTAGAGAAATAATTGGGAGAGGGGAAGCAAAGACTTAAGATACATCAAATACTGGGCTGCTGCTTCAAAGAGGCCACAAGAGGGCAGTCTGATTTCTGGATGAAACATCTAACTGCTTATTGCAAACACAGTAATGCGCATATTGCTAACATACTATATCTGTGTAGTAATCAAGAGGCATGGATTCAAACCTCAAGCAGAGCATTTTTGTAATACAAATCCTGCTATGAAACTCCTAGTCTGTTTAATCACAGGATATCGGGGTGTTTCACATTCCTCTTCTGTCTCTACAGAGTGCTCTAGAGACAACAATACAGTGAACCTAAACTTTTGCTTTATCTTCCCTAGTCTGTCTTGCTAGTGGGAAGTTCTTGACTTGTTGTGTTTTTACTTAGAAGATTAAAAATGGCTTCCATGGGGTGTTTGGGGCAGTTCAGATTTCACAAGGCAAACTATTGGTCTTATCAGTGGCATTTTTCGCACTGTGATTTGATAGTTCACAAGAACCATTTCTTCTGTCCCACCTCTCCCCTGGCCTCTTTTAACCATTTGAGTAGTGGTAAAATTATCTCTAACTTTCTTGTTGGTGGAAGATGCAGAGTTGTGAAACTCTATCCATGACCATAATTGACATTACCTTGACTAGATTTCTGTCTACAGATCTTGACCTTTTAACTTTAAAGCCATATGATTTTCAGTACGGGTGAATGATTTCCTACTTCGGTGATTCAACTGTTCTTTTCAATTTATGTGCCATCTTGTCATGCTCTTGCTTGATAGTCCAGTATCTAACATGCATAGAAATACCTGAAGTATAAGATTTATGCTTTCTCCCATCTCTTCCTTTGGAATGTTGGTCATTTACAATGGGCCTGATGGCAAAGACTGCATGTTTTGATTATTGAACTGAGATCCTGAGCTGAAGATATGATGCCAGTCTTAACCATAGCCATTAGAAAATGCATACATAAGGTTCCCTAATCTGTTCTATGAGTTACAAATATGTTGCTGATGTGATTGACATGGTTCCCCAGTCTCTCTAATTCTGACACCTGTCTTTATATTTAAAGGAGTTGATCTAAACTGATAGGTTTGAGAAACAAGTTTGGACTCATCCTTCTATGCACTGTGGCCACTCATGGAGGACTTCCATGGGGCTCAATAAAGCTGTCTTCCGCTACTCCCACCGCTCACCTTTTGCTCAGAATGGCATGCAGAGACCTCCCATTCTTTGCAGTGCTCCCTGAGCTTCTTACCATTTCCTCGTATTGGCTGGAGAAGGGATGGGAAAAAAGCCAAACTATATTGAGCTCTGTGGAACTCCTCTTTGTGTAGTCACGCCCCCTTTTTTTCAGAATAAGATGAATCTTCATTCACATTTTCAAATATGATTTAAATAATGTTTTAGGATAGCAGTTAATACAGTTAATAAAGAGTGGATCTGAAGTAATGCTCATAGTAAATAATAGATGTGAATGTCTCATTCTGAATGCAAGAAGCTCAGCAGAATAAACAGTTGGGGAGGGGAATGCAGGAGGGGATAAGTGGAAACAAAAAATGTGGAAAAAATGCAAGATAGAGATAAGTGTCTGTAGAAGAGATTTAACTCTACTGATTGCTTTGTTGGTTCATCTAGCTTGTAGACTGCTTAGGGAATGCCACTTGGAATGCACTATGTTAATATAGAATGAAGATAATTACCCCTTAGCTTTCTAAACAAGCCTCTGAAACTTTGCACTATTGATTCCCTTTGTTTCTGGTTTCCCAACAACAGACACATTTTGCTAATCTTTTCCTGAATATTTCTGACAGGTATTTCAGTATGGCTTACTCACAAAACATAAGTGCCCTTTTAAGGTAATGCATACACTGAAATGAATTACTTTGCTCCTGGTTAGAATGATGGGATTGTCTGTCAGTACTTGTTACAATGTTGTACAAGGGAGAAAGTTGAATGGATTTTCATGGTGTTAATTACTTTGAATTCTTGTGTGATTCTTTTAAAACAAGCAGTCTGTTATAAATGTATGACCTAAACTTCTCAAACAGATGTACATTTGGAACTGGAGGAACGGCTTGCCAAATTTATGAGGACTGAGGAAGCTATTATATATTCCTATGGATTTGCTACAATTGCCAGTGCTATTCCTGCCTATTCAAAACGAGGAGACATTGTGTTTGTGTACGTAATCTTCACATTTTCTATATTACAGATAAGTTTCTGAAGAGGGTTCTTCAGAACCTTGGTGGTATTCCTACTTCTCTTTGTAAGGCTGATGTTATTTATAGCAAAATGTTTAGGTGCCATATGCCATAGACACTTATAATATTAGAGCCAGTTCATGCACTTTCTGTTGAAACAGGAATCCTTACTATGGGATCCCTGGGCACTGTGTTCATGAACAAAGAACAGTGAAATCGATAAGAACTGGAACAGTGTATGTGGGGGGAGTGTCACTGCAGTTGTGAACATGCTTACTCTGTGACTTGCCTGGCTTATGTCTTTTGGTCATGCATATACATATCCAAGAATCCTAGAACCTTTGTGTGAACCATTGACCCTATCCATCACTGAGAAAGTATGTTTCTTTTGAACAAAAGCTGCAGAACCTCTCTCCCTGCTTTGACCGTTTCTAGTCAAAGCCAGTTTAGACAAAACTGGGTTCCTTGGCCCAGGATGCCGCTCTGGGCTCCTAATGGGAGGAGGGGCGGGATACAAATCAAATAGTAAGTAAGTAAATAAATAATAAATAAATAAATAAAAACTGTCTTGGAGCAGTTATAAAAGATGTACAGGTTTGAACTTTGGACAGCATTTCCCACCCAGTGTGCCTCCAGATGTTGTTGGACCACAACTCCCATCTTCCTGACCTTTGGCAATGCTGGCTGAGGCTGATGGGAGTTGTGGTCCAACAACATCTGGAGGCACACTGGTTGGGAAAGGCTGGCTTTGGATGAGCTTTGGAGAAAGGGATTTCCAAAGTGGGTTAGAGTATAATGTGATCGGTGGACATATCCAAGCAGACGCTGTGTGTCTTCCTCAGGCAGTCTTTCCCAACTAGTTGTTGATCCAAAACTGCATGGAGGAAGAGGCATATGGGTTGGGCTGTACATGGAGGCATTTCACTGAACAATTTCCAAAGTTGTGGTAACACTTTTCCCCTCTGCTGCAATCTGAGGAATTGTTGCCAGCCACCGCTGGCAACATCTGTGTACAACCAAGTTTACTGTATTTCTTTCTCTACATGCTTCGGAGGGACAACCTACAGGGACAAAAAACCAATTGCTGCTTGTATGTGTGAACCAGCTCTTAGTGGGTTCTGTGGTCTGTTTTATAGATATGTGTTATATGCTTTTTTAAGGACAAAACCCCAATTTTATAATTAAATGGAACAGTTAGATATATTAACCACTATAAAAGTACCTTAATAGGCCTTCTCTGAGAAAAAAAGTCAGAATGTAATTGTTAGGAAAATGGTAAGACAATTTTTTAAAACCGATGTAAATTAGACACTGCTTAAGATCACTTATTTGATCTTGCCATTTTCAAAGCTGTGTCTTGATACCATTTTTAAATGCTTGTTGAAGTATCGTTTTAATCGCTTATGAAATGCTTTTAAAATGACTATTTGGTTTTAACTATCATTTGCTGCTTCAAAATAAACTCTTTAAAAATTACTAACAGCTGTTGAAAAGCTTTGTCAGTGTCCGCATAGGTTATACCAAGCAAAGAAATGCAGTTGATGAGTGGTTAGAATGAATTTGCTTAATGTCAGACAAAAATCTCCTCTACGTCACTCTTACTGAAATGCTTGTGCTGGTTTTGAGTCAGTTGATACTAACCAAAGTCCCATGTAGGTTTGCTTAGATGAAATTCCCACTGAATTTAATGGGTGTTATTCCCAGATAAGTATGTAAAGGTCTACAGCCTAAGTAGCCTTATTTTTTTCCCATTTTGGTCCATGTAACATATGAACTGAGTGAGTACAATAGCTGGATATTGCCTAGCCATGACAATTTCTCCTTATTTATATTCAACATTTCTATCCTACCTTAAACACCGCAAGGTGCCATGCATTTTTTTTAAAAAAAACTTAAAATAATGACTAAAACATCAAAATAGGCATTGTATAAAACTACAGTTAAATATTTAAAAGCAGCAGTTCATTCAACAAACAATACCTAAAAATGCCCACTAGAAAAGAACGTTTTAGATACTCATTGGTTGAACCTTTCAGAAGGCTGTGGCTGTCTTGGCATCATCACAGAAAACTCTCTGTCCTTAGTTTCCTTCCTCTGTATTTCAGACCATGCAGAGCTATGGAGTAGGGCCTTGGGGGTTAGGCAAATTTGTATGAGTGAAGGTAGTTGGTACTCGAGCCCAGGGTGGCAGACAAAAGCCCTAAAAACACTTTAAAACATCATAACAGACTTCAAAATATATTAAAACAAAACATATTTTTAAAAGCTTTAAAAACATCTTTTAAAAAGTTTAAAAATATATATATTTTCAAAAAAGGTTTAAAAACATATTATTTATTTATTTATTATTTTATTGATATCCCACCCTTCCTCCCAGGAGGTGGCAAACAAAAGCACTAAAAACACTTTAAAACATAAAAACATACTTTAAAACACATTAAAACAAAACACCTTTAAGAACATTTTTTTTAAGTTTTCAAGACATGTTTGTTTTTAAAATGGTTAAAAACATATTGTTTTTAAAAAGTGTAAAAACATTGTTTTTTAAAGTGTAAAAATATTGTTTTTTAAAGTTTAAAAACATATTAAAAAGCAGTTCCAACCCAGTCGCAGACTGGGATAAGGTCTCCACTTAATAGGCTTGTTGAAAGAGGAAGGTCTTCTATAGGCACCAAAAAGACAACAGAGATGGTGCCTGTCTAATATTTAAGGGGAGGGAATTCCACAGTGTGGGTGCCACCACACTAAAGGTCTGTTTCCTATGTTGTGCCGAACGGACCTCCTGATAAGATGGTATCTGCAGGAGGCCCTCACCTGCAGAGTGCAGTGATTGACTGGGTATATAATGGATAAGACGGTCTTTCAGGTATTCTGGTCCCAAGCTGTATAGGACTTTGTATACCAAGACTAGAACCTTGAATTTAGCCTGGTAGCAAATGGGTAGCCAGTGCAATTCTTTCAGCAGCAGGGTGACATGTTGGCAATACGCTGCCCCAGTGAGCAGTCTAGCTGCCGCATTTTGCACCAGCTACAGCTTCCAAACCAACCTCAACGGCAGCCCCACATAGAGCGCATTCCAGTAATCCAGCCTGGAGGTTACCAGCACACAGACAACAGTGGTCGGGCTGTCTAGGTCCAGAAACGGCCACAGCTGCCTTACCAGCCACAGCTGGTAAAAGGCACTTCTAGCCACTGGGTCACCTGGGCCTCTAGCAACAATGATGGATGCAGGATCACCTCCAGACTACGGTCCTGCTCTTTCAGAGGGAGTACAACCCCATCCAAAGCAGGCAACTGACCAATTATCTAAACTTGGGAACCACCAACCCACAGCGTCTCCGTCTTGCTAGGATTCAGACTCAGTTTATTGGCCCTCATCCAGCCCACCACTGAGTCCAGGCAGCGGTCCAGGCCTTGCACGGTCTCTCCCATTCAGATGTTACAGAGAAATAGAGCTGGGTATCATCAGCATACTGCTGACACCTCACCCCAAATCTCCTGATGACCGCTCCCAAGGACTTCATATAGATGTTAAACAGCATGGGGGACAAGATGGTACCTGCGGCACCCCACAGCACAACTGCCAAGGGGCCAAAAGACGGTCACCCAATGCTATTCTCTGAGAACGACCTCGGAGATAGGATCAGAACCACTGTAAAACAGTGCCTCCAGTACCCATCTCACCAAGTCGGCCCAGAAGGATACCATGGTCAATGGTATCAAAAGCTGCTGAGAGAACAAGTAAGAGTAACAGGGTCACACTCCCCCTGTCCTTCTCCCAATAAAGGTCATCCATCAGGGCGACCAAGACCAATTCAGTCCCATAACCAGGCCTGAACCCAGATTGGGATGGGTCAAGATAATCTGTTTCATGCAAGAGTACTTGCAATTGCTATGCCACAACCCTGTCAATCACTTTCCCTAAGACAGGGGTATTTGCAACCCGTCAGTAGTTGTCACAAACCAGTGGGTACAGGGTGGGCTTTTTCAGGAGTGGTCAGATCACCGCCTCTTTCAGGGCGACTGGAACCACTCCCTCCCACAACAATGCTTTGACCACACCCTGGATTCACTCGGTCAACCCCACTTGGCAAGCTTTAATAAGCCAAGAAGGGCAAGGGTCAAGAGGACATGTTGCCGGTTGCATCATCACAAGCACCTTGTCTACGTCATCAGGCCACATCAACTGAAACTGTTCCCAAGAAGTTGCAGGAGATGTTGCTCTGGACACCTCATTGGGGACTACAGTAGATGTGGATGGGGCATTAAGACTGCTACGGAGGCAAACAACTTTACCCTCAAAGTGCCTTGCAAACAATTTACAGTGGGCCTCCAACGGGTGTAAATCTCCATTTCCTGGAGTTGATGTCAACAGACCTGTGACAATACGGAAAAGCTCCACTGGACGGCTACTTGAGGATGTGATGGAGGCAGAGAAGTGGGCCTTCTTCGCCACCCTCATCGCCCCAGTGTAGGCATGGTTATGATGTTTTACTCATGCCTGATCAGCCTCACAGCACGTCTTTCGCCACTTGTTCTCTGTTTCTGGACTGAATTTAAGTTTTGGTTATAGAATCACAGACTCTATTATCAACAGTTTGAATTGAGTCCAGAAACAAATTGGTAGCTAATACAGATCCTGCAGTATCAGAGTTTTATGCTCTACTAGCTCCCGCGAGCCCTGTGGCAGTCATATTCTGAACCAATTAAAGTTTTTGCTCTTTCTTCAAAGGCAGCCTCAACATAGCATTTCAGTAATCAACTAGAAGTGACTAGGCTATGTCCAGGTCTGCCTTCCAAGATAAGAGAACAACAGCTCCACTAGGCAAAGCTTGCAAAATGCACTTGTAACCACTTCTACCATCTGAACGTCCAGAAGTAATGCTCAGTCTAGGAATACTGCCAAGCTGCAAACCTGCTTTTTTTTAAAAAAAGAAGGAATCTTGTCCCAAACTGGCTGAACATTTTACAGGCTGCCAGAACCCACAATTTATAGCAGCTCTTATTTTTTCTTCATTAAACTTTGGTTTATTCACCTTAGTCTACTTCAGAACTCATTATTTTCATAAATGCCAGTTTAGAATTTCCGTAGCTTACCTTGGATTAAGACAGAGATGTTGATGGTGAGCAGAAATGCTAACTAGGATTGCGGTTGTTGGCTCACTCTGGATAGGATTCCAATCCCCATGAAGGAGCAGGTCTGCAGTCTGGGAGTCCTGGATCCAGCCTTGCTGCTAGAAAATGAGGTAGTGGCAGCAGCCAGGGGGGCTTTCGCTCAGCCTTGGCTGTTGCACCAACTGCGGCCATGTCTTACACGCTCAGATCTGACTATCCTCACCCATGCCATAGTCACCTCATGCTGGCATTACTGTAATGCACTCTATGTGGGGCTGCCTTTGAAGACTACTTGAAAGCTTCAGCTGGTTCAACATGCAGCTACCAGGAAGAGCCGCTTTGAGCACATTACGCCTGTGCTAAAAGAGCTACATTGGCTCCCAGTTTGTTTCCAAATAGAATTCAAGGTGCTGGCTCGACCTTTAAAGCCCTAAATGGTTTGGGACCTCAGAATCTGTCTGCCTGCCTTCCCCTCATTAGTCATGCCCATCGCATGAGAGCCAGTGCCTACTATATCTGGCCAACATCTCTGCTCTCTCCTTCTTGGGCTCCTGCTCTGCACGTGGGCACCTTGCAGGACCAGGCCCCAGGTGGTGTTTTACGTGGGAAGAAGAACGGTCTTAGAGCTGGCGTTTGGGCGCACAGAATACGGGACTGTGTCTTCTGTGTGGGTTTGAAGTGGATGAATGGGTGTTATATGAGTGTATGTTGTGAGTGAATGTGTATTTTTATGTATATGAGTTTTTTGTATTTATAGTTTATCATGTGCCTCGGGAAGAGATTTTATCATCAAGAGGGGAGACCTGAGGGGGCCCCAATTGCCGTAGTGACGGGTAGAGGGAGGTATGGTGATATGAGAGGGACGTGCCAGGTAAGGAGAACGCGGCCCAGACATGTAGTGGCTGTGCCGCGTTCTGGTCCTTCTCATACCCACAGGGTTGTTGGTTGTCCTATCAGCCAACTCTCAGATCTCCAGTTGCTGCTCTTTAATGCCAGATCGGTACATAATAAAACCTCCCTCGTCCATGATTTGATTGTGGACGAGGTGGCCGATCTGGCATGTATAACCGAGACCTGGGTGGGCAAACAGGGAGGAGTTAGTCTCTCCCAGCTCTGCCCACCTGGGTATCTGGTTCAGCATCATGGTAGATCTGAGGGTCGGGGAGGTGGGGTTGCTGTTGTCTATAAGAGTTCCATCTCACTCACCAAGCACCATGTCCATGCAATCACTGGTCTGGAGTGTTTGCACCTTGTGCTGGGCCAGAGGGACAGACTGGGAATCCTTTTGGTGTACCGCCCACCTTGCTGCCCAATGGCTTCCCTAACTGAGCTGACGGAAGTGGTCTCGGAGGTACTGTTGAGATCCCCCAGACTATTAGTACTGGGAGATCTCAACATTCATGCTGAGGCTACTTTGTCTGGGGCAGCTCAGGACTTCATGGCCGCCATGACAACCATGGGGCTGTCTCAATATGTTAGTGGCCCAACACATACATCGGGGCATACTCTTGACCTGGTCTTTGCTACCGGACATGGGGATAGTGATCTGGATGTGGGGAGTTTTACATCTCTCCCGTTGTCATGGACAGATCATTGCTTGCTGAAGTTTAGACTTTCAGTAGCCTTTTCCCTCTGCAAGGGTGGGGGACCTATTAAATTGGTCCGCCCCCAGAGACTAATGAATTCTGAAGGTTTTCAAAAGGCTCTGGGGGTTTTTCCGGCTGATAAGACTGGCGCTCCTGTCGAAGCCCTGGCCGATCTGTGGAATACAGAGATGACCGGGGCTGTTGACACGATCGCTCCTGCGCGCCCTCTCCTATGTAGAGCTCATACAGCTCCTTGGTATACTCCGGAGCTGAGAGCGATGAAACAAGACAGGAGGCGGCTTGAGCGGAGATGGAGACGAACTCCCGACGAATGCAATTATGAGCTGGTTCGTGCTTCTACTAAGCTCTATGTAGGAGCGATGAGGGCGGCAAAAAAACATTTCACCGCCACTATTCAGTCATCTCTCTCACGCCCACGGGAGCTTTTTAAAGTGGTTCGTGGCCTACTCCATCCAGGCCTACAAGATACGGCAGATACATCGGTAGCTCAATGTAATAAATTTGCTGAACACTTCCAGCATAAGATCTCATGCATTCGCCGGGACTTAGACTCCTATTTAATAGCAGTTAATCCTACTGAGGTGTGCGGAGCACAGTCTTGTCATGTTTTGTTGGATGAGTTTCAGTTGGTTCAGTTCGAGGACGTGGACAAGGTGCTTGGACAGGTTCGTGCGACCACTTCGGTACTGGATCCTTGCCCCTCTTTGCTAATTAAAACTAGCAAGGAAGGAACAGTTGGCTGGGCCAAGGAAGTGATTAATGCCTCTTTACGAGAGGGAGTGGTCCCTGGCTGTCTGAAAGAGGCGGCAGTGAGACCACTCCTGAAAAAACCTTCCTTGGACCCAGAGGATTTCAGCAGCTACAGACCAGTAGCCAATGTTCCATTCCTGGGCAAGATCCTGGAACGTGTGGTTGCTGACCAGCTCCAGGCGCTATTGGATGAAACCGATTATCTAGATCCATTTCAATCGGGGTTCAGGCCTGGTTTTGGCACTGAGACTGCCTTGGTCGCCCTGTTTGATGACCTGTGTCGGGAGAGAGACAGAGGGAGTGTAACTCTGTTGATTCTCCTTGACCTCTCAGCGGCTTTTGATACCATCGACCATGGTATCCTTCTGGAGAGGCTTGCGGAGTTGGGAGTTGGAGGCACTGCTTGGCAGTGGTTCCGCTCCTACTTAGCGGGTCATCTCCAGAAGATAGTGCTTGGGGAACATTGCTCGACACCGTGGGTTCTCCAATGTGGGGTCCCGCAGGGTTCGGTTCTGTCTCCCATGCTTTTTAACATTTATATGAAGCCGCTGGGGGCAGTCATCAGGAGTTTTGGAGTGCGTTGTCATCAGTATGCTGATGACACGCAGCTCTACTTCTCCTTTACATCTTCTTCAGGTGAGGCAGTCGACGTGCTGAACCGTTGCCTGACTGCGACAATGGACTGGATGAGAACTAACAAACTGAGACTCAGTCCTGACAAGACTGAGATGCTGTTGGTGGATGGTTTCTCTGATCGGATGGTGGATATATACCCTGTCCTGGATGGGGTTACACTCCCCCTAAAGGAACAGGTGCGTAGTCTGGGAGTCATCTTAGACTCTTCCCTCACACTCGAGGCTCATGTAGCCTCGGTGGCCCGGAATGCGTTCTACCAACTTCGGTTGGTAGCCCAGCTACGTCCCTATCTGAGTAAGGAGGACCTCACATCAGTGGTACATGCTATGGTAACCTCGCGTCTGGACTACTGCAATGCGCTTTACGTAGGGCTACCTTTGAAGACGATTCGGAAGCTACAGCTAGTGCAAAATGTGGCGGCCAGACTGCTAACAAGAACTAAGCGGTCTGAGCATATAACACCTGTGCTAGCCCGTTTGCACTGGCTTCCAATATGCTTCCGGGCCAGATTCAAAGTGTTGGTACTTACCTAGAAAGCCTTATACGGTGCGGGACCACGATATCTGTCAGAACGCCTCTCCCGATATGAACCGGCCTGTACACTACGGTCTACTACGAAGGCCCTCCTCCGGGTTCCGACTCATAGGGAAGCCCGGAGAGTGGTGACAAGATCTAGGGCCTTCTCAGTGGTGGCCCCCGAACTATGGAATGGTCTCCCCGAGGAGGTGCACCTGGCACCGACACTATCATCTTTTCGGCGCCAGGTTAAAACCTTTCTCTTCTCTGAGGCATTTTAATTCCTGTTAATTCTAAATTATTATATTTTGATTTTAGACTGTACAGTTTTTTGTACAGTTTTGTATTGTGATATACTGTATTGTGTTATTTTTATTGTATTTTTAATGTTCACCGCCCAGAGAGCTGTTGCTAGTCGGGCGGTATATAAGCTTAATTAAATAAAATAAATAAATAAATAAATATATCTGAAACCCGATTGGAGAATACTCGCAACAGAGCCTTCTCTGTCGTGGCCCCTAGACTATGGAATGCCCTCCCCAGTGAGGTAAGATCAGCCTCCTCTCTTCCCGTTTTAGGTAGCTACTGAAGACCCATCTTTCTATAGAAGCATTCGGTTAAATTTTCATTCAAGTTGAAATTTAACATTTAATGATGTTTTTAAGGACTTTATGGATTTGCTTATGTATGGTTCTTTGTATGATTTTGTATTTTTAAATTTCTGTATGGATTTATGTATACTTTGTATTTTTAAAGTATGTAACCCGTCTCCGGACCTGCATTCCAGGTGAGAGTCGGACACCAAAAACTAATTATTGTTGTTGTTGTTAAAATAGGTCAGCTCTAAAACATGGTTTATGAAGCTGGCTTGTTTCAATAAACCATAGATAAGATTAACACAGTTCAGGGTTCACAAGTGATTGAAAATGGAAGCAAAAGCGTCTAATCTCCTTGTGGCCATTCCAGAGAGAGGAGAGAGTACATGAGCCCATTCATGTAAAAACAAACTGGAGTTTATTGTTAATTGAATGCTTCCTTATTGTCCTTGAGTGCATAGCTGGAGACTGTTACGGTTGCTGGTATAGTCAAAAATATATTATGTAGCAGCTGTATGAAAGGTAAATGGAAAGAGATCAGCCTTCAGAAAGGCAGCATAAACTAAGAGTGAACTGACATAATTCTGTGTATTTACAGTGATGAAGCAGCCTGCTTTGCTATTCAGAAAGGCTTACAGGCATCCAGAAGTAACATTAAGTTTTTTAAACACAATGATATGGCTGACCTTGAGCATCTGCTAAAAGAGCAGGAGATTGAAGATCAAAAGGTACAATTCGTTTGAAGTAACTAGTGTGTTGTCAGTTGTATTTCTAAGCAGAGTAACATATTTGGATGGCTTCATTGCTCATTATTTTTCTTGTAAGCTATTCTGCAAATGAATGTTGTGTAACATTTGAAGTAGATTTGGAGGCTGTGTTTCATTTGCTCCGACTATAATGCTTGGTGTGTGTAACTTAAGCAGTTGAAAAATATACAGGTGGAACTGTAAGAGACACAGTCCACCAATTTCTTCCTTAAAAAACACTATGCACACTTTAAAAAATATAAACTCAAAATGACCAGAAGACACACACCCCACTCCAGTATCATCACAGTATAAAATTTCATTTTGTTTCACAGCAACGTTGTGAGCACCATTTTTGTTCAGAACACCTGTTGACAAAGTTTCTATTGAAGTAGTGAAGGTGGTAAAAACAAGGCTATGCAGTTTCTTCATACATTAAATAATTGTTAAAAAGCTAGAAGATAATAGCATTAAGTGTTCCAACCAGCTGAAGAGCTTGCTGAAACTAAAGAGTGCTTAACCCCCAAAGTGTCTTCTCATTAAAAACATGTTTGAGACAATTGATTTCTGGTAGCGTAAGCTTGAGATTTTGTTCTCAATATTTGAAGGCATTTAAATGGTAATCTAAACAAGCTGCTTGTGTAACAAGTGGCTGTTACTATTCATACTAAACTGTACGTTTCTCTGCAGAATCCTCGTAAAGCCCGTGTAACCCGAAGGTTTATTGTGGTAGAGGGTTTGTATATTAATACTGGAGATATTTGTCCTCTTCCAGAACTGGTAAGTAGTTTTTGTGTGTTTAAAAGTAATAAGGGACTTCATTATTCCGTAAGTCAAGGTTTTATGTGTTCCACTGTGCAGAGAAATCATGGTATTCATAGCAGCAGCAGCAGCAGCTTTCTTTGTTTTATTCTATTTAATATTATCCACACACTGTAAATATGAGTTTCCAGAGCTCAGTACATTCTTTCCATTACAAGCCTTACCATGCTCCACTATTTTCTTTTTTGTAAGAGGACAAGTCCACCACATGGCATAGAATACAGCATAGAATTACTTTTACCTAAGGGTTGCTCTTTTTAAAACAAATGGCTTACTTCCAACAGAACTAAACAGTGCAAGGCAAAGATGAGGCACAGTCTAGGTCAGTAGCCCACATCTGCAAACCGGGAACTCATCACTATTCCAACTTGCAACACAGGACAGTTTCTAATTTGGACATCTTTGTACCCATTTCTGTATGTTCTTTCCCTAAAAGGGAGGGGGAGGTAGAAACTGGTGGTTTGACTGATGTGATCCACCTTAACTTGGCACATAACTGGTAGGTCAGGACCCACAAGTAGAAGACATAGATGATTGCCTAGGACTATTTTGATAGGATAGTGTTCTAAATGTTTGTGTTTGAAACAGTTCTACCCTTCCTTTCTGCCTAACAAAGGATCCCCATGATGGCTTTCATCTTAAATCACACACACAATAAAAACTGCAAAAATACAATTCTCTTTATCAAATAAGACACAGAACTTTAACATTAGTTAAAACTGCAATGAGTAGAGAGCATAAAACTGAGTCAGTTAAAAATGAACAGGGTGTGGAGGAGGATAAAAACTCAGGGGAAATAAAAACTTTGTGAAATAAAAAAGGTTTTGCTGCCTAAAATTCTGCTTTCCATTACTAATTATACAGTCACAAGAATTGCTGTATACTATAGCCAGCATGGATTTTTCCCATTCTGCCATATTAAATTGAAAATACCCCCATGCCATTCTGATGCTTCCCATAAGCTCATTTCAAAACAAAATCTTACAAAACATATAGTCCTAGACTGAGAAACACTTGCTTAACAATTCTTTAAGTTTTCATGGCGCTACACAAAACACTCAGGGAGGATCGAGAGTCAAAGTATAAAACAAGAGAAAAAAAATCCAGACCACTGCTGGACTTTTTTCTGTCAGTGTTCTCATAATTTGTTGAAATTAATTAAAAATCAGCCATGTTCACAGAGTACCTGTAATCCTATTACTGACCTTGCCCCATACTCTGACCTTCATCTTCCACAGTTTAAAAGTTTAAAAAAATGCATGGCTGATTTTTAATCAGTGTTTCTTAAATTAAAGTCTATGGTAAGTGCGGGCATGCTCAGTAAGAATGAACTGTCAGTATTCTAAAAGCCAGACTCACAGCTGTTTTGCTTGGCTAATCAGGAGGCCAACCCACGCCAGACATTGTTCTACTTTAAACAGTTATGGCTTCCCCCAAAGAATCCTGGGAAGTGTAGTTTCCGAAGGATGCTGAGAGTTGTTAAGAGACTCTTATTCCCCTGACAGAGCTCCAGTGGCCAGAGCGGTTTAACAGTCAGCCCCTCTTCTGATGATTGCAGCTCTGTGAGAGGAATAAGGTGTCTCCTAGCAACTCTCAGCATCCTTCACAAACTACACTTCCCAGAATTCCTTGGGGGAAGCCATGACAGTTTAAATTGGAATAACGGTCTGGTGTGGATGTGGCGAAGGACACCTTTGGTTTAAATTTGGGTGGGAGGCTACGTGTGCCTGCTGTAGAATAAAAAGGTGTGGGAAACCCCCCAAAATAATGATACTATTAACAATGTTTTCCTTTTGGAAAGGAAAGGGGCTTTCTCTCTTCCCCTCCTTCCCTATCCCTGCTTCTCCCCCATGTCAGTTTCACCTTTCCTAAGCATCATTGCATGGGGTTAAATCCCACTGAATAAGCATGCAAATTATCAAACCTCCCCTCCCCCTATCCCCTTCCTCCTCCCTGTCCCTTCTCCCCTGTCTCCTTCCCCTCCCTACTCCAGTCCTCCCTCACTCCCCTTCTCCTCACCCCTTCTCCTCCCCATGCACAGTTTCATCTATCCTAAGCATGATTACATGATAGTAATGATTATATGATAGTAAATCCCATTGAACTCAATAAGCATGCAAATGATCAAACCTCCCTTTCCTCTCCCCTCCCCCTCCCCTCCTCTTCTGTTCCTCCTCCCCTTCCTACTCCAAGTAAGAAGAACACCAAAAAACATACAAAAAATCTAATTCTCCATATTTGGAGATGCAGACCTGATTGCAGGTGTTGCCACCACTCACCATATTTTCACAGATGCATGTTACCAAATTCTTCCAAGCTACACAGGAAGTGGACTGGACTGTGAAAGACCAACCCAAATTGTGTTTGTATTTTGACAAATTTGTAGGGCAGTACAATATCTCAGAGAGGAGGTCAGGTCTCCTGCACCCTTGGTTCATTCACTATAGGTGCCCAATTTCCCTGCTTTTTAAAGTTTGATAGAAATATCTGTTGGCTATAGGTACGTTCTCAAACCACAATTGTTTTTTGCCTATTAGTTTATTTACATTAGTTGTGTTAAAACTACAGCACAGTAAGAGGGCATTCCATTTGCTCCTTGAAGGAAATCTCTTCCTACCTTCTCCCATCATTTTAAGGGTACAAGTGCTGTAAAATCAGGACTATTAAAATCTTCCTAAATATATACATACCGTAAAATACCATTGTTGTAGCCTAGAAAAACAAAGATACCTTCAATATTTCTTTCCCCCAATTACAAAAAAATAAGCTACTCAAGGCACAGAAAGTTACATCCTGTGCATAATCTGTGGGAAAATATTCTGTATCTTTCAATAGCCTTTCTCAACTTTTGGGTGCTCAGATGTTGCTGAACTACCACTCGCATCAGCCCCAGACAACATGGCCAGTGGTTGGGAATTGTAGTCTAGAGCATCTGGGGACCAAAAGGTTGGGAAAGGCTGTACTATAACAATGTCAAGGAATTAAAAACCAAGACGGTTTATGTTTTAAAATGAAGTTGATAATCTGCCCATAGTAGAGATAATTTAACAACTTGTGCATGAATGTGCCTCCTTGTCCTGAGCACTCAGTAATCTTGAACTGTCTTGTGTCACTTGCAAATTGAATAAATCTACAGGTAAAATTAAAATACAAATACAAAGTGAGGCTATTTTTGGAAGAAAGTCTTTCTTTTGGAGTATTGGGAGAACATGGACAAGGAGTTACCGAACATTTTGGAATAAATGTAAGTGCATGGCTTACATGTCTTCTGTGATTAGTTTTGCATAGAAATGTTAACTATAGGTGCTATTATTACTAGCAACAAACTTGTAAAGTATCTTCAAAATCTTACCAAAATATTTCCTTTAAAACAACCTACTGTAATTTACCCATTTGCATTTTTAGTAACTGCTTAGACTTTTTCTGAATTCATCAAGAATCTGTTTTGGGATTGGACAAATGAATGGAAGAATATTTTGGCACAAATAACATGCCATTCCTCCTCTTAACAAAAGGTAGCCCTATGTATGAGTTTGCCTGCACGGTGCCCATGATGTAAATGTACACATGACTTGATATAAATCCTCAGGGCATTTTACAAAACACTGATCCAGGGGGCTACATGAAGTATACTGTGGATGTCCAGGAGCTTTTTAGTCTTTCTCTTCCAGGAACAGCCCCAAAGAGTGAAGTGCTATCAGAGCAGTATTTGGACAATCCCGAGCCAACACTGGAAGGGGCAGTCAGCAGCCCCCTTTCACATGCTAGGAGAGTGCTTTGTACATGGGCCTTTTCAATCCTAGAGCATTATTACTCCAGATGAGTTATTTCATCCTGATTATTCTATAAGGACCATGTAGAAATCTACAATCGTACAGTAATACTTGAGTCAAATGTATTAACTAAATGTATTCCAGAGTTGAGTAGAGAACTTCTTCAGATACATTTAATTCCTTTAGTTCTCTATGAATAGATAGAAGAAATTTTAAATCGAGGATACCTTGCAGGAATTTCACCGACATCAGAAATTTACATTGAGTGTCACTTGCATCTCTTCTCTTGTAACTCACTGTTTGTTATTCACTAGATCAGTGGCTCCCAAACTTCTTTCACCACAGACCACTTAAAAATTGCTGAGGGTCTTGGCGGAACATTTAATGGCTTTTATGGCTGTTGTAGCAATTCTAAAGTGCTATGCTAGACCCTGTATGATTTTTAATTGCATTTTTATTTCTTCTTTTATTTTACTACAGTTTGGATTCCATAGAATTAAAAATGTAGAACAATAAAATACGATATAAGAAATAAAAGAAGCAATAAAAATACAATTAAAATCAATATAAATATTTAATCCAATGGGATCTGTTTCCTGTCTTCAGCTACAAATCCATAGACATGTCACAGATCACCTGAATGAAACTTGTGGACCACTGGTGGTTCATGGACCACAGCTTGGGAATCCCTGTGCTAGATCAGTTTAAAGGGTGTGTGTGTGTGGTTTTAATGGTGGGTATCTCAGAGGGGCTAAATATTTTGGAAAGCCAATCTTACCTTTCTACAGCTATATGGCTAGTTACCCAACACTCCTTTTTTAACATTGTAATTACCTTGTTTGTGCAATAGATTGATGACATTGATCTTATAAGTGCAAATATGGAAAGCTCTCTGGCTTCTATTGGAGGATTTTGCTGTGGACGATCTTTTGTTATTGATCACCAGGTATGTGTAGAATCTTGAAATACAAGTTATGTTGTATGTTGTGGAACTAAATTCCAATAAAATGCTGTGACCAGTACAGGTTTCAGAGGGGAGGGGTCACACTCTGCCAGTCTCACAGATGTTGTGGGGGCAGGTGGGGGCATATGCTGTCAACGTTAATTGAGGATAATGTCATCTGGGGGAGCCCCAGGGAACATGGTACATCAGCATCTACTTTGGAGGTGGTTCCTTCTTGCCATGGCTGAATTGCCCAGGGTATATAAAGAAAGATGGCTGACCAGGCAGGAGGTGGGAAGAACGAGTTTGACAGTACACGGAACATCTTAAAGCAGTTAGCCTGTTCTTCTCTTGACCTGATGGCCAGTTCTTATGATAGACACAGGGCCATTGAGGCAGCAGGTAGGTGAGAGTACATTAAAGAATTTTCGTCCTTCACGTTGGCCATGAGGTATTCCATTGCAGCAGTAGTGGAACCCAGGCTGCCTGCTCACAGTACTGCTGTGACTTTTTTGGAACTTAAGAATGATGCATATCATGTTCCTTAATGAGATCCACCCGGTCATGATGCATACATATAGCTGTTGTTAGTGTGGACTTAGAAACAACTTGGGATTCAACTTGGAACTGGCCAAGCTTAAACATCTAAATAAATTCCAATGCTTACTAATGAATTATCTATATCTATATAACTGGATGTTTGGTCACTCAGTACTATTTTTTTCTCTCCAGAGATTATCCGGTCAAGGGTACTGCTTTTCAGCCTCTCTGCCTCCACTCCTAGCTGCTGCTGCCATTGAGGGCCTCAGTATCATGGAAGAAAACCCAGGTATCTTTTTTTCAAGAACATGAGAAATGTTTAGCAGAAATTGCAAGCAATGCTTTGAAAATTCATTGAGATTTGCAAGATATGAGTCAGTTTTCAAAATTCCTCATAGGTTAACTGTAGGATTTGCAGTTCACATTTTGATATGCTTGATAGCCAACATGGTCCTTTAAAAAAAGAAAAAAGCATAGGTTATATGGAGAGGGCAAATAATAGTGCAGCAGTGCATTGTGCAGTAGGAAAGTTTGCAGATATACCAGCTTATTGAGAGTGGGGAAATCTCCCCAAAGAGAGCTATCATATAATTGTAGAAGAAAAGAAAAATGATTACTTGGAAAGAGATCTTGAATCTTTAGTGGCAAAGTTTCCCTGTTTAGGATGCTCCAGAAAAGGGCAAATTCAGAGAATTATAAAAGGGATTGAAAACTGCTAGTAGCATAATGGTATTCTAGAAATCTCAGAATGGTCATATCTATTCTGTTGTGTACAGTTCTAGTTGTAATGAATTATTGACAGGAAGGATTCGAAACAACTGGTGGGGAATAATGCATCTTTCCTCCAAGCCTTTACTCTTCCATTCTTTGTAAATGCCTTATGCTGCTCTCCTTCAGTAAAGAGAATTGTTCCTTTAGACTATTCTGTCATCAACCTTCTCTATTTCCCCAGAAGTAGAGATGAGAGAGAGCTTTCTCAAGTAAGTGTACAGCTGCAAACTTGACAGTCCCTGTAGCCTTTTTGCTATCTAACCGTTCCCCCAAATCTTTGGTAGAAAGAAAAGGAAGCTCATTTGTAATGAACTGGACTTAAAAGAGGCAGAAATGTTCCACTGTTGACCTGCTTGTGAAACCATGTGTTCTGTTCTGGGGTACCTGTCATCTGTTCCTCATAGCTCCTGCTATGGGCTCCTGCTGGGAGGAAGGGCGGGATATAAATCAAATAATAAAATAAATAAATAAATAAAATGGCACAGGATGCTATCTGCGGGGCCCGTGTTTGTGTGGCTAAGAGTTTGTTTTCTCTGTATCCTCCCCTGTGACCTCTGAAGTGGCAGAACAGCAGATTGGTAGAAGTGGCCTGGGCAAACTCCAGCACAAGACTTAAACAGCTGCTCATATTTCTTTCTCAGTTTTATATACCAAAGCTGAAACTTTGTTTTGTTTTGTCTAGGCATTTTTCAGATTTTACAACAAAAATGCAAGCGAATACACAAGGCTTTACAAGGGTAAGTGAATATTTTGTCTTATTACCTAAAACTCCACATTGAACAGAAAATTACTTTTTAAAAGTTCAGTGGTTCAGGCGGTTCGGCTGCAATCCTATATCCTCTTATTTGGGAGTAAGCCCCAATGAGTTCAACAGGGCTTACTTTTGAATAGGCATGTGAAGAATGGTACAGGATTGTACTCTTAGTGGGGGTTTTTTAATTAAGCTCTGTTGAAATTTGATCCATTTTAGCAAATACAGCTTCTGCTTTTTGATTGCAGTTGCAATTAATGTAGGGAACAATTTCTTGCAATAAATTATGTGTAAACTGCCCATATTGTATCTTGAGTTTAAAATGCTATTCCTTGTCAGACATGGGTTTAAAAGACTACACTTCCTTCAATAGTGTTATATTAAATTATAGTTGGGATAGATAAACATGCCATGTGTGAAACAGCCTTTGTAGGCACTCATACCTGTTTTTCTCTGGATGTTGAATTTGGGAGTATAATATTTGGCTGTTTCCAAAGATATAATGCCTGCCTGTAAATATGGTAAGAATTAAGATGTAACTGGCATAAGCATTACAGAAAATAGATACTGATAAAACCCTATTGCCAAGGCTCTTCTCTGTGGTCACCTTGAAAGGAATGCCCAGCACTCCCAGGTATAGACACTTAATACATGAATCTATGCTAACACCACTATCAAAATTTCAGTTATAGTAATTAGAACTTCTCATGTAAAATTAATTTCCATGCACTTCAGTTGATTTAGCACAAGAGGTTCTGGATTAATGTACTCCAAGTTTTGATTAGAGTTTCTGAATTCACTGGTGGGTTAAACATCTATACTTGGATTGGGGGACATCTCTTTCAAGATCACAAAAGGCCCTTGGCAATATCATTACAGGCATACCCCGCTTAACGTCACTTCACTTAACGTCGCCTCGCTATAACACACATGCTCCATACGCCACCATACCCCACTTTAACGTACGCGTGCTTCGCAATTACGGACACTGATGGAACTTGCATTCCACGTGCGTTGCGAAGCGTCATCTTAGCGATCGGGGCGGAGCGATCTAGCGATCTGAGTGGCTGCTGCCTTGGAGACAGAACTGTAATCATTTAAATGTAAATCATTTACCTTTAAGTACTTTACTTTACAGCACTGTAAAGAGCAATCGGAGCTCTGCCTGCCCCGGCCTAGGTTGGTGGTGGCAGTGTGTATGAGGGGGCACCTTGTGCTCTTTAGATCCCCCTGATTTCATTTTAGATCCCCCTGATTTCATTTTACTGTCCCATTTTATACCTCTCCCTCTCCATTGTCCCATCTGCTTTACTGTAATTGTTTGTGATAAAAAAATAAAAAAAATTCTTTAGATCACCCTGATTTCATTTTATACCTCGCCATTGTCCCATCTTCCTTTCCTGCTTTAATTGAATACTTTTCTCTCTCTGCCTATCATTAGTTCTGGCTTTTGCCACTGCTGGCTTGTGTGTGTGTGTGGTGTGCATTGGTGTGTGGGGTGTGCACTGGTGTGTGGGGTGTGCATTTCCCTTGCCTTCAGTACAGTACAGGTACTGTAGTACAGTACTGTACAGTATTACGTACAGTACATAATGGCAGATACAAAGAAAAGTCGTAAATCTATCACCTTAGATATGAAGCTTATTTTATTTTATGTTTATTTCAGTTATAAATGCGTTATTTACATCAGTTATGCCTATATATGACGATTGCAGTGCAGTACATGCATCGATGTGAAAAAAAGGTGGTGCTTCACTTTAAGTACATTTTCACTTTACATACACGCTCCGGTCCCATTGCATATGTTAAAGCGGGGTATCCTGCATATTGGTGCCTGTTTTTGTAGATGATTCTATCATTCTCTTTTCCCCGGTCAGGTGCATCTTATTTATCTGCTATCCTTGGCTTTTCCTTACAGCCTTAACCCCATGTTTACTACATTTTCTCCAGCATGATTTTTCATTGTGCATGCATTTCATTGTGCCAAATTCCCTATTTCTGCCTAGTTGAAATATCCTTTAGAATAGGGTTGGTATACAGACAAAGCCAGACTTTCTTCTTCTTGAAGGCAAGATTTAGCTGACCTTTTGTCTAGAAGAGCTATGTCTGACACTTCATTTATTGTTCTTCTATAGCTGGATATGTACTTGAGTCAGATGTTGGTTTATTTTAAGTAACTGACAAAAGGAACTTAGATATCAACTTAGGATTTGTCAAGCATCCTCTAGAAACTTAAGTATATTTATGACAAAGTGCTGTCAGGCAAAATCTGCAGATGTCAAAGGCTTGAATTGGCTGAGATTCAAAGGTAGCATCTTATTTTAAACTACCTTAACTGTTCCTTTTGCAGCAGTCAGTTATCTTCATTTCTGCCGCATATTGAAGGTCTATATTATAACATAAAGATCTGTTAGAATTTGACATGAAGCATTAATGTCTTGCTTCCCAGAAGTCTTGTTTATATTCATTTTTACTTTCCAATAAGCTATAATCACCTTTGGTATTTATTTATTTATTTATTTATTACATTTATACCCCGCCTTTCTTTTCATGATAGCAACCCAAGGCGGCTTACATATGGTTCCCAGGTGGTCTCCCATCCAGGCACTGACCAGACCTGACCCTGCTTAGCTTCAGCAGGGAGCTGGCCTCATGTGCCTTCAGACCATAGCCTAGAACCTGGTAAAAGGCTATTTTTCCAGGTAGTGACTTAAATGCTTGCAGTTTGTCTAGTCATGATTTAAAATTTCATGTCCACTGAATAAAGTGACAATTTTGAAACTTATTTAATGACAACCCTCAGCCACTGTTTGAGCCAGTTTACAAAATTGTTCCAGACTACTCTTAATGATGGCATATTCATTATTATGAACACCTGTGATTCTATGCCACTACTGAATTATTCCACTTCAAATAATGAATTGCAGTTCTTGGTTGTGTCTTCCTGGCAGAGGGATCAAACCTGTGGGATTGAAATCTCTGCCACTAAATGTTAACATGATTTGGTAACTTGTGCATAATAGACAAGTAATATCTTGCCCCTACATTTTCATGTTCAAATGAAGACACTGATTTACAGTGATTTATATGCTTTTATAAACATCTGCCCAATGAGCTACATGTTGGAGCTGCATACATGCTTTTGTTTGTGAGATAATCGCTTGCTTTATTGCATTGTTATCCAAGTACTGCTCCTATGTATATTCCTCTTGTTAATTATTTCCTATCAGTAACTGGCTTTCACAACAAACTATTGCAGCATTGCAAACTTGTAGAAACATACTTTCCCAGCAACTGTTAAAAACTGAGATGTCTCTGGACATAAAATGGATGCCATTTGAGATCAAGTTAAGCAAAAGTCTTAATATACTGTGTGCAGTTTTGTTGCATCTCTTTGTCTTATGTACATCATTGTCCGCTTGGCTAGTCAAAGACTCTGGGCAGGAAGGGCATTCATGTCAATCTAATAGGAAGAATATATATTCTGCCACTGTTCAAAGACGTGCTTTTTCTTATCCCTCTTGATTTAGAAGTGCATTTTAGGCACCCTCCACTTTAAGCTGCTACTGGCTCTGTTACCAGTAGCAATAGAAGTCAAGCAGGAGCTGAAACTGTTCATAAAATCCCATATATTGTTCCTTTTTTATATCAGATTCTGTACGCCCGGTACTGTGTCTGCTTTACTCCTCTTGGGCACTCTATAGCACATTTTGTTTGGCAGCTAGAGCAGGAATCCACCTAGCTGGGGGATGAGAAGTTGTGGCAAGAAAACTAGAGTTGTGCTAAGAATGTTCAGGGCCATTTCCAGATGTTGTGTTATCCACTCTAGATTTTCTGGAACTAGATGATGTCATATAAATTGACTCGCCTAGTCCTGAAAAGCTCTTCTTGCTGAGGTTAAACATGTAATGCTGTGTGTGTAGGAAAGTAGTTCTGTTTCCCAAGGTACATATTTTGGATGCTGGTATATATATAATCCAGAGGGGGAGAAGAGTAAGTGAGGGTTGGAGAGATGGGAGGGCTATTCATCTTGCCAGTCTGTAGGTAGGACATCTGTTGTTTTGGCAACCTACTTTAATGCAAATTGTTTGCTTCTGCATCAGTGGCTGGTTTATTAATAAATAGATGGGAGGGAGCAGGTGGGTCCTAGTGGATGGGAAAATCTTCCTTGAGTTGACATGGTTGTCGGCTGTTCCAACTTTGTAATCCTATAACAGAGGTGGGGAACCTCTGGCCTCCGAGCCAATCATGCTCCCAACCAAGGGGTTCAGTTCGGCCCATGAGTCTATTTTCTCCAAACCATGCCCACAGCTGATGTCTCTAGTGACATCAGCTGATGAGTGGGAGGACAAGGTTTAATTCTGCCTGGGCCGTGCAGTCCTGTTCCCAGGAGGAAACAAGATTGCACAGGCAAGGCAGCAGGCTTTAATACCCCCTTGCCACTGAGCAGAGATTAAAGCCCTGTGAAAAAGTGCCCTTTGAGGCAGTACGTGTATGTGTGTTACTTCAAAGAGGCTTTTGCAAAGGCTTTTAAATACCTCCTGCCCTCCTGTTTGCTCAAGAAGTCTCCATGATTGAGGAATTAGAGTGAGGGGGAGACTTGCAAAAGCATTTTCTAAGTCTCCCCATGTTTTTGTTTAATTCTCCATGATTGGGGACTTAAAAGGGGAGGAGGAGAGACTTGAAGATGCTTTTCCAAGTGTCTCCCCAAACACACCTTTAACTACTCAATCATGCAGACTTAAAGTGAAAGAGATTTTGACAAGTGGGCAGTCCCATCTGCCTGCCAATCATGTGATGATATAATGACGCTGTGTGATTGGCAGATGGACAGTCATGCCCACCTATCAAATTTGGTCCACAAGGCAGATCCTGATAAGATTCTATCCCATTGAGCAAAAAGGTTCCTCACCCCTCTCTTACAAAAAAAAGGAAATTGTGCATTCCATTCAGTTCGTTGTTGTAGCAAAATGAATGTTAATTCACATATCCTCAGTTCCTATTCAGTTTAATTGTTGATCATGTCACTGATTCTGATGTGTTGGCTTTATTCAGGATTCCTGGTCTACATGTGGTGGGGCAATCACTTTCTCCAGCGTTACACCTTCATTTGGAAGAGAGCACTGGATCTCGAGAGAGTGATACGAGGCTGCTGAAGGAAATTGTTGATTATGTAAGAAATCTTTTTTGCAGTCCTCTAAGCCTAACAATGAAAAAGAAGTAGTGGAGGCATTCTGTATCTATTTCTTTGTAGCACTGTCTTCTAGAATTGCTCTTTGAACTGGGGTTATATGGCATTTGAAAAGAGCAGATCCCTACAGCTACCTTCTAGGATTGGTCACTATTTTTTTAGAAGGCATATGAAAGATGAGGAGAAGGTAATCCTGTTGCGTCTGCTCAATATTTTGTCAGCTTTTGATACCATCAACTATGGCATCCCCCCACACCATCTGGATAGAATTGGATGAGTATTTCTCAGGCCCCTGGCTCTTGAGCTATGAGGTGACAGAGGGCACTATATTTTCTCCAGTTCTATTTAACATCTATAGGAGATTTGGGATGAGATGTCATCGGTATGCTGATGATACCCAACCCTATTTCTCTTTCCCATCTGAATTAGGAATGGCTGTGCAGGCCCTAGATCAATGTTTGTATTCAGTGATAAGCTGAATGAGGGCTAATAAACAGAGTCTGAATCCTGGCAAGATGGAGGCTCTGTAGATGAGTGGCTTTGGGGTCCAGGAAGTTGGTCAATTGCTTGCTCTGGATGAGCTTACACTCTCCCTGAAGGTGTTCCTGGATCTAGCTGTGTCACTGGAGAAACAGGTAGTTAGGAGCGTCTTTTACCAGGTTCAGCTGGTAAGGCAGCAGTGACTGTTCCATAATCAGGATAGCTTTACCATAGTTATCAATGCTTTGATAACCTCACGGTTGGAATGTGCTCTATATGGGACTACCTTTGAGGGAGGCTGCAGCTAGTGCAGAATGCTGTGGCTAGGCTGCTTGTGGGGGCAAACTGCCACCAGAATGTAACACCTCATTTGCAGAATTTGCATTGGTTGCCAATCTGCAACCAAGTCAAGTTGAAGATTTTAGTGCTAACATATAAGGCCCTATACAGCACAGGACCAGGTTACTTGAGAGACTGCCTTATCCCTTATATACCCAGATTCTGATCTCATGATCACACTGGAGGAGGAGATGTGAGGGGGAGCTGATGAAGCCAAGACTAGTGCACGTAATGCTAACCTGTTCTTTAGTGTTGCATCCAAATGCATGGAAAGCGTGTTGATTAACCTGGAGAAAGGAGTAGTGATGAGGGATGAAGGAGAGGAGAAGTTGCCATATGGCAAGAAGATGTTTTGGGGATGACTAGAAGGAGGAGAGTAGTTTTGGAAACTAGGATTAAAAACTTGTTTAACTTCTTGTAGCATGCTGCCGCATGTTGCCACACTACTGTGTTATCAAACTGTTAAGCATCTGATGTCCCTGGTTGTATATTTTCTTCCTCAGTGTATGAACAGAGGTATTGCATTAACTCAGGCGCACTATTTGGAGAAAGAAGAGAAATATCTCCCACCGCCCAGGTTAGTAGATACTTGCCTACCTTACTATCAAAACAAATCAGGTCCTATGCATGCATAATGGGTGTGGTGGAAAGCTTGTTGTAGCTTGTGTTGGAACCTCTGGATTTTAAAGATCCGTGTTGCATTATAAGTCATATTATAAGATTGCTCATTAGATTATTGTTCTATCGCTATACGGACTTCAGGGAAGTTACAGAATTTTTCAAAAAACAGAAAAAATAATTATGGCTATAAAATGCTAACAACTTGAGATCAGGATGGAGAGAAAGATGATTCTTAATGTATACATCACTGTACATTTTCTAGCTGCTGAACCATGCCAGCCACCAATCCTAGAC
The DNA here is from genome assembly GCF_030035675.1 of Rhineura floridana. NCBI lineage: Eukaryota > Metazoa > Chordata > Lepidosauria > Squamata > Rhineuridae > Rhineura > Rhineura floridana. The sequence continues at coordinate 87,671,669 of NC_084480.1, forward strand.
TTCATAATCTACATTATCGAGTTGACAAGGGGATCTATGAGTACTGTAATATGAAACAAACATGTAAAGATGAGCTAGCCAAAGCAAAGTATTGTTGGAGTGAGAATATAATATGAAGCTCTCTTTATACCGAACCCAACCATTGGTCTATCTAGCTCTATACTGTCTACTCTGACTGGCAGCAAGTTTCCAGAGCATAAGTCTTTTTTTGTTGTGCAGTTTAAAAAAAAAAGGTTCACTGACTACTCTGTTTTTGCCCTTACCAGCATTCGAGTAATAGTGACAGTAGAACAGACAGAACTGGAATTGGACAAAGCTGCCTCACTTATCAGGGAAGCTGCAGAGACCGTACTGAATTGAGGCCTGCTTACTTGGCTATTTGTTTCTCACACAACACTGGGATACCAATTTTCTTCTGTATGGTGGATTGGCTTGCACTCCAAAAGTTCAAGCTCTTTGATTTATCATCTGATGGAACGGAAAGGTCAACTTCCCCTGAGCCATTCCAGAACAAAAAAGTCACAAATATGGAAATACTAAACATATGCTGTTATATACAGAACTCAGTACTACTTAAATTGGAGATCACCCCAGTCTTAAGGGCCCTATTCCTTTCCCTAGTTCTCTAAATGTGTAAAACAAACCAAGCTATTTTTAAGTTTATGTGTAAAGCTAATGAACATGAAAAAGATGTAAAAACTTAAAGAATATCATTAATATAACCTCTCAATAAAATGTATTATTTTAATAACATTTTTCAAAAATAAAAAGGGTTCCTATTACTGTCAAACTGGACAGTTAAATGTTGTTATGGAATTATGCTTTTGAATGATGTACTTAGCTTTTATTACACTGGGTATATGGGAATTTTATACACTTACTTTTTTTAGACCTTTTAATGTTTGAAATTCCCCAAAGAAGCGGTTTTTCTATTTGTCAGTTTTACATCAAATGTCTCATTTCATGCCAGTGCCTTTACCCCATACTTGTTGGCCTCTTCCTTGATTTGCCCATGCATTTAACTTTTATATCAGTGTCCTGGTCACCAATGCTATGCAGCCATTGGAGCTGTAATGTGGATACCAAGCTCCATATTTGTTTCATTGGACTGGGCACTCTTCATTGGATAGAGTCAGAGAACCAGCATATCCAATCTGTGTGTACATGAGACATGAGATGCTGGGAGAATGTCTTCAACCAACCAAGCAAATACTGATCTCTTACCATAATCTGATAGGTGCATAAATTGATCAGCAAATTAGGTCAGTAATGATCTCTGTCTTCATGCTTGTTGCTCAGTACAAAATCTTGACTAAATTAGGAATGCTTAGCATTTAGTTGCATGGGCACATACCCCTCTTGCAATCAAGAAGTTCCAAACCATCTCTCCTGAAATGACTTGCCTGAGACCACCATTTTGGTCTGCGGTAAAGATGTGCCGTCGAATACAGATAAAGCAGCAGTTACTCATACTGCAGAAGTTTCAGTAAGCTACCTAGAGACGGAGAACTTCTTCTGCCCTTTAAAAAGTTGGCATATTATGAATGGCCATAATAAATGTTCTAGATTTCTGGTGAAGACTGTTGTTTTAAAGACTTTCTGTTATGTCTGGGTTGTTTCTACACTCCTGTGCCTTTTTTGGTTGCTGCTACTTGGATTCCAGTCCTCTATTTGACACATATTTTTTTTAAAAAATAAATGTGTATATTTGATTCCATTTTTGTCATCCTTATTTCTTCGTATATTGTCATCTTTTTAAGGGATGAAAGCTATAGTCCCTGAACTTAGTGGGGCTAAATCAGTTTAAAGTGCTTCAGTTTAACTTGAGATGAGTATAAGACTTGTCTTTCAGTACTTTGAGGTATAAAATCTGGCTACTGCCCTTCCATATAGTGAGAGACTCAGTGGTGTCAATATCTAAGCTACTTAACTTGCTACGCTGATAAGTTTCTGGTTTCAGGATTGTGGCCAAATATGTCATAGTCTAGTGTAACTTTATCAGCTGCTTAAGGTTGTGCAAATTCCTACCTGCTGGGAGGAAGGCAAGATATAAATCAAATAATAAATAAAATAAATAAATAAATTGTAAACTGAAAATACTTTACCGTTTGGGGATTGTGGATTGCCAACTTTTCTTGTGGAAACAACTAGGTTAGTCTAAGCTAGTTTAGACTAGCAAACATCAGCTAGTCTAGAGAAGGCTCCAACCTCCAGGGCCAGGAGACGTCTCATTTCAGAGGTCCCACTCTTCTGTCCAGTCAATTTTATGCCTTTGGACAGAGTTGTTTCTTGGGGTTGTGAGGACTCCTAATAAACATTTAAGACAAAATGGAACAAAACAACATGGCTAACAGCCAGGTGTCTAAAATAGCAATGTTTGTTGCAAGCTTTGAATTGCCCCATTCTAACCCCATTGACTTTTAACAATAGGGAAAACAGAAATATCTATGTGCAGGGCAGTCAGTGTGTCCTTCCCCCAACACCTTGGCAGCTGGTGTGCTTTTTCTGTCAACACCTTGGCAGCTGGTGTGCTTTTTCTGTCCAGTTGGGCCAAGAGTTTTGCATTTTCAACCAAGCTTCTCATGATGGAGAGGGACTTGCCCTCAAGGAGGCAGATCTGCCCTAACAACAGGGGCCTAGGTGACCTCTAGATGTGCTCTTAGACAGGCCTATGGGAGCAACAGGAAGGGTCCACAATGCTGTGGTAGAGCTTTGCATACAGAAGGTACCATGTTCAGTCCTCAGCATCTCCAGGTGGGACTGGGAGAGACTGCTGCCTGAAACCCTGGAGAGCCGCTGCCTGAAACCCTGGAGAGCCACTGCCAATCAGGGTAGACAATACTGAGCTAGATGGACCAATAATCTTACTCGGTATAAGGCAGTTTTCCTATGTTCCTTACTCTTTGTCCAGAATCAACAGCTTCTCTTGCTGCCCTGGTAGTTTTCCCTGGGATGTCATGCATTGTTTTTAACCCATTTGTCTTTTAAGAATTTTCTTTCATTTGTCCACATTTTCTCTCACCCAAATGGAGCACCTGGGCAACTAAATGGCATCCTGGAAGTCCATTTCCTCCCTCCGCCCCATATGTTAATCAGCAGAAGTTAGAAGCCCAGAAGTAGAACAAAAACATCTTGCACCCTAAGTTCTCCATGCAGAAAATAGTCAAGACAATACATGCATTCATAAAACACCAGGACAGGGTACTCTCACCCCATTCCTAAACATGCAAGATACTATCTCGAGCAAAAGAGGAGTGGAAGCCGATAATATGCCTGATTTGCACAACACAGTTCAGTATTGGTCTTATTGGTCTTAATTGGCACAACTTGAGCCAAACCCCTGCTCCATGATAGGAATATTAACAATGTCCGATGATGTCTATGGACATTAAAGTGATGTCCAGTGTTATAGTCTGGGTAAATATACTGAGATCAGTGGACTTAAGGCTATTGAATTCAGTGGGTCTACTCTGAGTATGACTTGTTTGGATATCACCCCTAGTTCATTTTCCATCTGGCCTACTCTGGAGGAGTCCTGAGGAGGAGTGCTAGCCTGAAGGCATTCCCTAGGCTGGTATCTTCCTTTTGCACAGCCTGACTTTGTGACTCTGGGATTTTGGTAGTGGTGTTTGTTTCCTCCTCTTGCCTCACTATACATTGGAATTGCTGTCCTCAATTTGCCAGGTTTAATGTGGCATTCAGTGAAGATTTGACCTACGCTCACTTGGGAACTTGGGCTAACATACTTCAGTGCCAAAACTCGGGATTAAGCCAAGATTCTTTGGCTGTGAGCCCAAAACAACCCCTAAAGTCGGGTGCACGATTTATTGCTTAGGTGTAATTCAGTAGAAGAATGACAGTTCTGCAATTGGAACTTGAGACAAATGTAGATAAGTAATTTCCAATAGTAGGATGAATGATCTGTCAACGATCTTAGACAGGTTTACTGGAAGCTACTGTCCTAGGATGTCATTGGATAATCAACATTCTAATTTGTCTCTAGTCTTGAGTGACTTCTGAGGCTAGGAGTGCTTATGCTCAGTTTAGGCTGATTTGCCAGCCATGACCATTCCTGGACTAGGGTATCCTAGGCTTAGTTGTTCATGTGGCCTCCAGCTTGGACTACTGTAATGTGTAGGCTGCCCTTGAAGAGGCTGCAACTAGTACAGAATGTGGCTGCTAGGTTGATAAATGGGGTAGCCCAACAGGACCATATGTCCCTGGTCCTAAAAGCGCTGCACTGGCTATCAGTGAGCTACTGGGCCAAATTCCAGATGTTAGTACTAGTATGTAAAGCCCTAAATGGCACGGGACCCAAATTCCTTCCTCAGTTTCAAGCATGTTGGATCCTATGATCTGCAGGTGAGGCCTTGGAGGTGGTGGTGCAACTAGGGGCTGCCCAGTTGGCATTGACATGTGTCAGGGCCTTTTTGGTGACAGTTCCCCATTCGTGGAATGACCTCCCTATTGAGGTGTGTCCATCTCCCTCATTATTGACTTTCAGGGAAAAAATTATTAAATTCCTGTTTACCCTGGCATTTGATGGTCGAAAGATACTGTTCCTGACAACCATGAAGTCACTGGCTGAGAGAATGTTTTTAACTGCTTTTAGAATGATTTTTAAAGACTTGTTTTGTTGTTGATGTGTTTGTCACCCGTGGCTCCTTTGGAAGGAAGTGTAGGATATAAGCTGAATTAATATTAATAATGACAACCACATGGTGTCCTCTAGATGTTGTGGACTACAACTCCCACCAGCATGACCAGTGGCCAGGGATGATAGTAGTCCAAATATCTAGAGGGCACCACATTGGCCACCCCTGTGTTAGGAGGCCACATTTAATGTACTGGGATGCCCATAATATATGCTTGGACAACTTTATGATTGTAACTGCCTCTGCTACTGTTTGGCTTCATGAAATCAGAGTTTTTCATGCATGTTTTATTACCTAATATACTCTGTGGGAGGGGCTGAGATGAGAGTCCTTTGGCGTGTTAACTCTTTTCTGCCTCAAGCAAGAGGAGAGGAAACAGTACCCCCTTGGCAATATCCTAGTGCCCCCAGAGAAACACCCTTTTGGTGAGTAAAATGGTTCCATCTCTGCAGTTAATTGTTAAAACCACTTGACCAAAAGGAACTATACATTTCAGTGTAGTGTAGGATAAGACCTTTTCAATGATAGCATCCTGGCTCCAGAATGCTCTCCCCCAGGGAGGCTTGTCTGGCGTTTTCATGAAAATAGTTTTTGTACCTGGTGAAGACTTTTTTATTCTCCCAGGCTTTTTAATAATTTAAGGCTTAGTTTTTAGACTCAGCAAAAATAACAATTCTAAGTCCTGATTTATTGTTTTATGATCTTATGCTGCCTCCTGATGGCTTTTATGCTGGTTTAGTATTATCTTTGTGCGTGTATAGTTTTCGTATCGTTTTTAGGTTTGATTGTGTTATTGTGGCATTTATGTGGGGCTTAATTTCTGAATGAGCCAGAGGACATAGTTAATTGGATTGTATATAAATGCCAAAAATAAATATAACGGTATGGACTTCCATCTAGATAAATACTAGATGACTAGAAGTATTTTCAAAGAGATAGTCACTGTAAGATATTTGTGGGTAAATCTGTCCACAGATTTACTAGTCCTTGCTTTAATTGCTTTGTAGCAGCAGCTAGACTTGACAGCAAATGTTTAAAATGTCAATGCTTCACTGACGCTAGCTAGCTGATGCCAGAAGTTCTTTTGCAAGTGAATGAGAGTGTCCTTGTTTCTTACCATCTCAGTGCCTAAAAACTAAGTAAATATAAACATTTGGAAAATAATGATGGGATTTTTAAAGGTGAAGCTGATAATCCTCAATTGATGCTTGTTTGAAGATTAAGAGCTATAATGCCCAATGAAAATACTAATTTTGAAGTGGTGATAGGCTGCAAAAGCATTTCTTTTCCTTTTGCACTTTTGAAATGTGATCCTGGTCACTGCAAAGAATGGTAGACTGTCTTCATCTTTTCTTTTTGTCACACCATCTGGTCTTTATTATTTCAAAAAGGGTTCTGGGGTGTTGGTGTTTGCTGAACTCTGAAGTTGCTACTGCAAACCAAGCTTGCATCCTGTGATGATTCACAAAACGTACAGGAGCTATAAATGCTACTCTAGCAAAAGAAATACTTAACGTTAACTTAACCCTAATCATTTGCGTATTGAACAATTTCAGAGCTCCAATAAAAGAAAATGTCTGTAGTGTACATGTTCTGCTCACAGTATGAAGAGCCTATGTTTTAAAATGACCAGTTTGTTCAAAGGTCTTTCATCTATAGACAGATTCATTCAAAGCATGCACAATAAACGTAAGCCAGAAATATGCCATAATAAATCAATTAGGGCTAGATTGCATAAACACTTTCTCCCACCCCATCTCTGTAGTGCGTGTGAATTCAGGCTGAGAGCTACAGGTTCCCTATACCGGAAGTATTCAGCCAATTTTTAAAATTTATTTGTACTTTTATGAGGGTTTTACTCTTTTTACAGTAAACCAGTTCCATCCCTTCTTCCCCTCCCCCCTTTCCTTCTGTTGGGAATAGTGTTTTCCTTTCTGCTGTGGAGCCATTTGACACATTGTACAGGTTGACATGTTCAAGTTAGAATTGAGACAGGGAGAATATCAGTGTTTTGCTGAAAGTCCAGCTAAGTAAAGTCTGGGATGGAAGACTTTTAGTCCCTGCAGTGGACCTCCTACTTCTACTGGCTTTGGGAATTACTTGACAAAGAACTCTAAAATTTCACTCTAGATCTCTTGGAAGCTTGTGTAGTTTATTGAGCTACATTTTCTCATGGGCTGTGAGTTGTTGGAGGTCTTGCAGACAATTTTTGATGTTTGGTGTGGTCTGTGATTTCCAATATTAGAGGACTGCTGGTAGCATGGCCCAGGAGAACCATCTTTTCTTTCTTTCAAGGTTTGCACCCATCAGGCAGGATGTAGCTGATTATTGCATTTTTCCTATCTGCTAATATCACACAATTTTAATTACATCTTCCATGCATAATGCTACAACACCTAGAATGCCAAAACCACTCAGTCCATGGGTTAATATACTTCTATTATCATTTATTCAACATGGTGTTACACTATTAAGTCAATTATTACATTGTATCAGACATCACTTTTAGAAGAAGGCGTTGAAACAGAGCATGGGAAACAGAGAGCCTGCACAAACTTGAGAGGAGTCAACAGCTATCCCAACATTACTTCACAATCATGTTACACCAGCATGGCAGCATTCATATTGTAGCCACAAATGCTGGCGCAAATGTTTAGAGTTGGCATGCCTGTCTTAAAGTGGCTTATCCTCATGTATTAGACTTTAAAAGTCTTAGACTTTTATTGATTGATTGATTGTACTTATATACTGCCCCATAGCCGAAGTTCTCTGGGCGGTTTAGAGTAACTAAAAACATTAAAACAAATGTACAAATTTAAAAACACATCTTTTAAAAACAATTTAAAACACAATTTGCTATAGCAATCTAAAGCTTTGAGCGCAGTTCTCCTCTCCATACACTTGAGCAGTCAGGCAAGGGGTAGCCACCACCGCTACTACCACCCTGTGCTTGGTCTCTCTCTCTCTCTCTCTGTCTCTCTCTCTCTCTCTCTCTCTCTCTCTCTCTCTCTCTCCTTCCAGAGCACCCGAAGAGAAGCACTGTTTACTGTGGAGGGGTGCCTGTGCCACAGACATGGAGCACCATTCTAGCCATGCATGAGAGAGCTGCCTGCAGCAGCCTCAATCCAGTAGACAAGGAGCCACATTCTGACTGTTTCAGAGTGTGCACCCACACACCCTGGCTGCACCCAAAAACGTTTTTGTTAAAAGAAGCTTATTTCCTGGAGGATTTCTTTGTCCTGTGAGGTATTACTGTACAAGACAAAGCAAGCAGAAAGCAGTGTGACCCAAAGCGACACTAAACAGAATTGTGTTCACATTAAATATGCTCAGCTGTGTTGGTAGCATGCCATTTTCAAACACAATCGTTACAGAAAATTGTTCTTGGGAAAAACTGTTTCTATGCTGATTTAACAGCCAGGCTGTTTATATTTTGGTTTAGTTGTGATAGACTTCAACTTTATTTTTAAATCTCTTTTGTGAGGAAACGGGCTTTTAAAAAACTTTTATCCTCTGCTTGGCTTGAAACATCCTTCTGGAATTTGTTTCAGGTTTGCTTTCTCTTTTAGCCAGAAACTTGACAAGTTAAATTACAACTTGAGAACAGTGAGATAAAACACTTGTTTTTCCTGCCATAGTTTTGCATGTATGTATATAGGTCATTTTTGTCCTAACAACAAATGTGGCTTATTGTCTTGTTTGTAGAGCAAGAGGTAAAAGGTATGAGGCCAGGCTGAGCCTACGTTCACAGACCCACAAGTCATTACTGCAATGGCACAAAGCTACCATGCAGAGGATGGTAATATTTTTAATTTTGCAGATCTTGTGTACCAATTAGCTATTGGGTGCCTCTGAGTTCAACACTTGCATCCATGCATTGTGTTCTATGTGCAAATCCCTTACTCAGGCCCCATCTGCATTATACATTTAAAGAACTATTATACCACTTTTAGCAGTCATGGCTTCCCCTAAAGAATCTTGGGAACTGTTGCTTTTTAAAGGTACTGAGGGTGCTTAGGAGACCCCAGTTCCCCTCACAGACCTACATTTCTCAGAGAGGTTTAACTATCAATCTGTCTTCCCAGGGAACTCTGGGAATTGTATCTATCCGATGGGAATAGGGGTCTCTTAACAACTCTCAGCACCCTTCACAAACTGCAGCTTCCAGGTTTGTTTGGGGAAACTCATGACTGTTTAAAGTGGCATAAGAGTGCTGAAATGTATAGTGCAGATGAGGCCTTAGCCTTCAAAACAGCAAAGAGGTATGAATTTCAGTACGTATAAGTGCATTTCCTCAAATTAATCCTTTCCTCCCCTAACCTTTTCTGGCCTACTCTTTCCTGAGTCCTCCCTCCTACTGTCAAATTTCAATCTGTAATCATCTTGGAAGGAAAGGCTGGCAATGTTTTGCTTATGCAAAGCATCATGGACACTGACAGTGCAGAATGTATAAATAAAGAAATCCCCCTGCTAAACAAATCTCTGTCATAGGCAGGAGCACCAAGTGCACCACCCTGAGCTTCTTGGAGGAAGAGTAGGATTTTTAAATGCTATAAAGCAAATACCATGCAGTGAGTTCTGACAGGCACCACACTGCAGATGATCATCTCAAAATTCTGTGAGACAGAATGGTGTGGTTTGCCTACTTACTCACCTTTGCACTCACTTCTGTGGATCAAAGAAAAAGAAGCGATCATAGGCATGCTGCAAGAAACCGCATTGCTTCTTAAAAAGACTTGTGATAAATGGGGAGCTGCCTTATGCCAGTCTTGCCTACCCTTGACAGGCCATGGCTTTCCAGGATTTCAGGTAGAGAAGTCTTTCACATCACATGTTGCCTTACTCTGGGGGTGAGGAACATTTGTGGACCTCCAAATGCTGTTGAACTCTAGCTCCTGTCAGCCCCAGGGAGCAGGACTGATAGTCAGGGATCATGGGAACTGTAGTCCAGCAACGTCTGAAGAGCCACAGGTCCCCAACCCATATTTGAACAAGATTCCAAGATTTAACTGGATCCTTCTGCTTACAAAGCATGTGTCCACTGAGAAGCAGCCCGTTCCCCAAAGAGGACATAACTAAAGGCAGGCTAAAGACAGATGTCACACATGCCTTATTTATGACCACTTGTCATTTTAAGATTGCCATCATTTCTTGTTCTTCCTTTGTCTTAATGAGGAATCACATCCAAGAGCTGAAGAAAGGCTGCTGTTTCCTCCTTGACAGCCCATCTCTAGCCTTTTTCCACACTGATGGCTCATCTTCAGCCTATTGCCACCTTGAGTGTTTCAGCCTCTGGCCCCTAGGCATTCCCTCAGCTACATGATTGCATGGTGATGAGCTGGACAATGGAAGGGAGTTAATGGTCTTTACACACCTTCTGTTACAAGAGAGAGCAGTATGGGGTACAAGAACCAGCTCCCTCAAACAACCCAAGCAGTTGCTTGGGTTCGTACTGTCAGCACAATGAAGAGACTTAACATGCCATGTTCTAGTCCTGGCATGGAAGAGCTGTCAGAAAGCTGTGTGCAAACTGAGAGAGGCTTCTCTTGCAATGTTAATGAGGCAAGCTAAAATATGGCTCTTCAATGAGGTATTAACAGCTGCACGAGCTGGCAAAACGTCTTCCACCAGAACTGCAGAACAACACAATCACTGCAACAGCTAAGGCTTGGGTCTCTGATCCCTTGTGTCAGTTTTGAGTGGAGCAAATAACTGTGGGAGAGCACATGCTTTGCATAGCGAAGGTCCCAGGTTGAGTGCTTGACCTCTCCACTCAAATAGGACTAGGTCAGAGGTGATGAGAAAGATCTCTGCCGAAGACCTTGGAGGGCCAGTGCCAGTCAGAGCGGAGAGTACTGAGCTGGTTGGGCAAATAATCTGACCAGATATAAGGCAGCATCCTCTGTTCCTATAGCCAGGGCTCTGAATATTTTGTGTTCTTACAGGTTGACCATGCAGGTAGGTGGGTAGCTGCTTGCAGTGAAATGTGACAAAACACATTATTTGGTTGAAGTTCAAATAACATGTTCAGTTCCCAGGGGATGGAGTTGTCATGCCTTTTATATAGTTACATATTGCCCCGGTTTCAAAATCACTTTAAACCATAGGAGTAGGGCAGTGCATACTGCTGAAATCCTAGGGTCTTTGCTCCTCCCCTCCTGCCTGTTCTCAGCTGTAGTGAAATAGGCCAGAGACTGGCCCCATATTAAGCAGTTTGTTCTTAGCTTCCTGTTTGTGGTTTGTTTGGAGGAAACAAACTATAAGCACTGGTTTGCACGTAAGGCAAAGCCAGCCTCAAGATTGTTTCCTCAAGCCTGAGAACAAGCAAGAGCAGAGAGGTAGCAAAGTGCAGGATTTTGAGTAGTGTGCAAAATCTGCTGCTTGTTCACATTCAATCATAATTTACTTTAAACTATGGTTTAAAAGTGGCATGCAGATCAGTCATAGTCTATAATTTCAATTTTAACTTTTCTCTTTATTTTTTAAATATATTTTATTGATTTTTATAAACCTTATACATAACATCTGTCCCCACCCCACCCACCATACATCGATCTCTCTCTTTTATATACAACGGCTAAAAGAGTAAATATTGAACTGAGCATCTCTACAGACTCATCTCGATTCCCTTTTGTGCATTGCTTGTTTTCCTCATCCCAGACTTTATTAACTCTTCACAGTACTTTAATGGGTCCTGGGCTATGGTCTGAAGGCACATGAGGCCAGCTCCCAGCTGAAGCTAAGCAGGGTCAGGTCTGGTCAGTGCCTGGATGGGAAGTGCCTGGGAACCATATGTAAGCCGCCTTGGGTTTCTATCATGAAAAGAAAGGCGAGGTGTAAATGTAATAAATAAAATAACACTCTGAAGCAGATAAGGCAAAGCCAGTGTAGGCAATTGTATAGGCTGGATCTTGGCGCATTGCATCCTCAGGAAGCTGTTGGAGCTCCAGCACCCTCACAGAGCCCACATGCTGTCTACTTGGCCCCTATGCAGCTGATACTCCATTCTGATGAGGACTGGGTGATGGGGTGTGAGTTTCATCATTTCGTTTTTCTACATTGCCCAGAATGATGCCATCAAAGTGCTGCTGCCTGCCACCAGGTAATTCTCTGGGTCCGGTGGCCTACTGATGTAGGGTAGGAAGGAGCCAATCCAAGGGAACTTTGCCCTGACTATAGCGAACAGCAGACTATGTCTGCCAAACCAAACATGTCTGCAGTAGAATTAAGAATAAGTAAATTATATCCTAATGTCTAAGGAGCCAACTCAATAAAGCTTTTCTAGATCCTACAGAGATATTCAAAGTTTATCATGTTTACAAGCAGATATTTTATGGCCACTCTAAAACATAACGGAAGGAAACTAGTCTCTGTGTTTTTAAAACATGGTTAAACTTAATTTGAGATTTTTTGTCTTCAAGATGTGGCAGCTACCACATTACCTTAGATCTTGAAAGGGTGGTAAACTGAGAAATGGGTTTGAACCAAATTTACAGATGGTTTGTTCAAATAATTACTTTTTGCTCTCAAACATTGCACTATCTAAGCATTTCTGTGACTTCAGGCTGTATCTCAGACATAGCTGCTCATGACATGGATTTTGAACTTTAATTGGAAAGTAAGGCTCTTGACTCTTTGTGCAAAGATTGCAAGGGGTGATACATGATTTCTGTGCATCTTCTAGACTGTAGAAACATTACAGTTTGAAATACAGGAAATAGTGTGGTCAGACAGGAATATAATTTCTTTGATGGTTTGGTGAGGCTGCCTGTACTGCAGAAATTTTGGGATCAAATTCTAGGAATGGGTGGTAACATCTTGTACTACCTTATGGAGAACAGTCCTAGACTGATAGGTCGCCACTACATAGGGTGGCCATGTGTCCTACTTTACTAAGGACAGTCCAAATCTGGTTTACAATAAGGAACCATGAAAAGGGAACAGAAGTCTTGAAGTAGCCCATCAACAGTTAGAAGCACCTGGTAAGCAGACCAAGCAAGCACAAAAGAGTGTGACTCTGTTGATTCTCCTTGATCTCTCAGCTGCTTTTGATACCATCGACCATGGTATCCTTCTGGGAAGACTCACGGAGTTGGGAGTTGGAGGTACTGCTTGGCAGTGGCTCCGCTCCTACTTGGTGGGTCATCACCAGAGGGTAGTGCTAGGGGAACATTGCTCGATACCCTGGACTCTCCATTGTGGAGTCCCGCAGGGATCGGTACTGTCCCCCATGCTTTTTAACATCTACATGAAGCCGCTGGGTGCGGTCATCAGGAGTTTTGGGGTGCGTTGTCATCAGTACACTGATGACACGCAGCTCTATTTCTCCTTCCCATCTTCTTCAGGTGAGGCTGTTAACGTGCTAAACCGTTGCCTGGCCGCGATAATGGACTGGATGGGAGCTAACAGACTGAAGCTCAATCCAGACAAGACTGAGACGCTGGTGGTGAGTGCCTTCTCTGCCCAGATGGTGGATGTTCATCCTGTTCTTGATGGGGTTACACTCCCCTTGAAGGAACAGGTTCGTAGCTTGGGAGTTCTTTTCAATCCTTCCTTGTCTGTTGAGGCCCAGGTGGCCTCGGTGGCACGGAATGCTTTTTACCATCTTCGATTGGTAGCCCAGCTACGTCCCTATCTGGACGGCGCCGACCTCGCCTCAGTTGTTCATGCTCCGGTAACTTCTAGATTGGACTACTGCAATGCGCTTTACGTTGGGCTGCCCTTGAAGACTGTTCGGAAACTACAGCGGCCAGATTGCTGACGTGTACCAGAAGGTCCGCTCACATAACACCTGTTCTGGCCCAACTGCACTGGCTTCCTATTTGTTTCCGGGCTAGATTCAAAGTGCTGGTTTTGACCTATAAAGCCCTACATGGCATGGGACCGCAATACCTGGTGGAACGCCTCTCCCAATATGAACCTACCCGTACACTGCGCTCAACATCTAAGGCCCTCCTCCGAGTGCCATCCCGTCGAGAAGCTCGGAGGGTGGTGACCAGAACCAGGGCCTTTTCAGTGGTGGCCCCCAAACTGTGGAACAGTCTCCCTGATGAGGTGCGCCTGGCGCCGACGTTACTATCTTTTCGGCACCAGGTGAAAACCTTTTTATACTCCCAGGCATTTTAAAGTGTATTTTAACTGTATTTCACTATTATTTTGCATTTTGGACATTGTTTGGTTCTTTTTTGTTTGTTTGTTTTTGGTTTTTGATTTATTGTATTTATTGTATTTTTACACTGCACTTGTTTTATCTTTTATGTACACCGCCCAGAGAGCCTTCGGGCTTAGGGCGGTATATAAATTAAATTAAATTAAATAAATAAATAAAATAAATAAATAAATAAAAGTTACCTGATGTCTCCCCCCCTATGGTTAGATTTATCAATCATCACAATTTCTAAATCTGAGCCTATGCTTATAAATTGCCATATGCAAATTTTATGCAAATTGCTGCCCACTTTCATCTTTTTTGGTGAAGCAAATCCTCTTCTTTTTTGGGGGGGTGGCAATTCATAACAGGCTACTTTACAACTGCATGGATACTGACTATACCTTTATGCATCACAAAGATATACTTTTTAAATAAATTAGCTGCCAAAATTATGTGGGCTAGTGCACACGCTTATCTTGATTGTATGAATAAGTTGTAGGGTCCAATGGTCATGAACCAGTCAAAGGCAGGAGTGGACATGAAAGGTGTGCCCTCCAAATTTGCTTTCCCTTTTTTAAGCGACTAGAATCTCCAGAGGAAAAGTAGAATGTCCCTCCAAGAGTCAGATACATTTCTTTATACTAGTGGGTATGGTGGTTTTCTCAATATTATGCATGGATTATTCAAATCATTTGTGATAGCTCTTTTTCGATTTATAAGATTTAAAATGCTTTGTTGGAGTGATTCTTTTTTCATTTTTTTGTGTTATGCCATAATAATTTACAGTCTGTAATATGCATTATAGTTTTCCTATCTTTTATCTTTAATGACTCAAATTGAAAAATGAAAGAAAAAAAATGTGGAAATGCATAATTCTCCATAGAATGATAAACTGGCTTCAATATTTGGTTGAGAAATATATCTTTGACAGGAGACATCAGTATGTGTTAGTGACAATGGCAACCCTAGTGACAAGTGGGACAGGTGAGAAGCGTGGCAGGTAGAAACATAAGATGTCTTTTTTTGGAATTCCCTATCACTATATAGTAGGCTGCAATCCACAACACACTAGGAAATGAGTCCCATTGAACATAATGATACTTGACAGTACACCTAGGATTGCACTGCAAGACTGGTATGCCAGAAAACTAATGTCCACTAGCAGTATCTGTTTAGCAAGTATTGAAATGTAGCTGTTTTTAATAAAGAGCTGAGAGCTGTCCGACACATTAAATATTTAAGTTATATACACACAGAGAGTGTATATCATGTAATCCATATTGTATGAGGTGGATCTATGTGTTTATTTCACTCCAACAATATACATGTGATGGGGAGTGGCCATCTGAAGCTCTTTGGGTATATAAGGCAGCTTCTGCTGATTTTCTTGAATCCCATCCTTCCTCATACAGAGCTCAGGGCAGCTGACAGCATCTATACCCATTAAAAACAGAATTAAAAACCATGAACCAAACTCCATTATAAAACAATCAGCAATACAGTTCAGCAATGTAGATATCAATATTCACCTTACTATGCCCCAAAGGCCAGTAAAAATAAATGGGTCTTAAGTTGAACAAAAAAATAGCATGGAGGACCTGTACAGGAAGTGAGTTTCATGGGCTGGGTGCCATCACTGAGAAGGCCCTATGTAGAGTAGTGAACCCCTTGGCCATACTCACCCAGGTGAACCACAAGTAGGGCCTCTCCTGTAGGTCTTAGCCAGTCCACCAATACCCTAATATGCAATAAGTGAACTGGCCCTTATTTTTCCAGAAATGGATTCTATTTTCTAGTCATTTGGATCATTTGCTCAGTGTAACAACCAATCTTAAAATCCATGGCTTCAGTTTAGCTAAAATTAAATTGTCATATGCAGTGCCATCCCATGCCTGTTAACTTGGCCAGAAGCTCCGCTTAGTTCAGTGGAGCTTGCTCACAAGTAAATCTGCACAAGGTTGGATCCTAAATCCTAATGGGACTGAAATTAGTTGTAATTAAATTTTCCATTGGTCCATGAATTCATTTGAGACATGACTGTGGCTAAAGTTGTCCTGGGATCGGAAATTACAACTTTAAGATTTTCCCCTCACTTTCCTGTAAAAAGAAATAATGCACATGGGATCATTCATTTGGGACAGAAGACTTGTTCTTGGAGTGCAAACACAGAGGGTCTATCCTAGGGAGTGGATGGAGCATAACTGAAGTTTAATTAATTGCCAAATTGAAAAAGTAACACTTTCCCCCCTCCAGGCAAGTGGTTATGTCTTTGACCTTGTATACACGTAGCTCCTTTAATCATTTAGATGTACAGTAGATCTGAGAAGGTTCCAGATGGAAGCTGAACCTACGACCCCTTAACATAAAAATATCTCTGACACCAATTACACCATCTGTTGGTCATAAAACCACATTCACTATCTTTCCTTAGCTCTTGTGATATACAAAGCTGAAGGTTGAGATTCGGGACTGTTCAAGTTTATTCGGGAACTTTAATACAGAACACATTTCTACCAGGAGAGAACAAAGCACAAAAGCCCTAAACTTACATTCTTACTCAGTGAAAACAAAACTTGTGTGTGTGTGTGTAACAATTGGTCATTATTTAAATCCAAAACTATGACTCCAGAAGTGTGTGCATCTTCTCATGCCTATGGTTGAAAATATTCCTAATTTTAAGATTCTGAAAAGTTTTAAATAAGAAAAGATTTAATTATTTTTAATCATAATTGCATGGTTATGTATGTATGTACTGCCTTCAAGTCGATTCCGACTTATGGCGACCCTACGAATAGGGTTTTCATGAAGCTGAGAGGCAGTCTCCCAGGGTTCTTACCATTTCTTAGCATGCCGTCCACTCTCTTTTTGGACCCCTCTCTCTGAAACTCTGATTAGAGAGCACATTTTGAGCACATTATTTGAAAATGGGGACAATAGACTTCTCTGGATCCATTATATCAAAATGCTTAAGAATGCAAGATTACTCATAACAGTAGGCATACTAGTGGGAAAGATTTGGCAATTCTGTTGAATGATCCCACAAAGTTTCTCTCTGATTTTCATTTGTATTATAGAGCCAACTGAAAATGATAAGCAAGGGAGATAAAACTATAGGCTTTATTTTGCACTGACATTACATGAGCAATAACTAATTTATTTTTTAATGCGGTGCTGAGGAGAACTGCTGTTCAAGAAGACAGTGGCAAGGATGTGAAGATAAGTTAACTTAAAGAAGTTCACTGAAGGAAAGTTTCCCACCCAGTCTTCCAGCAGAAAAGCCTCTGTTGAGTTTGAGGTTTGGGTGGGCAGGCTCCTGAGCAGTGTGGGGCACTGCAGGGGGAGGGAGGAGTGCCCCAATCCTGCCTTGGATGCTAAGAGTTACCTGGTACAGAGCCATTCATCCAGTTGCTTCTGCTATTTGGAGCATCCTTCCCCTGGAAACAAAGCATCTGCCAACGATTATGTGCTCTGAGTGCATGCTAAAAACATTTCGTTTGACCCAGGCTTTCTGTGGGATTAGTCTTTGGGTCGAGTATACAGCTGGGTACAATGGATATGTGAAATGACTGTATTTTTATTTTATTATGTTATTTTTATTTTATTGTATTATTTTATTATGTGCTGATATATTTATTATATGTATGCAGCTTTGTAATTTTTCTTAAATGTTAAGTGGTTTATAATTTTTTTTCAAAATAAAAATAAAATAAAGTTGCCACGTGTATTGTGGTATGTATAGGGGCTCTTTTCATGACAGGCATTAAAATGAACACACACAGGTCAGAGGTGGAGCCTCCCTCCCTCTGGTACGTGCATTGAATGTGACTTTGAATGCCTGTATGCCTATCTCCACATAATCAGGGCTAAGACCTTCACTCTGTGGCAAAGGAGCATCAAAATGCTCTGTAATATTTCAGTGATATTTATTTGAAGTAGCTGTCCAAGCGTTCTTTTAAATGGACATTTTCATTTTTATTCTGGCCAAGATGATGCAAGAGAGCTATGAACAGGACGTTCCTTGTTTTTATAGACCAAAACAGATTGAGGATGTGGCACTGGCCAAAGCAACATTAACCCTTTGCCCCAAAGCGCTATAATAACCTTTCAAAATTCCTGTTTGCCCCATTGGGGAAAGAGCAGCTTGGGTAAGGGGTTAAAATCTGTAAAATGTTGTGAGGAGAGAAGGTTAAAAACTGCATTCCCGTCTTTCTGTGCTCTCCCTACTTTGATCTACAACCTCTCAGCTCTGTTGGACATCTAGTTTTGCTCTTTGGGTTTTTAATAATTTTGGATTATTATATTAAATTGTTTCTTTGAGAAGTGTTTGACAGAGAGAGAGGTAGGGGAGGTGGTGGACTGGGTTCCTAGCGTTCACAAACACACAGTGCTTCCCTGAATCTCAAAATGGTTTCTGCCCTTCCAGAGGGACAGTGGACACGATCTTCACAGCACGACAGCTTCAAGAAAAATGCAGGGAGCAGAATCAACCTTTATATATGGCATTTATTGATCTGACTAAGGCCTTTGACACTGTGAGTCGAACCGCTCTCTGGACCATCCTTCTGAAAACTGGATGCCCTGATAAATTTGTGAATGTTTTGCGACTCCTTCATGACAACATGACAGCAACAATTTTGGACAACAATGGCTTTCAGAGTGATCCATTCAGAGTCAGATCAGGTGTAAAACAGGGATGCGTCATTGCTCCTACCTTATTTGCTATCTTCATTGCTATGATTCTACACCTTATTGAGTGGAAACTTCCTACTGGTGCGGAAATCATATATCGAACAGATGGAAAGCTTTTTAATCTCAGTAGGCTGAAAGCAAAAAGTAAGGTAATTCTGTCATAGAACTTCAATATGCTGATGATAATGTAGTCTCTGCACATTCAGAGAAAGATCTTCAAACTATCCTAAATGTCTTCACAGAAGCACATGGAAAGCTTGGGCTCTCGCGTAATATTAAAAAAACCAAACTGCTTCATCAACAGGTGCGAACTAGTCCCTCTGTAGCACCATCAATCCAGCTTAATGGTGTGACGTAGATCACTTCCCCTATCTCGGCAGACATCTCTCTGTAAAAGCTGACATCGATGCTGAAATTCAACATCGTCTGAGGTCTGCGAGTGCAGCATTCTCCCGAATGAAGCGTAGAGTGTTCGAGGATCGGGATATTCGCAGGGAGACCAAAATGCTTATTTACAAAGCCATTGTACTACCGACCTTACTGTATGCCTGTGAAACATGGACCCAACTTCTTGAAAGATTCCACCAACACTGCTTTGGGAAAATTCTGCAAATTACTTGGGAAGACAGAAGGACTAATGTTAGCGTTTTGGAAGAAGCAAAGACTACCAGTGTTGAAACAATGATCCTTCAACATCAATTTCGGTGGACCAGCCATGTTGTTCGAATGCCTAATCATCATCTTCCAAAGCAGCTACTTTACTCCCAACTTAAGGATTTAAAATGGAACATCGGTGGACAGCAAAAGAGGTTTAAAGATGTTCTTAAAGTGAATCTAAAAAAATGTAACATGAACACCGACAACTGGGAAGTCTTGGCCCATTAACGTCCCAAATGGAGGTCGGCTATTATGAAAGGTGCTATAGACTTTGAAGAAGCACGAATACAGGGCGAATGGGACAAATGAGCTAAGTGGAAGGCACGTCAAACAAATCCTCATCGCTACCGTCTTCCATCTGGAAACCTATGTCCTCACTGTGGGAGGTTGTGTGGATCCAGAATTGGCCTCCACAGTCACTTACGGACCCACTGTTAAAGACCTTATCTTGGAAGACAATCTTACTCTGCCACAAGTGATCACCAAATGAATGAAATGATTTATTTAATTTGTTTTAAATTGTTTTTAATATTTATTTTATATTGGTGTGACCCACCCTGGGACTTTCTGGTGAAAGACAGGTGGTGGTTGTTATATTTGGTATGAACTTTTAATTAAGTTCATAAAATAAAAATACATTATTTATTTATTTATTTATTTATTTATTGCACTTGTATACCGCCCCATAGCCGAAGCTCTCTGGGTGGTTTACAGCAATAAAAAACATTAAAACAAATATACAATTTAAAACACATATTTAAAAAAAATTAAAATATTTAACGATGATGCTTATTACTTTGAGTTTGTTTTGGGGGCATGGAATAGAGTCATTGCTGCTTGTCCCCTCCCCCCTTTAACATGGGAAGTCAGGGCTGTGTCTTGCCTAGGGCAAAGTAAGTACCTGCCACTAGCTCCACCTTGCTGGCAGGCACCAGCAGCCTGACCATGAAGGGATGTCCCTACAGCTCCTTCCTTCTCTTTGCAACCTTTTTTAAAAAAGTAAGCCCCAGTACAGGGCAAAGGAGGTACAAGCTGGCAGGCGGCAGCAGCCTGAGCAAAGGTGCCAGTACTCCAACCAGAGAGTTCCACCAGGGAAAAAAATATATAGCCAGGTACACTTAACCCAGAAACTTTTTTAAAAAGCATAGAAGGCTTAGCAGCACTCTTAACATCAGTGGTTTTCTTTTCTAATAGGTAGGGTCATTGCTATAGAAATATAGGTGTTGGTTAATAGCCACAATGCTGTCATCCTGACAGGTTTATCATTTAGCACAAATGGAGGTGTAAATAAATGGCAATACTATATTGTGCTTGAAGCTGTTCTTATGCCAGTTGTTTCAACGCCATTAATGTAAATGTATGCCTTCAAGTTGATTCCAGCTTATGGCGACCATATGAATAGGGTTTTCATGAGGCTGAGAGGCAGTGACTGGCCCAAGGTCACCCAGTGAGCTTCATGGCTATGTGGGGATTAACCACTACATTGTTTAATGTCAGAATTAGCAGCTAGACAGCATACCCAATATAATCATATCTGATTCTGAGGGTCTTAGGCAACTCCTCTGCTTTTATTTTGAGGGGGGGGGGAAAGGATTTATCGTTTTCTTCCTCCCATGAAAAAATAGAATGCCTTGCCTCCTCCCTTGGAGGATTCTGGGAAAGCAAGCAAAACAGGCCTGGGTTTTGTTTGTTTTATGTCAAATTCTCTTTTTCTTTCCCAGAAAATTACTTATCTAGGAGAAGAAAAAACTGAAATGACAGGGAATCCATGTTTTTTATCATTGCAAAAAGGGGGATAAAAGTTAACTGAACCAGGAATGATTTTGGCTCATCATTATTATTACATCTGACTTAAATTAAAACCAAGAAGAAATTATATTCCATTAGTAAATGTCTTATAACAGTATACCTTGAACACACTTTTATCTCATTTCTAGACTTTTGATATGAAGATAAATGATCATAATTTTGCCATGTGTTTAAATAGTGACCATCTAATATGTGTACCTGTTTCAGATATTTTAACCTGTAGTGAGTCATGACAGAAAGCTTGATTATTAACTGTCAGATTAAATGTGCTGTACAATCAAATTTCAGGGAAACTGATAACTGAATTGGGTTAGATCCAATGCATTGCAGTGACGTTTCACTTGTGTGTGCGGGGGGTTCTGTTCCCCTTCCCAGTGGCAGCCCAACATACCACTTAAAATGCCCATCCCCAGGTCAGGGACCTTCTGGAGCAGCATCCCATAAGGGGCAATTACCAGAAGGCTACATGATCCCTTCCATTGTACACAGATGGGTTTGGAATTCAGCTGCTGCACATCTGCTCTATTCAGAACTTCTGCATTAAGCATATGTTCTGTGTCTTGATGTATTGGGTTACATTTGGAGCACCTGAGGCATCTCTAGGGATTATTGTGTGTGTGTTGCTTGGCTTGCATCTCAATTTTGTAAAAAGGTTTCAAGAAATGGGTAATTGATAATTTGCACATTGCAACTTTGTCTCCTTTGATAGTAAGTCTGTCTAAAGTTATTAGCCTGCTTCTGCTTGTGTAAGCTGCTTGTGTGATGTAGAATCTTGACCTATATTTTGAAGAAACCTTCTGTCCTCATTAAGGTTTCCACTCTTCAGACAGTAGGTTTTTTAACTCATGGAGGGAAATGGGAAGGAGAGGGTGGAGCTAATGCACTTATATCTCTGCCTGCCTCCCAAATGTGGAATTTAAAGTTTACAATGATGCCTGGATAGGGCTTGCATGAATGACAATTCAGTTGCTGAGAATCACAAGTGAGGAGAGTGCTGTTGCGCTCAGGTCCTGCTTGTGGGCTGCTCTTGGCCACTGTGAGAATAGAATGGTGGACCAGGTGGGCCATTGACTGATCCAGCAGGTTCTTCTTGTGTTATGGTGATCAAATAGAATCACACTGTTTACTAATTTTGGTTGTGTCTTCTCTTCCATGAACAATTTAACTTGTAGCATATAAATCAGTGGGGTGCAGGTCCAACAGAAGGCCTTATGACCTTAATCCAGTACAGTGGTGGAAAATGAAGTAGTATTAATATTAAACTGCAATCCTAACCCCACTTACCTGGTAATAGGCCCTACTGAATTCAATAGGACTGAATAGACATGGTTAGGATTGTAGCCTTGGCCTTTAGATATCAAATTCATGGCAAAAAAAAAATAAAAATAAAATTAACCCTGTTACAAAAATATTTCAGTCAATATTAGTGAAATCTGATTTAGCATCATGGTAGGCTTAGAGCAGCATTCTTCAGCTTTTGGTCACCAGATGTTGTTGGACTAAAGTTCCCATGATCCCTTGAACAGTGGCTAAGCTGGCTGGGGAGTTTTAGTCTAAGAAAATCTGATTGAAAAACAGTGGCTGAGAGGACCTACTAGTGTGCAAGCTAGGAAGCTTCTGATTCCACCTGGATATAACCAAGTTCAGTGCCATCTAGTGACAAAACTATATAATGACACTATCCACATAATTAGTTATTTACACCAATATTGCTACAATGTTGTGATTTATGGAAGTTGGTGTGCTCCAAACTAATACAGTAGGGCCCCACTCATACGGCAGGTTACATTCCAGACCCCCACCAAAAAGCAAAAACCACTGAAAAGCAGAACTCATTGAATAGAATGGTGCTCAACGCCCAAAAACCACTGTAAAAGTGGAACAAGCGCTGTATGAGTGGGGCTTTAGTCTAATTGCATCTAACTGAGACCGCTGCATTAGCGAAGCGCTGTAAAGTGAAGCGCCGTAAAGTGGGGCCCTACTGTATTGCAAGTCTGAAGACTAGGGCATAGGTCATTGCCATCTGACTTAAATACCCTTTTTTTGTCTAATAGAAATAACTTTGTAAAGTAGGCATGACATTTAGGGTATAACAAAGAAAGTGCACTGAATTTCAATTATTGTGGAATTTTCTGACTTAGGAATGAGAAAATATGCTATGTCTGTGTGGGCATGATCTAACCAAAAGCACTAGCTTTTGGCTGGTTTGTATGTAAATTCTCTGTGTGCATTATAAACATGAATGAAAACAGCACTTCATTAAAGCCATAAGGTCTGAGGTGATGTAACCAGCCATTCTCCTGGATACCAGGCTAGTGCAGTTGGAATCACCTTTATGTGATCAGGCAGAGATATTTTACACAAGTTGGATTTGGGTGGTTATTAAGGCCATATGTTAGGCAGGTGGCTAGTGGAAATGTGTTTGGGCTGGTATCTTTCGTGGCCTTATTTCATATCTGTATTAAGCAGAATATATTAAAAAAGCAAGCCTTATTGGCCTTTCTAACTATTTCCTGTTGTGTACACTGTGGGTCTTTAAAAAATAAATCTTTAAATTGCTTTGAAAAATTCTGGATTCTTTCTATCTCCTCCCTGTGTCCTAGCAGGGACCTATCAAGGTACCCTGTTAGAGCAACTTAGACAGGCATTCAGCATAAACTTTTATTTGCATTGCACATTTGCAGTGAGATCGTTCAGTTGACAATATGAGCTTTGTCTCTCTAATGACTTTGCAAAAACAAAAGCCTCTCTGGGAGTTCTTGCAGAGAGAAACACTGATAGAATTACCTTGTAAATGTTAATGTGAGTACATTCCTCCTCAGCTTGAAAAATAAAGTTGGTAAATGATGTCCTGATAAAAGATGCATCTTTTAAAATTGGCTCTTTCATCTATGGAGTGTTCTTGTTCAAAGCTCAGTACTATACAACTGTGATTCATATTTCTATATATGGTAATTCTGCAAAATATGGGAAAGTTAAAATGTAATCCCTTTGTTGGAAGGTATGCATGCCTTTTGTTTATATAGAAGCTGGTAATGTTACTTTTGTTACATATGTCTGATTAGGATTTGCCAAGAAGGTTGTAAACCTGCTCCACAGGGAATACTCCCATTTCTTTTTCTAGCACTGGAGATTTTATTATTTCCATAAGCTTTCCATCTTATTGTGCTCTTTGTTTCAAGTCTCCCCAGCCCCAGCCCAACAAATTCTAGTTGTTGTTCTTGAAATCAACTTAATATATTGCATCAGATTTTAAAATAAATGCTGACAGCAGCAGTACTGGACCTAAATACCAGGCAGATAACACATGGTTTGAATAACTGAAAGCACCCCACAGAGTGTGGATCAAATCAAAATCCTTGGACAGTTATTGCTTAATGCTGATTCAAATCTCTGCCTTTAAAAACTTCTCCTTGATTTTTTTAAATAGAATCTTTGGGGGGTATATTCTGCTCTGGATGTATTTATGTAATTCCCATTGAAGCTAATGAGAGTTTCCAAGACTTCCTGGAACTGCATGTTCAATTACTTGGTCATCTTAAACCTTCATTTCTGAACTGGCAATCCAGTTCGAAACATCTGTGTTGGCATGTCTGCCTGCTGCACTGAAGTAATATTCCTGCAAGCCTGGCAAAAGGCTTATTGCATTGCACTGGTGCAAATAGCTACAACATCAGAACAGCCCTGCTGGATCAGGCCAGAGGCTCATCTCGTCCAGCATCCTGTTCTCACAGTAGCCAGCCAGATGCTTGGGGGAAGCCTTAACCAAGATATGAGCAAACAGCACTCTGCCCACTTGTGCTTTCCAACAACTGGTATACAGAGGCATACAGCTTCTAATGTCTACGGCCATACTGCCCTGAACATGCCCGATCTCATCTGATCTCGGAAGCTAAGCAGGGTAAGGCCAGGTTAGTACTTGGATGGGAGACCACCTGGGAATACCGGGTGCTGTAGGCCTAGAGGAAGCCACCTCTGAATACCTCTTACCATGAAAACCCTATGAATATATCCAAAAAGATTCATAGGATCACCATAAGTCGTAATCGACTTGAAGGCATATAACAACAACAAACAGCTTCTAATACTCTAGACAGTAAACAGCTACAATGGCTAGTTGCCACTGATAGCATTGTCCTTGATGAATTTATCTAAACCACTATTAAAGCAATTGGTGGCCATCATGACATCTTGTGGGAGTGAACTGCATAGTTTAACTGTGCCCTCTGTGAAGGAGCACCTCCTTTTTTCTGACCTGAATCTTCTGACATTCAGCTTCATTGGATGAGTCCAGGTCTAGTACTATGTGAGAGGGTGAAACACATCACTTTCTTCCCACCATGCACAATTTTATACACTTCTGTTATATCCCCCATCCTTTTACTTGTCTTTTCTCCCAAAAGCTGTCTCATGATCTTTTATTTATTTATTTATTATTTGATTTATATCCTGCCCTTCCTCCCAGCAGGAGCCCCAGGCGGCAAACAAATGTATTTATTTATTGCATTTATATACCGCCCCATAGCCGAAGCTCTCTGGGTGGTTTACAACAATAAACAACAAAAGCGCTAAAAACTTTAAAACATCATAAAAACAAACTTTAAAACACATTAGAACAAAAACAACTTTAAAAATGTTTCTTAAAAAAGCTTTCAAAACATCTTCTAAGATTAAAACCATTTTAAAGAAGAAGATTTAAGAACATATTTAAAAAGCATTTCTTTGCCTGCCAAAGTGTACGCCTCAGTTGATGTGTGTACATGGACTAACGATATATGACTGCCCAGTGTGGGGTGGCTCATTGGCTCTGTGCAAAGGGTTGCTGCCTTCCTGTTTGTGAGGAATGAGTCCTTTCACTCATCGATTTCTGTTTCTTGTGTCAGGGTATGAGGGTATTATTCTCAGGATCATGTCTGGACAAGTCATAGGTTCTACATCCTGATAGCAGCAGTCTTCAGGGTGGCAAAGGCGGGGCAGTGTTGCATACCTGGCTTCCACTCCCTGAGTGCTGTTGCCACTTACCACTGCCTCGCCTATGCCTTGGCCCTCTCTCTCATGGTAAGCTGAGAGTTGTTAGGAGGCCCTCATTCCCCTCACAGATCCATGTTCCCTAGGAAGAAGGATTGGTTGTTAAACAATGCTGGGAGTTGTAGCTCTGTGAGGGCAATAAGGGTCTCCTCTCAGCACCTTTATCAAACCTTAGCACTGTAGTTCCTGGGGTTCTTTGGAGGAAGCCAAGAGTCTTTAAGGTGGTCTAACAGTGTTTTAAATGTGTGGTACAGATGGGCCCTAGGTCAGGCTATGTGTCCTTCTAGCCCACTGTCATCTATCTGAGTAGCAGTGCCTATCTGGGGTCTCTGTCTGTCCTATTATGTACACCACAGTTCTACACTCTTGTCTGGAGAAGCCAGGAATTGACCTTGGACTATCTCCATGCAAAGCTAGTGCTTTCCAACTGAGCTATGGTCTCTTCCCCAAGTGTAGACAAAAGGTTGGTATATAGTACAGCTTTCGTTTTAAACCTGGTTATTTATTTTTTGAAAAGGCAGTAATAATTTTTTTAAACTGCTCAATCTAACAAGCAAACAAACCTTTATTTTTATCTGCCCCAGTACAGGGGATCTCAGTCACCTGTGGGCCACGCAGCATGGCTCGCTGGCTGGCTGCTATAGGCTGGGAAAACTGGTGTCACCTCCAACATACTCCTCCTGAGTCCAGGAAGAGAAGAAGCAATGCAAAGATACAGGGGCCTCAGACAACACCCCTATGTGTTGAAAGAATGCCTATGGGGAAGTTGGAGGGATATAGGCAAGCTAGCTCCCCCCTCTCTACCAATGCACCACCTATGCATTTGGGGTATGTCAGAAGCAGAGCTTGGAAAAGTTACTTTTTTGAACTACAACTCTCATCAGCCCAATCCAATGGCCATGCTGGCTGGGGCTGATGGGAGTTGTAGTTCAAAAAAGTAACTTTTCCAAGCTCTGGTCAGAAGGGGCTCTGATGAATGTGTGTGTTGAGCTCCTTCATGTGAGATGGGATCCTGACCCAATTTACACACATACTCCCTTTACCAATATACTCCAAATGCATGAGTGCATGACCACTGAGTATGGTGGTAGACAGGGCTAGTGTGTACAGCCCAAGGACCCTCCCATGTGTTTTCAACTTGGAAGGGGCAGTCAGAATCACCCCATAGTAATGCAGGTATTCTCTCCTCCTCACTCCCACTTTTTATGGGCTTGAGAGGTCTTTAGAAAGAGGAGAAAAAGTACTGTGTACAATAGGAATTTGGAATTCCTCCTGGGGGCTGCATTTAGCTGATAAGCCTAACATTGTGCAGGTCTGGTTAAAAAAATCATATTTTTAAATGATGTGCAGATTGTATTATACACCTTGGAGATTTTTGAAAACACACACACACACACACACATATTTGGGCCAGGCTAACTGCTAAGTAAACAGTGATCTGAAGGGCACATTATTCATATTAGGTGGGATTGGCCAAAAAGAGCATCTTTCTAGAAAGAGCTGATAAAATTGATACATGTTATAATGGGATATAGATTGCCAGAAAATCCACAAATGATTCAGAATTATATCTATGAGGTAATAAAAAGGATTATTCAATCTCTGCTGGCAGCAGCAATGATATGTGTAACAAAACTTTGGAAAGATAGTAAGGTCCCTGGAGGAAAAGCTGGCTTAAGAATCTTTGGGACAGAACATTAATGGGAGAAACCAGGTCCTTGCTTAAATTAAAAGAAGTTAGCATAAGAGCCAATACATATAGAATTAGATGGATGCATTTTATATCTTTTTAGAGAACTCATGCCTGTGATTATGGCTTTAGGGATTTGGAATCATAGTTATATAAAGTTTTTGCTTTTATTTGAATTGTAAATGTAGTGAAACACTACTGTAACAACATTAACTTTGTCATTTGCTAATTTTTAATTATACAAAATCAAAACAGTCTAGATTCCTTACTACTTTTTGTTAAAAAACAAACATCCATCACCACTCAAAAAGAAAGTGTTCAAGATGTAAATTGTATAATACCTGTAAAATAATTCCAAAAACACACACACCAAATGTTAAAATCATAAACATAGGCAATGCTAAGTGCACAAGCCAACCTAGATATTACTTTGAAGGGCTAGCAAACATGTCTTGCTTAAAAAACAAAACAAGGAAGGGAGGCACCAATCCTGTCAAAAATATCTCCTGTGCCCTGTTTCCTTAGGAGAAAAGCTTGCAATTGTGTCATTGCAAATAATTAGTGTGGTCTTGTACTGGACAGGCATAGATTCAAACACTTAGTTATGAGACTCACTAAATAACTTAGGGCCAGTCTTTATCTCTCATCCCAATCAGCCTCTCAGGGTAGATTAAAATGGGAGGAGGACACATGCCATGAATCTCTCCCCAAGCTCCTCGAAGGGAGGATATGATAAAAATGTAATGACTGAACAAATAAAACAGTTCACCATCTCAGGATGGTGCTGAGATGCAGTTATAATTTCCAATCATGTTGAAAAATATTGAGAAGCATTCACAAAAATGACCACTATATCAAATATATAATTATTTATTAATTAATATATCCTAGTGGCTTCATCATCCTGTCCACCATGTCGAACTCACCATACAAATCAGCCCTGACAGTTGTTGCATGTCATGAATTCTGGTATTCTGTAAATCTCCAGCTGTTGAAGTCATGACATTTTTTAGGGTATCTTTATAAGTCACATGACTGCTTGTTTGTACTTATTAGCTCTTCAGTGTTGCACTGTGAAAAAACACATTTGTCATACTTGGCTTTTTTTTTTAATGATGCAAGAATCCTCTCAAATCTGTTCTGTTTTTAGAGAGTTAATGCTGATGTCCAAGCAATGTTTATATCTTATCAATCTAGGCAATTTACAATTATCACACTGTATTTACAGCAGCTGCTCACAGTGTGGGAAAGTCTCTGCCATGAGTACTTAGCAATCCAGACCTCAACGCAGTTCTGTTTTAAGGATCCTTGAAGTTAGTAGTGCATCTTCCAGTGGCAACAGTTGGAGAATGGAAGTCTGACCCTTAAAGCAAGGATAGCGAATCTGTGGCTCTCCCACTGTATTTGGGCTAGAACTCCCATCCTCCCTGACTACTGGCCATGCCAAATAGGCTTCATGGGAGTTGGAGTCCAGCAGCAACTGGAGCACTACAGGTTTCCCATCCCTGTTCAAAAACAATTATTGAGGCTTCTACTAGACCAAGATATTTGCGAATCAAATTATTAGTGTGTCGTTCCTGAGGTTGTTCAGGAAGGCCTATGTGCATGATTGCCTCTGATTCTTTAGACACAGAAATCAAGTGGCATCTTACAAATATGATCATCCTGGGCTTTTCATTTTCTTTTTAAAATGTGGAGTGAGACTGTTGGTGGTAATCATGATTCCTAAAATTTGGAAATTCTGGTCTCCTTATGGGGGTTAGAGAATCCCATGAATGCTTGAAAGAAAATCACATAAATACAGAATGCAGCCACCAGAAATCTGAGCAGCTTTGTGAGTCTGACTCACATAACACCAATTCTAAAGAATCTGTCCTGGTTACCTATATGATTCCAAACCAATTTTATGCTAATAATTCTTGCTAACTAAATGACTTGGGACCCAAGTACTTGAAAAAGAACCTTTCCTTTTACCAGTCAACCTGAGCACCATGATCAGTGGTGGGGTGGGGGGTTCTCATTGTTCCATCATTAGGAAATGTTCAAATGTGCAATGAAATGTGATAGGGCCTTTTCTGTGGTGGCACCTTCCCCTTAACATATGGATGGTCGTGTTGTTGTTCATCTCTCTGCCCGAGCTAAAGGCACAGGCTTTCAGAGCAGGTTGATCTAAGGTGGCCAACTGTAAATGGGTTGGTTGTCCATCTGCTGTAATATTGTATTCTGATATTGTACATTTTTAATGTTTTGTTTTAATTTTATTTTTATGGCCCATCATGGAATCATGAATGGATGAAGGGTGGGCTAGAAATTGAAATAAATAAAATTTATTTTAGTAACTCAGCAGTTTTGCACATATGTTATTTTCTCCTTAGATGTACACAAGCTACTAAATACTTCTATGTAAGAGTCAAAGGATGAAAAAGTACTGCAAAAAGCTAAAGATAAACTGCTGATGTTCCCATTGCTTAAAGTTTAAGACTTAAAGCTAGGGTCACATCCACACATATCCTATCTAGGAGGTCAAGTGAAACAGTGAATCCATTCCCTACAACATACGTGCAAAGTCATTCATCCTCTACCAAAGCTCCACTAGTCCAGATGGCTGAGAGGAAAATTTGTTAAGACAGTTGTGGTGGAATAATTGGCACTGTGAGATTTTCATCACCCTAGCCTTTTTCAGGAATGTTTTTATAACTCCTTATCGTGCAACTTGGCACCAGAACTGGAGCATTGTTGATCTTGTTGGTATCAGATATACTGCACTAGCAAGTGATTGTTTATTATGAAATACATTTGTGTTGTGTTTCCAGGCCATTTCAGTATTCAAGTCTGCATCAATGCATGGTCTCCAGAACAGCTCCAGTGCAGAGGCCTTATCTTCTAGCATGCCTGTGGTGGGAATCAGTAAAAGGCCCCACAACTTGCCCATTATGATGATATAATGATGGATCATCTCACCTTTGCAGAAGAGAAAAATAACATCTAGTCTACAAGGGCCTTTGGATCATGCTAATCTTTCTTTATTTTCTATGGACTGGAGTATAAAACTCCAAAAAGGCTAATAATGCATCTTAATAAATTCTCATACAGAATATTAGCTGTAGAACATGTTGCATTACTGATGATCTTTCCTCCACTGCCCCCCCAAATCAAATTTTATCACTTTGTTTCTTATACATAAAAGCCTTAGCATGTCTTGATTACATTACAGCATAACCAAGAAAAAGGGGCCCAGCTATTTAAATAAGGACAGGTTATGAACAATGAAGCATGCAAAGGCATAATAGCAGGATCTTTGTTAAAAGCAAATGAACAAAGTCTGTTCATATAGCAAATTCAGTAACAAATTCTTATTTTTTAGCACAAGAGAACATTGCCAAATGTTCATTATTTTAAAAATGTTACTATAGTTTAAAAAATTGTGCAATCCACACGCCTTACTAAAAGCACCCAGTGCCAGAATGTTTCACTTTAGCTGACATCAGGACTAAATCTTAAGTTAATGTGACTACAGTACTAGAGAAATGACCTAGATAAATGTAGGAGGTGTCAGATGAGAAAAGAAATGTGGAAACAGAAAATGTTCCCAAATAAGTAAAACAAAACAAACCGTTCCTGAGTAAGCAATAATACCTCATAGCCATGGTTAGGAGAAGATATTTCCACTGCAAGATGGGTGCCTTGTCTGATGTTCCACTGCGGTAGCTGCATTAAGCATGGATACCAGATGTGCCTAGGAAGAAGGCCGAAAAGTTTGCCATGTGCAGCTGCTCATCCCTGGCTTTCTCCTAATTGGGTGAGTTTGCCCCACTTAGGTTCTGATTGCTTCTTGGCTGCACCAAAGAGAGGCCATGACAAAGGTGCCCCACTGCACTGGTCTACCTTTGCATAATTCACACTTGTACAGCTTGGGGCAGAGGTGAACAGGCTTCTGGCTTGTCAGCTCTATTTTGTTTTTACTAGAATTAATTTAATTAATAAATAATAGAACCCCAAGGCCTGCTGTCCAGAGGGACTGAGTGCCTCAGTGATAGTCCATTTGGTTTGCATGCAGAAGGCCCCCAGTATCTCCAGGAGGGGCTGGGGGAGACCCCCCCATGAAACCCTGGAAAACTGCTGCCAGTCAGTGTAGACAATACTGAGCTAACAGACTTGGTATAAAGAACTGCTGCTAGAGCCAGGTGCAAAAGACATACTGTTTAGAATTAAAGAAGAAGGTGCCTCTGAGCACATTCTGAGCCTAGGAATTTGTTTTCAGTGTCAGGCAGAACTAGGGATACCAGGTCTCCGTGTTTTGGCCGGAGTCTCTGGTTTTTGGGGGCCCCCTCCGGCTCTCTGGCTGGCACCCCTTAATCTCCAAACTCTCAGCTTCAATTTTTTTTAAAAAAAACTTTCTAGGTGTCTGGTTCCCGAGATATACACCAAAAGTCAGCCACCCCCCACGACTGTTTAATCTATTTAACTGATACGACACTGAAGTTGGTTCCTAGTTCCCAGTTCCTTATTTGCTTGAAAGTTCAAAACACTAAAAAAGAAGAGTTGACAGCTACAGCAACTTCAAACCAAACTTAGCATGTCTCTGAACCCCCAAATATATGTTGGGGTACCCTGTATGATATATCACTGTGATGGGGGACTCTCCCCATCAACAATAACAATTTATGCAATCAAAATCATCAGGCTTCTGATATTATTATAAATACATAATGATGTCATAAAATCATAAAAAATAAGTAACTGGGGGTGCCCACCCCAAACTCTGCTCTGGAACAGGACAAATCATATACCCCAGGAAAGGGGAGGGTGTCCTCTACGAGATGCCATTGCGTCCCACCTGGCCCAGAGCTTCTGCTGGGTGCAGGGCATGGAGAAGGGCATCTATTCAAAATCAAAGCAGACCACAACTTACAGGAAAAAATAAGTAACTGGGGGTGCCCACCCCAAGATCTGCTCTGGGCAAGGACAAATCATATACCCCAGAAAAGGGAAGTGTGTCCTCTACGAGATGCCAGTGCATCCTATCTGGCCCAGAGCTTCTGCTGGGCACCGGGCATGCACGGGTGCATCAATGCAAAATCAAAAGGGGAGGGTGTCCTCTACGAGATGCCACTACGTCCCACCTGGCCCAGAGCTTCTGCTAGGCACAGGGCACAGAGGAAGGCATCTATACAAAATCAAAGCAGAAAAAGACATACAGGCAGAATAACTAACTGGGGGTGGCCACCCCAACATCTGCTCTGGGCCAGGACAAATCATACACCCCATGAAAGGGGAGGGTGTCCTTTATGAGATGCCACTGCATCCTGCCTGGCCCAGAGCTTCTGCAGGGCGCAGGGGAAGGATGAGGGCATCTATGCAGACAGAAAGGGTAGAGAATCTTCTTACTCTTACTCATTTCTCAGACCTCTTTCTGAAGTGAAGGGTCAAATCTGTAAAGAAGTTTGGAGCAGCCACATTAAAAGATAAGGGCAGGGCATTCCAAGCAGGGGGTTGCCAACCCTGCTTGGATATGGATGTCTTTGTAGAGGATCCCTAGTCAAGCTTTACCAACAGCACAATCCAAACTATATCTACTCAGAAGTAAGTCCTGTTGAGTTCTATGGGGCTTAGTCCCTTAGTAAGTGTGTTTAGAATTGCAGCCTTCAGGGGCATCCATCTTTACTCCCGAATGCTCCCATCTCACATCTTCACAACACTAGGCTCCTTTCTTCCTACAGTGGCCTTCTGGTGACTGGCCTGGCCTGAAGACACTTAAACCCTTCTTGCCGAAAGCAAGTAGGCTAGATTAAATGTTCCCTACCCAGGCTCCATCTTTTAGCTAAGATGTCTAGCTTAATTTCCAGTCAGATATTTTTTTTAATTGTACGCTCCAAGCAACTGTGATTGATGCTTAATGTATCATGCTTAATGACATCACTCGGGCCGGCCCCATGACATCACTCGGGCCGGCCCTGTGACATCACTCAGGCCCACCCCCATGATATCACTTGGGCCCACCCCTAAAATCTCAGGTTTTGGGATGCTTCTGACCTGGCAGCCATAGGCAGAACCCAACTGACCTCGTGGTCCTTTCACACAAATGACCTGGTTGCTCCAAGCTTTCATCATTTCAGTAGTCTAATGTTGGTGGGGAAAAGTCATTTTCTTGTTATTATGCCAAACAATTTGTAGCTAGGAAGTCTTGCTGATCTACTACAAATCACCCACAGATCTGCCAGTAGACACCAACAGGGCCAGCTCCAAGGGTGGCCAGGTGGAGCCCTGGCTGAGGGCCCCATGGCCCACAGGGCCCCCTAGAGGGCCCCTTGTTGTGGTGGGGGAGTAGCACTTCCTTTCCATGGCAGGCTCCCTGCCGCCTCTCCCCTGCCCACCAGACCACTTGCTCACTTGCTTGCCCTCCCCCCCCGCCGGCTCCCTCCCCCCTCCCCCTGCCCGCTAACTTGCCCTCCCCCTGCCATCCCACCCCCTGCTCACTCACCAGCCTGCCGTCCCACCTCCTGCTCGTTTGCTTGCTCACCTGCCATCTTGGCCCCTGCTCGCTCACTCGCCCACTGTCCTGCCCCCCCACTTGCTCACGCACCGTCCCACCCCCCTGCCTGCTCGCTCGCTCTGGTCTGTAGGTAGATAGGTGGGGTGTGCCTGCGTGGGTGTGGGTGCCAGGGTCCAGGACAGGTTGGTGCCCAAGGGCCCCGGCATGTGTGGGGCCGGCCCTGGACCCCAATCTAATTTATGTTTTTCCATGGTTTAGAGGATCTATCAGAAATAATGGTGTGTCATTTTATTTTCTTAAAGACATTTTCAGAGACCTGGTAATATTGTTACATGGTGTGTGTGTTTTAACAAACTTTTTAAAGTGCAATTTTTCAATGAATCATCAATAAGGAAAAGGTGAGCATGTATGAATAGAACAATATTTAATGGAAAAAAGAGGGAAACAATGCTAGGTTGGGTATGAAATGGTAGAAGCCATGTACACTGAACCTTTTGCAGATAGTGCAGATTGTAGTACCTCAACTGCTCACTGGGGCAGCACATCATCATCATGTTATGCTGCTGCTAAAATAATTGCATTAGCTGTCAACTACCTAGCAGGCTAAATTCAAGGTACAGGTACTGGTGTGCAAAGGTGTATTTAGATTGGGACTAGGCTACCTAACAGATCGTCTCATCCCTCATATATCCAGCCAAACACTATTTTCTCCAAGACAGGGCCTCCTGCAAATGCCATCTCATGAGGATGTCTGTTCCATATAATGCAAACATTTGACCTTTGGTGTGGTGATACCTACCTTTTGGAACTCTCTCCCATTACATCTCAGATAGCTGCTGTCTCGTTTTTTTTCCAATAAGCCTTTTTTAAATTGGAGATGTTTTTATCCCAGTTGGTATCTGTATCTGTGGCTGAGTAGTAGGGATGTTGTAGAATATTCACAAAATCAGATTTGGTATCAAATTCAGGGATAATCTGCAAGTTTGTCTCATTGTTGATCAGGCTCCCACTCTTTGCACGCATTTGTAGCTGTTAGCGACACCATAATTTTTTTAAAAAATCCCCGGCGAGAATTACTTAATTATTTACGTAATTATTTTTGTAATCTGCTGCTGCTAAATACATTATATAAATATACAGCAGCATAAGAAATAACGGAGAAAATTATGTACTTTTTTGGAAAAAAATAATGGGCTGGGAAAGGGAGAACTGGGAATTGCGACACCTAGTAGAACACAATTTATAGTGAATAGTAACTGGCAGCCCATTTGATGAATTGAAAAACGGAACGGAATCAGATAGCGAACCCCATCCCTACTGAGTACACACAACATTTTATTCTTGAAGTAATGGAGAATGAGTTTTTTTCCCTACCTAGTCCACACACCATCTAGACCTGTTGCATATTTTTTGTCCCTTAAAAGCACTTCTTGAGAAACTGGTTTAATTCTGCCAAGAAAAGCTCATGGCAGATTGATTCTGCATTACCCCACAGTGTGTTCATTTCAAAACAGATTAAAACAGATGTAGGGGGTCCTGGCAATGGGGTGTATCCACATGACCAATGACATTGGGGGTGGGTTATACCAAGATCGCAATCACCACTTCCTTCTTCATTCACTT
This sequence comes from Rhineura floridana, assembly GCF_030035675.1. Lineage (NCBI taxonomy): Eukaryota > Metazoa > Chordata > Lepidosauria > Squamata > Rhineuridae > Rhineura > Rhineura floridana. The sequence goes on from NC_084480.1 coordinate 87,707,464, forward strand.
GGGGCAGGAGCATAGAGGAAAAGGATTGAAAACTAACCAAGGGGTGGGTTTTCAAATGCATATCAGGTAACCACACCCACCTTGTAGACAGCAGGATGAATCAATCTAGATTGAAAGCAGCTTGATGAGCATGAGCATGAACGATTCTGGAATGAGAAATACTACATTTTTGTGCTACAAATGAGTTAGTGTGTTTGCAGCCTGAATCTGTATCTGTATTGGATTTGAGATGGTTTTTTTATATCTCTTTATTGTTGATGTTTTTGTTGTTAAACTGCTTCAGAATGTTTAATGGGAAGCAATTCATAAATGAAACAAAGAAACTACTGACTATGGCAGCCTATGCAGCTGCTCAGCCAGGTATTATTATTATTCACTAATAGGCAAAAAACCTTTGCGTTTTAAGAATAGTCTGTGTCAGTATAAGGCAGATTCTTTTGTTCCTAAAAGGTAAGAAACCCAAGAACCACAGTGACTCCAAAATTTATTTATGTATTTTATTTACAACATTTATATACTGCTTTATTGTAAAAAAACACAAAAAAACTCAAAGCAGTTTACAGAAGGAATTAAAACAGTAAAATTATTGGCAAAAACAGTTAAAAACAAGTATTTTAAAATATTCAAAATAATAAAACCAGCAATGAGTTAAAAACAGATAAAAAACATAATACCTCCTACATGCCTGGGTAGGTGTGCCTAAACAAATATGTTTTTAGCAGGTGCCAAAAAGCGTACAATGAAAGCGCCTGCCTAATGTAAATAGGCAGGGAGTTCCAAAGCATTGCTGCTGCCACACCAAAGGATCAATTTCTTACAAGAGAAGAGCAAGAACTATGTGGCACCCGTAACACCTTGAACTTGGTAGCAAATCGGCAACCGGTACAGATTTCAGAGCAGAGGTATTATAAGCTGATAGGGTCTCACTCATGTCAGCAGTCATGCTACAGCATTCTGTACTAACTCCAGCCCCTGGGTCAGGTTGTGCTGCATGGGGATTTCTGTGACCTTGGCTGACTGGCTGCCAGGATTTTTGTTTTAGTTTTGGTTAGGAACTCTGATTGATTGTGGGATGCTGTTTTCTGCCTTACCCATTGGAAACTTCTTGTAGTTGGTATGGTTTTGCAGTTAGGAAATCATCACTGTCTGTTTTTCTTTTTCTATATGCATTTTATTTACCTCTGACCTCACTCCTTTACATCCATAGAAGCAACAACAGTGGTTCTATGTGCTTAGCTCAGCCCCCTTAAACCCACTGATGATGCATCTTGTTGTTTGCATGATGGTTTGGTTCTTGCTCACTTGTGGAAAAAGAGAATTCACATACTGGGAAGCATGGCTTCAATTCCTGTTGTTCCAAATTTACTGCCTGTGAAGATAGACCAAACCATGTGTGTTTTCTCTCTGTCAGTTATTACTCACTGGAATTGGACTGGCTGTCAAAGGGAGTTTATAGCAGCCCACAGGATAGGCAGGAAAGGGTAGAGAATCTTCTTAACTCTTATTCATTTCTCAAACCTCTCTCTGCAGTGAAGAGTTAAGTCTGTAAAGATCTTTGGAGCAGCCATGTTAAAAGGTAGACAGGGCATTCTAGGCAGGGGGTTGCCAGCCCTGCTTTGATATCAATATCTTTGCAAAGGAGCCCTAGTCAAGTCTTACCAACAGCACAATCCTAACCATATCTACTCAGAGTTCTATGGGGCTTAGGCCCTCAGTAAATGTGCTTAGAATTTCATCCATCTTTACTCCTGAGTGTTCCTATCTAACATCTCCACAACACTAGGCTCCCTTCTTCCTACTCTGGTCTTCTGGCGACTGGCCTGGCCTGAGGGCACTTAAGCCCTTCTTGGCAGAAGCAAATAGGCTAGATTAAATATTCCCTACCCAGGCTCCTTAAGCAGGTGAGAAGGAATTATCCCATTACTTCAGGTGGACCTGGGAACATCCTCATTTAGCTAAGATTTCTATCTCAATTTCCAATTGAAGAATTTTTGTTTGTTTGAGTGGTATGCTCCAAGCAACTGTGGTTGATGCTTAATTTATCATGCTTAATGACCTCACCAGGACCCGCCCAGTGACATCACTATGGCCCATCCCCATGACATCACAAGGGCCCACCCCTGAAATCTCAGGGTTTGGGATGCCTCTTACCTGGCAACCCTACTTCCCATATTTCCCAAAACAGAGTCACTCCTCAGTGAGTCAGAGTCATCACTCTATGACATTTTAGCCCCAAACATCAGCTTTAGCTAAGATACCTATCTGAAGATGAAACACCAGCCCTTTCTTTTCACTGTAGTTAGAATAGCAGAAGTTACTAATAGCTAGCTACCTTGCAGTCAGTCACAAGAAGGGCTGGGCATTCCATAAAGTACTATTGGTAGTGTGGGATTTTGCACATAAGAATTCTTTCTTTAGCTAGCATCTGCTTCTTAAGGCAGCAAAGATTAAAGCTGTATAGGCAACTGCTTCTAATGAAGGTTCCAATTCTAAGGATTTTAATTAGAAATAAATGCCAGCCTAATCAATACCTAATCAATAGGCTTTGTTTCCAATGCAAAATGGCTTGAAGATTAGGGTTGGAAATTTCAAAAGCTGGGTTAAGAGACTAATCTGTGGTGAGGTGAGACTTCAACGTCCTGTATTGCTCCTTATTCTTCCCTGAGACTAACAGAAGCTGATAATTTATGTAGAGTAACCCCTGCCACAGACATGCTGAATTCACCTTTTCTTGACAAGAATTTGGGTTAAGATGGTTTCATGTTTTTAAAAGCTCAGGAAATCTACAGTACAGTACATTGTGTGTGCAATATAGACCTCCACCACGCTATTGAACTCCACCCAGTAATTTATTTTATTTATATCTCACTTTTCTTCCCTGGAACTCAAAATGGTATATTGAGGGTAATGAAGGAATCTCCCATCCAGCCACTGCCCAGACTAAACCCTTCTTAGTTTTAGCATGATGACTGCATGATGCACCTTCCGGACAAGCTCATAAAAATTCTTTTATGTGTCAACCTAAAGCTTTATATGCTGCATGGCAACCAATAATAACAGCAAAATTTGTCATTATCTTTCAGTTTTCATGGTGGGAGCAGTAAAAAATATATCAGATTAACCTACAAATAGCTACAAAAAGGCAAGTTTGGTCTTGAGGAACTATCCTTTTTTATGTGATCTTTTTGAAGAAACTATTATGCTGCTATTTCCATTTTTAATTGTCATCAAAACATATTTCCAGTGTTGTTGCAATGTTCCATATTTAAGTTGCAGAAACAACAGACATTGAGAAATTGCAATGAAGTATTCCCTTCTCGTCTCCTTAAAAAAAAAAAGTATTTCTGGTTTTATGAGGGTCAGAGAGTTCAGACTGCAAAATACTACACAGGATCTCATTAATGCAGATCACTAGGGATCTGTTCCTTTGAACATTTCTGGGCCAGTCTTTTTTCAAAAATAATAAAAAGTAAGTGTTGAGGTTTGCTTTTGTTTTTAGGAAGGGGAAATGCCAGAAATATTATAGTGTGTACCCTTTCCCACATATCACTTCTGATGACATGAAAGCTCGTCAGCATCTGTCTGCTGCATGGGACTGTCTGACATCTGTTCCAGTAACATGTGGTATATTTAAAGAGGCAAGAGAAACTCAGAGACAGATGTTTTGTGTGCGTACTTGAAAGAGAAGGAAACAAGGAGAGAGAATGCCTTCAAAATATTTTTTAATGATTTAGGAATTTACTTTGGGAAGGCATACAATATGTTGAGGTTGTTTCTAAAATATTTATGTATTTGCACATAGTTATCAGGTTGGCACAGAAAATCCATGTCATAGATGAGGAGCTGATGGAGCTTGATTAAGATATATTGATTAGTAGTGGAAAGCAGAAGTGGCTGGCTAGTGGGATGGAGTTGCTATGTTAGCTTTCTGGCAGGTGTTGCTTTAGGAGCTGCTGCTCACCCAAGAAAGGCAGAGGTGTGAAGCAGCCAAGAGGTTTATGTAGTGGAGCCAATCCTGTGCACCCAGGTCCTGCTTGCTTGGCTACTGTGAGCTCAGGATGCTGGACTATATAGGCCTTTGGTCTGATCCAGCAAAGCTCTTCCTGTGTTCTTAATGTGCTTAGGCAACTAGACACTAAGGATGTAAGAAGGCATTAGTTTCTGTTATGCTTTGTATTTGTCACATGAAGCACTGTCTTTGTTCCACTGCAGTTTAACTTCCTATTTATCTTACAATATGTTCCACCCCATTAATTTCAATGGAAATCATATGAAATGCAAATTGGGAGAGGTGACATAATCAATTATTATAGTTTGCGGACTGAAAGCAACAACATATGGACTGTGTTAACTGATTTCTGTTCTGGACATGGGATGAATAAATTAACATTGGCAATTTCTGCTTCCACATCCCTAATAGACACATACTGCTTCCTCCATGAGAAGTCTCAGAAAGTTATTTGTGGTCTCTAGACTTCATTTTTAGCTTGACATTGCTTTTGTTTATCTTTTGTAGATTTTGGACATCATCTTTTTTGAACAAAAACACCTATGTCAAAACAGGAGAGGTATTATGTCACTTAAACAGTATAACATTATGGCAGAAGCTTTCATGGACTAAGGTCTCCATCAGATGCATGAAGTGTAATCTTCATTATATGCTACCTATGCCCTCCTGCATTTTACATCGGATAAACAGTCCAGTCCCTACACAAAAGAATAAGCAGACACAAATCTGACATCAGAAATGGCAATATCCGGAAACTGGCAGTAGAATATGTCAACATACCAGGGTCATTGTGCTTACACAGACTACACTATTTGCATTTCTCCAACCTTTTATATTGTCCCCCGCCCCTTTTCAGCCATGTGTATATACCTGCCTACTGAGGATTACAATTCATGTATCTGATGAAATGAACTCATCTATGAAAGCTTACACCATAATAAATGTGTTAAAGGTGCCACAAGACTTTTTGTTAGTTTTGCTGCAGTAGACTGTGACTACCTGTGTCAAATAGTATTTTATTATCAAGGGTGAAATGGACTCCTGTACAGAAGGCCTACACCCTACCCATGTCCTATTTTGAGACTTCAATAAGAACATAAGTGAAGCCTATGCCATATCGTGGTTCTCCTCATAGTGACTGGTTTCACCACAACTCTCTGAATTGGAAGTCAGTAGTAAAACCAAGTTTCCACTTTCAGTTTAAGAGAAGGTTACATCTCACTGAATTTTACACAAAGCGTTACGAGTCTTTTGAGTGACAATGAAGTTCCACGCACTCCTTCCAATAATACACAAGAATCAAAATTGGATTTTCTCTTTGTGAATGTTATGTTTTTAGATGTAAAGTAAGGGTATGCTTACAAATAAGGAAACAAACACCTCAGCTATCCTGTTTACTTCAATGACTGCTAGCTTGGGCTGGGGAAGTTGCCTCTTGTATGTCACCAGCTGGTGTAAGGGGATGGTGACTCATAACAAATTGGAAATGAAGGACTGTAACCTGATTGACTTACAGACGTGCCAGAAGTCCCCAATCCCCAGTACCTGCCTGTACTAATTAGAAACTTTGCCATTTGCTGCTTTGTGCTTTGAAATTCAACTATACAACAATGAGAATAAAGATTAACTATGTAAACTGTAAACGATAGAGCAGGGCTTGTAAAGGCCTTTGCAGGAACTGCTGCCACTCAGAACAGACAGTACTGAGCAAGATGCACAGAGAAAACAGAAGGCATTTCCTTATGGCCCTTATTCCATGCAAGAGCTTGGAATTTCATTCAGAGAGACCAGAGGAGGGCAACAGCAGCAAAATACCATGCCACAGCAAAGTGCTCTATGTGTGTTACAACAAGTTCTAGAGTTGTTCATGCCAAAAAGGAAAAATAAAAGCTCTGATTATTTCATAGTTCTTTATAAGAAAAAAACAAGCATGGAGGATACTGCATTTGCAAAGGCCATTCTACCATCTCTTCTGTAGGGACTTTTCTTCACTCCCCCCTTGTGCCTTTTCCAGCTCTGATAGACAGAAATGAGGCATTTGAAGCATTCCATGGCATGGAGTTTTGATGATGGGGAAAAGTCATCTGCTGAACTTCTGCCCATTGTGCAGTGCAAGGCACTGGGTATTACAGAAAATAGCAACACTGTATCAATCATACTTGTTAGGGAAGACAGAGCGAATTTTTCTGTAGTAATTAGGATCATATACTGTCTGAAACACTTAGGGTTGCATCCAATTGTGACTTTGCGCATGTGGAAAATGCTTCTACTCTTGAGAGTTGTGGCCAGACTGCAGCAGGTGGTGGCGGTGATTTAGCGGCCCAGCCACCACCGGGGGCTTAAATAGGCTCAGCCATGTCAGTGCATTAGCATGCTACATGCTCACACCTGCCATTACCCAAGATGGTAGCAGGGGGCAAGTTGATGCCCCTGCCACCATTTGGGGTGATGACAAATATGCACATGCAGTGCACTTATGTGGTGGCATGGGAAGTGGTGGGGGCTGGCCCACGCTGGAGGTGGTGGGGTGTTGCCTAGGAAGGTGGCTCCTGCCCCACAATCCAGACAGGGAGCTACACCCCCTCCCCCAGCCCCAGTAGCAGGGCCCCGTCTCAGCCTCAGGGGCTCTCAGTCAGTGCCCAACCTAGCCGCCCTCTGGTACTGGCCCTAGGCGTGGCATCTGACTGTCACTGATCTACTCCCCCTTTCTACCTACTTCAGCCCTCTATGCTCTACACAGTTCCAGAAGTCCCAGATTCCCAGAAATAGCTTTTCAGAACATACAGGAGACTGCAGTCGATAGAGAAGGCTGGCAAAAATTGGGTGTTCCACCTAGTTCCACCAAGCAGAAGTGCTCTCTGCTATAGTTAGCCAGGGGCAATGTTAGGTACTTAAACGATGTGGAGCACAAGCCTATAGATACAAACCAAGATCATCCCCCAATTCAGTTTCCCCAAAACTCATTACCTTTCCAGAAATACTCAGAAAAAGAGTCATGGGCAATGCCCCTGCTGCCATCACAAAGGCACCAATAGATACAATCCATTATTTTTGCCTTTACATACTTTAAGCAATGACAGTGGTTAAATAATGCTTATGGTGGTAGGTTCTTCATCTCCCCAGCTCTTTTTTCAATGTTTTCTTATATGCGGAATGACAATGTGAACTTATATTAATAACTGTAAGCATAGAGCATGGTAATTACTTTAGATGCATTCATCTGGAATAAAGGAGCATGAACCTGGTTCTAAGATGGATTTTCCAATACAAGCTGAATTAGATATGATACCGAACTATTGCTGGGGAAGTGAGAACTTTACAGAAGCAGAACCAATTACTATCTTAGTTCATAAGAACATAAGAACATAAGAAGAGCCTGCTGGATCAGGCCAGTGGCCCATCTAGTCCAGCATCCTGTTCTCACAGTGGCCAGCCAGGTGCCTGGGGGAAGCCCGCAAGCAGGACCCGAGTGCAAGAACACTCTCCCCTCCTGAGGCTTCCGGCAACTGGTTTTCAGAAGCATGCTGCCTCTGACTAGGGTGGCAGAGCACAGCCATCATGGCTAGTAGCCATTGATAGCCCTGTCCTCCATGAATTTGTCTAATCTTCTTTTAAAGCCATCCAAGCTGGTGGCCATTACTGCATCTTGTGGGAGCAAATTCCATAGTTTAACTATGCGCTGAGTAAAGAAGTACTTCCTTTTGTCTCTCCTGAATCTTCCAACATTCAGCTTCTTTGAATGTCCACGAGTTCTAGTATTATGAGAGAGGGAGAAGAACTTTTCTCTATCCACTTTCTCAATGCCATGCATAATTTTATACACTTCTATCATGTCTCCTCTGACCCGCCTTTTCTCTAAACTAAAAAGCCCCAAATGCTGCAACCTTTCCTCGTAAGGGAGTCGCTCCATCCCCTTGATCATTCTGGTTGCCCTCTTCTGAACCTTTTCCAACTCTAGAATATCCTTTTTGAGATGAGGCGACCAAAACTGTACACAGTATTCCAAATGCGGCCGCACCATAGATTTATACAACAGCATTATGATATCGGCTGTTTTATTTTCAATACCTTTCCTAATTATCGCTAGCATGGAATTTGCCTTTTTCACAGCTGCCGCACACTGGGTCGACATTTTCATCGTGCTGTCCACTACAACCCCGAGGTCTCTCTCCTGGTCGGTCACCGCCAGTTCAGACCCCATGAGCGTATATGTGAAATTCAGATTTTTTGCTCCAATATGCATAATTTTACACTTGTTTATATTGAATTGCATTTGCCATTTTTCTGCCCATTCACTCAGTTTGGAGAGCTCTTTGCAATCCCTTTTTGTTTTAACAACCCTGAACAATTTAGTGTCATCAGCAAACTTGGCCACTTCACTGCTCACTCCTAATTCTAGGTCATTAATGAACAAGTTGAAAAGTACAGGTCCCAATACCGATCCTTGAGGGACTCCACTTTCTACAGCCCTCCATTGGGAGAACTGTCCATTTATTCCTACTCTCTGCTTTCTGCTTCTTAACCAATTTCTTATCCACAAGAGGACCTCTCCTCTTATTCCATGACTGCTAAGCTTCCTCAGAAGCCTTTGGTGAGGTACCTTGTCAAACGCTTTTTGAAAGTCTAAGTACACTATGTCCACTGGATCACCTCTATCTATATGCTTGTTGACACTCTCAAAGAATTCTAATAGGTTACTGAGACAGGACTTTCCCTTGCAGAAGCCATGCTGGCTCTGCTTCAGCAAGGCTTGTTCTTCTATGTGCTTAGTTAATCTAGCTTTAATAATACTTTCTACCAGTTTTCCAGGGACAGAAGTTAAGCTAACTGGCCTGTAATTTCCGGGATCCCCTCTGGATCCCTTTTTGAAGATTGGCGTTACATTGGCCACTTTCCAGTCCTCAGGCACAGAGGAGGACCCAAGGGACAAGTTACATATTTTAGTTAGCAGATCAGCAATTTCACATTTGAGTTCTTTGAGAACTCTCGGGTGGATGCCATCCGGGCCCGGTGATTTGTCAGTTTTTATATTGTCCATTAAGCTTAGAACTTCCTCTCTCGTTACCACTATTTGTCTCAGTTCCTCAGAATCCCTTCCTGCAAATGTTAGTTCAGGTTCAGGGATCTGCCCTATATCTTCCACTATGAAGACAGATGCAAAGAATTCATTTAGCTTCTCTGCAATCTCCTTATCGTTCTTTAGTACACCTTTGACTCCCTTATCATCCAAGGGTCCAATTGTCTCCCTAGATGGTCTCCTGCTTTGAATGTATTTATAGAATTTTTTGTTGTTGGTTTTTATGTTCTTAGCAATGTGCTCCTCAAATTTTTTTTAACATCCCTTATTGTCTTCTTGCATTTCTTTTGCCAGAGTTTGTGTTCTTTTTTATTTTCTTCATTTGGACAAGACTTCCATTTTTTGAAGGAAGACTTTTTGCCTCTAAGAGCTTCCTTGACTTTGCTCGTTAACCATGCTGGCATCTTCTTGGCCCTGGCGGTACCTTTTCTGATCTGCGGTATGCACTCCAGTTGAGCTTCTAATATAGTGTTTTTAAACAACTTCCAAGCATTTTCGAGTGATGTGACCCTCTGGACTTTGTTTTTCAGCTTTCTTTTTACCAATCCCCTCATTTTTGTGAAGTTTCCTCTTTTGAAGTCAAATGTGACCGTGTTGGATTTTCTTGGCAATTGGCCAGTTACATGTATGTTTAATTTAATAGCACTGTGGTCACTGCTCCCAATCGGTTCAACAACACTTACATCTCGCACCAGGTCCCGGTCCCCACTGAGGATTAAGTCCAGGGTTGCCGTACCTCTGGTCGGTTCCATGACCAACTGGTCTAGGGAATAGTCATTTAGAATATCTAGAAACTTTGCTTCTTTGTCATGACTGGAACACATATGCAGCCAGTCTATGTCCGGGTAGTTGAAGTCACCCATTACTACCACATTTCCTAGTTTGGATGCTTCCTCAATTTCATATCTCATCTCCAGGTCTCCCTGAGCATTTTGATCAGGGGGACGATAGATCGTTCCCAGTATTAAGTCCCTCCTGAGGCATGGTATCACCACCCACAACGATTCTGTGGAGGAGTCTGCCTCTTTTGGGGTTTCGAGCTTGCTGGATTCAATGCCTTCTTTCACGTATAGAGTGACTCCGCCACCAATACGTTCTTCCCTGTCCTTCCGATATAGTTTATATCCAGGGATAACCGTATCCCACTGGTTTTCTCCATTCCACCAGGTCTCCGTTATGCTCACTATATCAATGCTCTCCTCTAAGACCAAGCACTCCAGTTCTCCCATCTTGGTTCGCAGGCTCCTAGCATTAGCGTACAGGCACTTGTAAGCAGTGTCTCTCTTCAAGTGTCTTTGGCACTTGTGGTTAGGCCTGTGGTAATTTTGCTCTTCTGAATTTATATCCTGTGCCCCTGCTCTCACAATGCCTACTTCTAGGCCTACCCCTTTTAAAATTTCATCATTTCTTTGGTTTTTATCCCAGGGGGGAGGTTTATTCCGAACCGGACCTTTCTCAGCTCCTGTCGGGTTTCCCCCCTCAGTCAGTTTAAAAGCTGCTCTGCCACCTTTTTAATTTTAAGTGCCAGCAGTCTGGTTCCATTCTGGTTCAAGTGGAGCCCGTCCCTTTTGTACAGGCCCGGCTTGTCCCAAAAAGTTCCCCAGTGCCTAACAAATCCAAACCCTTCCACCCAACACCATCGTCTCATCCACGCATTGAGACTGCGAAGCTGGGCCTGTCTGGCTGGTCCTGCGCGTGGAACCGGTAGCATTTCAGAGAAAGCCACCTTGGAGGTCCTGGCTTTCAGCATCCTACCTAGCAACCTAAATTTTGCTTCCAGGACCTCACGGCTGCATTTCCCCATGTCGTTGGTGCCAACGTGCACCACGACCACTGACTCCTTCCCAGCACTGTCTACCAAACTATCTAAACGATGGGCGATATCCGCAACCTTCACACCAGGCAGGCAAAACACCTTGCGGTCTACACGCCCATCACACACCCCACTGTCTATGTTCCTAATGATCGAATCACCCACTACAAGGATCCCTCCAGCCCCTGGAGATATATCCTTGGCACGAGAGGATAGCTGCTCATCCCCCAAGTGTATCTTAAATTGTGGTGGCTGTGATGGTTCCTTCAGCATGGCTATTTCCATGGCACTAGTGGAAGGATCAGACTCCTAATAAACAAGCAGCTAACATTTGTAGTACATCTAGAAAGCTGAGGCAGAGGAAATTTCTCCACATTCTGGAAGCAATTATGAGACTATTGGAAACTTTACGAGCTAAACCCTTAACAACACCAAATCTGAACAGCATCATGAAAGAACATTCAATACATAAATATAAAACAGCACGTGTGTTGTTTTAAAAAACTGTCAAAGTTTATCAATGGTTTTTAAGTATGTGGCTGCAATCCTAAGCACACTTACTAAGAAGGAAATCCCATTGAACTCAGTGGCACTTGCTTCTGAAAAAACATGCATCGGATCGGGGTGGTAGCCAACTATCAGAAGCATCTATGGCTTGCAGCATCAAGCACATTTTTAAACCAGATGGTCATGCAAACAGATCGCTGCATAGGTCTTTTTTCATCAAACAGAAAGCAAACAGTGTGGGACCAGATGTTAAAAAGCCCATGTGTACATTCTAAATATGTAAAGGAATAGGGTGAGCAAACCAGAAGCTGTCTGCTCTTTTGTACTTATGGGCCTTTTTTTTTTTCCAACATGGAGGAGGAATTTATATGGTGGGTGGTTTTATTCTTCACTATAATGATGAGGCTAAGACTTTGGGAATTGATTCTCCCAGCTGTGTGCAGTGGGAGCATCATATGAACAAAGTGGTCTGATACTGAGTCAGACCATTGATCCTCGGGCCTCATACTGCCCATGTCAACTGGCAGTTCTCCAAGGTCTCAGGCCTAACTACAAGTTAAACACAAATGTGTTTAAAGATAGCTCCTGTTTTTAATGAAAAGCAGTCTTGGGAGGGGATAATTTGGAACACGGGAAGCTGTGGGCAGTGAAAATGTTAAACACCTCTCCTGCTCTTCACATTAACTGCTTTTGGGCAGCGGGGGGGGCAGTTAGTAAATGCTTTTTTGTGTAGAGTGTACTTTGGCTCTCAAATGGAGATATTTCCCAATTCTGCTACCTGACATCCTTTTTAACTGATGTGTCCATGAAAGTTTATGCTATAATAGATCTGTTAGTCTCTTAAGGTGCCACAAGGCTCTTTATTGTTTTTTAACTGGAGATGCTGAAGACTGACAGAGTCCAACCGCTTGTTTGCAAAGCATGTGCTTTCTCCTTGAGCTACAGCCCATCCGCAGCACAATAGGGAGCAGGACAACTGTAGTCCTAAACATCTAAGTAGGCCCACCCCACAGTTTGAGAGCATAAGCCTTACAGACCACATACTCCTTTGCATTCATTGAGATATTTGATTTTAAATAACTGACAATGCTTTCTTAACAATACAATCTCAGTCTATGCCATGTTTGGGCTGCAGAGGTGTACAGAATGGTATTCTTTGTGTCTGCCTCTCAAGGGTAAAAACCTTTCTCTTGGTGATTTGCCAAGTAATAAGTCTAAGCATGTTGTGGAAGCAATGTAAGGTTTTTTTGTCTCAACTGGCTTTGGTGGCAGGAGGGCTAGTAAGAAGGCTGTGTATAGTTTCAGCTTTTTATGCTAAAGAAATTACATTCAAAAACAAGAACACAAATCCACTATGAGGTTCCTCTGCTTTGGGGGATAAAGAAGCCCCATTCAAATGAATGGGAGCTGTACAAGAGCATAGGGCATAAATAAATTCCTTTTTTTCTTTTCATTTACTATTATATTTATACCCAGACTTTCCTCCAAGGAGCTGAAGGTGGTATACGTGGTTCTCTGTGACCCCTCCATTTTATCCTTACAACAACCCTGTGATGTACATTAGCCTGACAGACAGTGACTGGCCCACGGTCACCTAGTGAGATTCACAGCTGAGTGGAGATTTGAACTCTGGTTTCCCAGATCTCAGTCTGACATTCTGTCCACTACACTATTACACTGGGTCTTATAAATGCAAACTTACTTAAGAGAAAGAGAAACCGACCAGTTATTTTCCTTGTCCAAATTATAATCAATAAGTGACAGCAAATGTTTAAAGAAGCATGAAAATATTGGCATTAAGTTTCAATGTGTTATCTATTATTTAGATTCTAGAGAAGCTGTGTTTGTCTATGACAGAAAATGCAACAACTGTGGCAACTGAAAGACCAACCAATTTATTATGGTGTAAGCTTTCATAAGGAAGAGCTTACTTCCTCCCTTGTGCAAATATATTGATTTTATTTTCAGACCACTTAAGTCAATTGAATGAAGCTTGCAAAAAAAAAATTTTTAATAGTAAGCTACCTGCTAGATCTGCTTTTGTCCACATATAGTGGATTTTGTTCTTCACATCCCAAATACAATAAAATACTGAATGTTGTTGAAGGTCATTAATGAAGTTTTTCTGTACAATAAAGACCCTGTCCTATCATGGAGCATGAAATTTAATGGTCAAAAATCCGACGTACATTTACCACTCCGCTGTACGCCCATCTGTAAACCACTAGCCCCCTTTCACGTGCAGAATCTAACTCGACTGGCAGCTGAATCTTACGTCAGCACTGGCAACGGAACAGTGTTCTCCACCTCATCTGATGGCAACAATCTAGCTTAGGGGGTGCAGGGCATGTCACACAGAGCTGTCCTCAACTTTGCTGCCACCCCCATTCTCAGCATCTGCTGTCTGAGGCAGCCCCCTCACTCTAATGATAGAATTGCCCTGTAAATCATGCATGTTGAAAATAAATATATGGAGTGATTGGGACCCTAAATGAAAGTACTTCCTCACAAAGAGCATAGTTTTACTATGGAATTCACTCCCACAAGATGTAGTGATGAGTACCCACTTGGATAGCTTTAAAATAGAATTAAGGCAAATTAATGGAGAAGATATTAATGGCTACTTGCCACAATGCTTATGCTCCACGTCCACTGTCAGAGACAATGGGGCTCTGAGTACCAGTTGTTAAGTCACAGTATGTCTCTGAGTATCACTTGCTGAGAGTTACAAGTAGGGAGGGCACTGTTGCACTCAAGTCCTGCTTGTGGGCTTCCCATTGGCCACTTGCAGGCATCTTGTTGGCTACTGTGAGAACAGGATGTTGGACTAGATGGGACTTTGGCCCGATCTGGTAGGATTCTTCTTATGTTACCTTCTTAGAAAGGAGATGGTTTTGAGGTAGGCTGTGATGTTTCCAGCTACCCCTCATATATTTGCACAACTATCCCCTACTAGCTTTTTTTAGCTTTTCAAAATGGGTGTGATGTGTTTACTCTGGAGACTTTCTGGATACATCATGTAGAGGAATCTCAAGCAGTAGAAGTGAAGGACCACCTGTTTATTTTCTGACAGAGGAATACAGAACCTGTTGCCCTCCACATGTTGTTGGACTCCAACTCCCATCAGCCTCAGCTAGCATGGCCATTGGTTTGGGCTGATAGGACCCAACAACACCTGGAGGACCACAGGTATCCCATCCCCAACTTAAAACACTTCTATACCATACTTTGTCAGATCCTATTTCAAGGCAATGTACAACACATATAGATAATAAATTGTTTTAATCCTAATTCAATAAAGTAATAACTTTAACAACGATGATAAAAGACAGCAGATGAAATTTGCTAAGCAGGCTGAGTTGTTATACAAATTAAAATGTCTGGGTAAATAAAAATGTAATCACCTGGTGCCCAAAAGATTATGATATTTTAATATTGATATATCTTTTAAAGTAACTTATCTAAGTGGTATACAATAAAATCAATATATAAAATAGGTTAAAATACAAATCACTATGGCAATGTATAAAGATATGTATCACCACGAAAAATGTGTGAAGTAAAAAATGCAAATAAGCCTTAATTAATAAAGGCTTGGGTAAAAAAGTTTTTAGTGGGCACCAAAGTGTATACATATTTGGTGCCTGTCTTACGTACACATAGATAGAATTCCATGAAGATTATATAGTAGGAAAAATAATTGGAAACTGAACAAAATGGATATTTTAAGAAAGGTATGGGAACCACTAAACGTTGTCAACAGTAATGGTTAAAAGAGAATGGGCAAGAAGTTATTAATAGTTGGAACTTAACTGAATATATAAAGAAGGAATTTAAATTTTCAGAACAAGGAATAGACTATATGTACCTATAGAGCCAAACAATTGTTCAAGCAGAGAGTGTAAGGAGTTTCAGTACTTAAGAAGACTATAAATAATTTGACCCTTAATCATGCACTCATTGTTTATTTACTTGTGCATAATATGACTACTTATTTACATCTTTGTAATGCCAATATAGGACATCATAGGAAATTATATAATTTTAAATGGTATTTTGCATGCTATTTTATGTGAATACATATATTGTCATATTTACATTGTGTTGCATAGCACATAAAAATCAACAGTTTGTAATGCAAGAGATTTACAAATATATGTGTGTGTGTGTCTGTGTGTGTGTGTATATAAAGTTTGCAAAGTAGGCATCAGAACCAACTCTTTAGGGATAGCATTCCAAAGCTAAGGTGCCATCACTGAAAAAGCCCTCTCCTTGTAATGGCAGAACACACTTCTGATAAGGAAAGCTCTGGGAGCAGGGCAGCAGAAGATCTTAAGAAATGGGCAGGCTGGTATGAGAAGAGGTGCTCCTTCAGGTACAGTAGGGCCCCGCTTTCCGGCATTCCGCTTTCCGGTGTTCTGCTGATGCAGCGGCTTTCAGTCAGGGGAAATTCCCCGTTTTAAAGCCGATTTTGCCATTTTGCGTCATTTTTGAGCGATGCGACCCATTAAAGTCAATGGGTTCCGCTTTACGGCGATTTCTGCTTTACGGCGGGGGCCTGGTTCCTAACCTGCCATATAAGCGGGGCCCTACTGTATTTGGATCCCAAGCCATTTAAGGCTTTAAAGGTTAAGACCCAGTACCTACAGACATATAGGAAAAATTTTGTGTGGTTTTGGGACAATATGAAGTATGGACTTTGGATTAAATATACTTCTAAAGGTTTCTTAAAGTCATTCTTCAAGTCTGAAGAAAAACTGACCTCCAGGGCAAAGAATGTAGCTTTGTGAAATGTGCTCAGAATGTTTCTGCGGTTGCCTTACAGAATATTTCTTTCCAACTCAGGACTTCTTCACATGCATGCAACACAAAATAAGTAAAATAAGCAAGACAACATACTGTTTGAGTTCTTTTCCAAATGACTTTGACAATTGCAATAAATCACTTTTGAACTGTTTTGCAAGTTTCAAAGAATAAACAGAAAAAAAAAATCAGTCCTTTACTGGGTAAAGTTACACAATTTACTTTTAACAGTGAAATTAGTGAAATGTAATCCCCTGTGCTTTTAAGAGAGGGTCATGTTTTCTGGGACAGTCTCTTCTTAGACTGTGTGGTACTCATATAATCAATCTGGACAGTTTGTTAGAGAGAACAATTGGTTTTTGATCACTTAGGAGTTAGATGATCAGGCTGCAGTTAAGAACAAGAAAACAAGCTGGTAAAGTAAACATTTGGCCATATTTTTATTTATGCAGGCCTCAAGATTTATAAGCTCCTGCAAACATTGTCCTCCCCCCCCATTGTTACAGTACATTGTTGGGTACACAATAGAGATGGAAAGATCTGTCAATTTCGGTTCTCTTGGTTTCTCATTTTCCCAATCTTAAATTCAGTTCTTCCCATTTCTGCAGCAATTTTTAATTTTTTAAAAAAGTCCTCATGAAAATTCTGTAGCATTTTATTGTAAAATTCTTCTAATAAACAAATTTTTGTAAGCAGTTTTGATAGAGATACACAGTTTTGCAAGCCATTTCTTGTTATCTAATGCATTTTACATGTTATTTCCACTCATATATTCATTTTATGCACACTTTCTCCTAATATATGTATTTTTGTAAATATTGTTTAGTTGGCAAAATTTAGTATCACAAAATTCTAATAAATACAAATTTCTAAGAATGGCTGCATTTTGGTTCTCATATTGATTCAGAAAGTGCAAATTTGATAAATTCTGCTTGAAATGCAAACTGAATCTATATTCTTGCCCATCCCTAGCACACAATACGTGTGACTGCACTTTCAAACACATTAATGTTCTAACGTGTGACTCTTCCTATGTCTATTTATGAAAATATTTATATCCCACCTTTCTGTTTAAGAGATCCACAAGGCAGCCATTAGGAGTGTATGAACTGCTTAAGAAGTTTTACAGTGCAAGGTGTCCCAGGGGCCATAGGATTCTTCAGTTAGATCCCCCTCTCTGAGGTCATGGAAAGAGATCTGTCCTTGGTGATGGAGATCCAACTTTGGCTGCGTACGCATAATACATTTAAAGTGCATGATTTCCCCCAAAGAACCCTGAGAACTGTAGTTTGTTAAGTGTGCTGGGAACTGAGAAGTATACTACATTTCCTAAGATTTTTTGGGGGGAAGTCATGTGCTTTAAATGTATGGTGCATACACTGCTCTTGTATGCATTATCTGTGAGGATGTGGAAAGGTCACCCCTCTGACACAGGAGCTCAGGCAAAAAGGGCATGTCCTGGGGGCATGGGAGGTTGTGGAATCCCTTCTACTTCCCCAACACCCTTTCCCCCCAGAACAGGGGACAAACTACACCAGCCCTGGAGCTGGTGTGGGTTATTTCCCAATTTAAATCAGTGGAAGAGCATATTTTTTTAAAAAAGAAATCTGGAACAAGAATAAAAAGGAGGAAAAGTATGCCACCTTACCTTTTGCTCTGCCAGCATAAGCCCTCCCCTTTGGATTTATCTGGTCATTCATTAACTAATCTATTAGTTAGTGGATAAACTATACATTGATTAGTATTATTAATATTTTTACTATTTAAAATATATATGAAAATGGAAATGGACTGCCTTCAAGTCGATCCCCACTTATGGCTACCCTATGAATAGGGTTTTCATGGTAAGCGATATTCAGAGGGGCTTTACCATTGTCTCCCTCTGAGGCTAGTCCTCCCCAGCTGGCTAGGGCCTGCTCAGCTTGCCACAGCTACACAAGCCAGCACCTTCCTTGTCCGCAACTGTCAGCTGGGGGGCAACTGGGCTCCTTGGGACTATGCAGCTTGCCCACGGCTGCACAGGTGGCAGGGCACATAAATAATAGATTAAATCAATACATTACAAGATATTTCAGAGCAAGACATGCCCCTCTTTCATGACCCCAGAAGAAACACAGTATCAGATAACTGATCTAAAGACATTCTGGGCTGAAGTGCAAGGAGAAGGGTCATTTTGTTGATTAGCCCACTGTCAGGTCACATTTCCCCCCTTTCCTTCATCGCAGAGAAATCTTTAGACAGGAATTCTCTTTTTCACAACTGAGGAAAGGCTCCTACAGTAAATCTCCCATTCAAGGTTGGCTGAAGCTCCATTTCCCAGGAAATTAAAATTTACTCCCTCCCTGTCTGTTTACCAGAACTAGTCAAATTTAAGAAACTGGTCCCATGAGAACACACACAGGAGATTTTTCTCATGCAGGAATACCTCCTACATGGCTCTCCTTGTCAAACACAGAATTGCTCTGGTATGAGTTTCCTAAGCAGTGATACGAACATGCAAAGAAGTCCTCATACTGGAATAGTCTTGGAGGACATCTGTGAAATCACTTCAGAGAAAGCAGACTAAGATTTAATGATGATAAGTTAGCTCTTAATAGGCTTTATATTGATGGTGGGAAACCTGTGGCCCTCCCAGGGTGCCTAAAGGATTTTCTGGGCCTGGTACATTGTATGGGGATTGGGCCTTCCAATCCACTCCCAAGAGAGGACATAGATTTGCATAAAGTGTGCATATGCTTTGTGTTATATACAAATTTGTATCCTCTTGCAGATGTAATGGAGGGACCAAAAAAAAAATCATTGGCTACACACATAATGTCTCCCAGACAAAACGTGGACAAGTGAGGCTTTTCCATTAATTGTATTTCCATATTAGAAAAGCCTTAACCTTGAATCTCTGCCTGCCACACAGCTGTTAAAGGCACTAGAACCTTGATTTCCCAAAACCCTAAAAAAAAGTTTAGGCTGCAATCCTAAGCCCCATTAAACGCAGATTTACTTCTGAGTAGACATGGTACTGTAAGTTAACCATTCAGTAAATTCTTAACGAGTGCCTGAGCTTTGGCTCCTTGCACAGCTGGAGGCATACCTCAGCCTCATTGCAAAGTTTTAACTTAACTTAGTAATATTTGGAGAAAATAATTTCTAAGGAGTACCTGCTTTCAGATGAACCCAGCACACAAAAGATGCATCCTGGTTGCTAAGAAAAAAGGAAGGGCAAACTATGGAGATTCCAAGGACTCAAAATGAAACAGAAGAAGGAAAAGTGCAGTAAAGGGTAGGTAGCAGCTCTTTAGAACCCCAGGGATTCCTACTGCCTGGTGTCTAAACAACTCACTCATCAATCATGATTCTGACTTCATTGATTGGCAAGAAACATGAAAAGGCAGGAACAGCCAGAGTCTCAGAAATCATCTATGAATTTTGCTTCATAACTTTGTAAGAGGGCCAGAGATTTCCTTTTTAAAAATGAAAACTCAGAATCTGGAGCTCCCACTGGCTCAGGGCCTGGTACACCAGCACCCCCTGTAGCTGCCTCTTGGTGGCCCTGGGCCCTGATGATGGTGTTGGACTCCCAACTTCCCAGACCACTGGCAGTGGCTGATGGAACTGGAGTCCAACAATATCTGGAGGGCCACAGATTAGCCACCCTTGTTTAAATCTTCTATTATACTCACGGTCAAAATAGTTATAAGTGTCAAAGAGTTTTCCCCCACAGGCTTTCAATGCATGCTTATAGATGGTAGTTCATATTAATTATTGTGATCAGAAAATGCAGGATTGTGTATCTAGTTGCAAAGCCCACCTCCAGCAAGAGCAGCTACATATATCCACACACATTTTACTATAGTCAGCCTTGAGCAAATGTGTCAAATGTGCCCTGCACTCCTACTGGAAGGATGGGATATAAATCTAATAAGTCAATCAATAAGATAATAAATCCTCCTATCCAAGATTTGGGATCAAAACTTCTCTGGCTGCTCTGGTAAATGATCTTCCCCAAGAGATAGTGAGGAGAGGATTCAGGTATTTCCCCTACAAGCCTTTCCTTGCTATGTGCAGCGTACCACACCAACAGTGCATTTGGCCAGTATGTAAAAGGACTCTACATACTGATGTATGTCCATAGAATTCTTCCCCATGAGGGGAGAACCTGATCAGGCCAGGCCCCATTGTAATGTGGAGAAGCTTGATGTGCGCACAGTATTAGGGATGGGAGAGACATTCAATTCAGTTCACATTTAAAGTTGAACCTACTTGATCCGCACTTTCCAAAACAACATGGGAACCAAAGTACAGGTACCTTTTGAAATTAATAGTTCTCTGAATTTTGCAGTGCAGTTCTCCAGCCAAGTAATGTGTACAAAACTGCACATACTGAGGTAAAGTGTGCATAAAAATGCATATATGTATGAGAATAACATGCAAAAGTGTATTATATCGGGGAAATTACTTTGCAAAAATGTGTACATTAGGCAAAACTGCATACAAAAGTGGAGAAATTTGACCTTACAGATTAGCCCATGTGTTACTGGGAAATTACTGTTTAGTCCTATAGCAGTTGCTTTGTGGAGCCTGACAAGAATATTTTTTGTCCCCAGTGCTATTCAACATCTGTATTAAACTTCTGAGAGAAATGATTTGGGAAGAAGTGCCATCAGAATGCTGATGACACCCAGTGCTCACTTCTCCCTTTCATCAAATTCAGGTGTTGCAGCAAGGTTTATGAATAGCTCTGTGAGGTCAGACTGGATGAGGGTGAATGAAACTCTAAGACAGAGCTTGTTATGGTGAGAGGCCAGAGTATCCAGAAAATTGTGGATTTGGCAGCCATGCTGCCAAATGTGACTGATATATATGAGTTTAAAATCAATGGCAGTCTAGGAAAGGATTAGGCCTGCTTTCATGTTTACTGAGTGGAGACTAGCCATTTGAAAATCCATTCACAATTGCCAGGAGTGTGCATATATTGCACTATGTCAACTTGGGCATGTTTTTTAACTGCATGTATAACATAAAGTGTGAATGGGGCCTCAATAGCTATTACAAAGAAGTAGTTATCTTCAAAAATAGAACAAAATCCTCTGTATGGCACGTTATAGATGGGCTCCTATGTGGGTTTTTTTGCAAGTCATTTCCTGATATACACTTACCTGGGAGTAAGTCCTATTGAACTCATTAGGACTGTGCTGTTAGTCTCAAATAAGCATGTATTGAATAGCAGCCTTAGTTATATATTAGAGATGGGAACTCAGACCATTAGACCATATAATTCAATATTGCCCCCAACAGCCTGGTTTGCATGTCATGCTAGGCCAAACCATGGCTTAGTGCAAACCTGTGAGTGTATGGGCTCCCGGGGAGGAGACTGATGCCGTACTGTGGTGAGCTAAGCCATAACTTGGCTTAGCATGTTCTCCAAACTCTGGCTTACCTTTCCAGGACAAACTGAGTTGTAAATCAAGAACAAGCCTTTGTTACAATTCCTTAGACTGGAGGGGGCTAAACCATGAACCTGGGTTCTGAGGAAACACTAAGGGAAGCCATGGCTTAACTCAGCACACACAGCAACAGAATTACTGAGGAGGAGTGGTGTCCATCTCTTCCCTGGGAGCCTACATTTTCAGGCTAAACCATGGCTTGGCTTAGTGTGGTGGGTGAACCAGGCCACTGTCTGGCAGCGGCTCTTCAGGGTTTCACCCAGATGGCTTTCCCAGCGTTACCTGGAGATGCCAGGGATCGCACTTGGGACTTTCTATATGCAAAGCGTGTGCTCTACCACTGAACCTCGGCCCTTCCCCAGAGGGCATCCAGCGCCTCTCTTCTTTTCCCCCCTGCCTGGTGATGTGGGCCTTCTCTCCCGCCTCTCAGGGCGAGCCAACCAGCCCGCCCCCCAGTCAAGTCCCCCTTGCCCTCTTCTTCCTCCTCCCGCGGAGGGACACCGGAGGAGGAGCACTTCCCCGCCCCCTTCGTTTCGGGACGCCTGGCTGGCCGCTCGCTTGGGCCACCGCTGGCTGCGTGCTGAGGAGCAGCGGCTGCCTGGCCGGCGCGCCAAGTGAGGTGCGCGCCCACCAGGCAGACTCAAGGGCTCCCCCTTTCTTCCCGCAGGCAGCCTCCGCCGTGGCCAGTGTGGGGCGCGGAGTCCTCTCGGAGAAGGCGGAGCGGCAGCTTCTCCCTCTCTCCCGACTAGGAGCGAGCGCTGGTCGGGCAAACAAGCAGGAAGGCAGCATCCTTGGGAAACGCCAGCCGCCGCCGCCGCCGCCACCACCTTCTTAGCCAGGCGAAGAGGCAAGAGAGACCACAAAGGGCTCTTTGTGCGGTGGCCCCTTCGTCCTTCTTTCTTGGCCGGCGCCAGCATGGGGACAGGCAGAGCCACCTTCTTAGTCCTGCTGGCGGCGTCGGCGCTTCTTCCCCTCGGCGCTGCAGGTAAGGTTGAAGCGCCCCGAAGGCGAGTGGGGTGCCGTCCGTCTTGGCGCTTGAGCAGCAGCAGCTCCTTCGCCCCAGAAGAGGCCTGGGGACGGCGGGGCTAACAGCGCGTGCCCTCCTCTAGAGTCGCACTTTTGGGGTTGCGCTTCAGTCGGACGGCGGGCCGCTGCCTCTGAAGGCGAGTCAAACGAAAAGGCTTACTCTAGAGGAGCCCTCTTGAATTTGATACCGCGCGAGCGTCCATGTTGCTCCAGAGGAGTCCTGTTGCTGCCTAGAATGCCGGGGGCTCTCTGGATTCCAACTGAAGCCTCTCGGCTGCAAGGATTCCTCTAGAGTTGTCCTACAGACTTTGCCCCAAGAGGCGTGGAAAGCCAATTGTCCCCCAGGGAAGCCAGCATAGTACAGGGAGAAAAACGTGTTTTTTGCGCGAGAGTAGCCCTTTCGATGGCGCCGAAAGCCACTTCCTCCAAGGGAGCTCCGTTGCCCTTTGTAGAAAGCCCCGTTGAGGGGGCATCCGATGGCTCTAGAGTAGCCCTGACTGAGGATTTCTCACCTTGAGTCCATTTGCAGCCTTCGGCTGGAACTAAAAATGCTCGGAAACGTGCCTTTTCCCTATAAAACGGTTTTATAGGTAGGACTTGAACTCTTCTTACTCGCAAGTAAGCCGACCTGAGTTCAGCGGGGCGTGCTCCCAAGGAACCGTGCACAGATTAGCAATTTGAGGCTGCGAGAGATTCAGTGCCTCGCGAATAGTCTTGTTAGTTTACGTAAAGGATCGCGGTCGCATCTCATGGCAAATTGTACCTCCATGGCCTTACACGGGGAAACTGCCCTGGAAAGACTACTCAAGGCTACCCTCCTCCTTAAGCACTAAGTCAGTGCTGTTTCAAATACAGGAGATACGCATCCCCGTTGGGAGTTGTCCTGCACACCCCTTAATCTACAACATCTCAGCAGCGCCATCCTGGCCTCCTCTCCCTCCCTCCCCTCTTTTCAAACTCTTATTGTTAAACATAGAAATTTCGGAGTGTTCCTCGCAGAGAGGGTGAGAAAACGGGATGGGGAAAGTGAGTTTGGCATGGTGGTGGTTAGAGAAAGTTTTGGAAGACTTACGTGGCTCCGTCCAGCGTTGTCTTCCCACCCCGCCTCTTTAGGAGGCATGGTGAGGGGAGAGGAATCTGGGGAGGGGAGCAGGAAATAAGGGAAATCCCTCTTCTTTAATTACACAGTGTTTTGCAGGGGGTGGGGAGAGAACTTGTTTGGGATGCAGATTGCCTCTCTCTTTTTTGTGGGTGTTTCAAAGGAACCTGAGATGGCCAGAAAACCAACTCTGCGTGTTTCCCTTCCTCTTGCAGTGGCTGTACTATGTTGTGGTTTGGTGGAGTGTAGCCAGAGGCCGGCGGGGGAACAATCCTGGGGAAAAGGGTGTGTGGGTGTGAGCAGATGTGCTTGGGGGCTTGAGTTCTTCCTTTCTTCCCTCCTTCCCAGGAGTGTTTGTGTTTTTGGAGAGTCCCATTTCCTGTTACCTGGCTGACCTAACCCAGAAAGAAAGAGGAAAGGGTGAAGCCATGGAGATCAGGAAACATTAGGACTCGGTTCAACAAGCCTTGTGATTGTTTAGAGAGCCTGCATTCAAGCGGCCCTATTAACATCTGACCTTGCACACTGGCGGACGGATGGATGGGCAGACGGACTGCTGTTGAATTGTTGCCAGTTTGTCCCGCATCTCTCCCTCAACCCTACCAGCAGCAAGATTTATGGGAGTACTTTGGAGCTGGAGGAGCGGGGGAGTGTGTTGAGTGAATACGAGGCTAGTGGAAGACAAGACTTAACAGTCCTTGCAAAAGCAATGGCCTGATCTTGCATTTTATGTCCAGCTGTGGATTTGTGGTGCTTTTTTCTCAGGCAAGCTGAGCTAAGCTGGGCTTGCATTTTAGCCCCCACCCTATGCACTGGTAGCTTTAGGCTGCCTCTCTTTGATCCCTGGACTAAATCATGCAATGGCCAATTATGCCCTTGCTTACTATTTCCAGATAATTTTGGCTCCTCTTCACTCTGGCCCGATTTGCTCAGTAAGGGGAGCAAGATGATAAAGTTCTTCTTCCCCTAGACTCGAGTCATGCTTAATCACTTGGCTGTGGGGCCAGTGCAGCTTCCATTTGTTTTGTTTCATTATTTTTTTAAAATGGTGTTAACTTTGATTGCCTTGAAAAGGGAATCCACCCCCAATTGAAAAATAACAGGCCCAAACTGCCGATTAGAGAGGGCCTGTTAATCAGTTGCATGTTTAAAAGAATGTTTCTTCCTTTTGTTGAATGGTCTGATCCATTTACCTCTCCCCAGGAGGTGACAGATGCCTAGGGTGCCTGTTACTCAGCTCTGGAGTCCCATGGTCTTGCCATTTGTTGCTTTAGCATAGGGGCAGGAGATAACGTTTCTGACTTTATTTTTTGGGAGACTCTTATGGCTGCCTTAAAGGTCTTGGGTTAAGGCTGCACAATTAACAAGAGTTTTGCAAGTAGTAAGTACCCTGCACTTTTGTCCTGTTTTCCCCACACACATGCACATTGATCTCAGTTGGGGAGGTGGCCTTATTATTCACAGAGCTGAGAAAACAGGACTGAACACCCCACCCCCCAAAGGACTGGGAGATGGCTGCAAAATGATAGGGATTATTTATTTATTTAGACTCTATAAAAAGTAAGGGTGGCAGGCTTTCTCTGTTAGCTGGAGTTTCAGGCTCAATGTGAGATATAACCTTCCACCCCACCCCCATTTCCTTTCGACAGCTGGATCTGTTTTAGGGGGCCAGTACTGAAGGCACACAAGAGTCCCCCGCCCCTTGCTTCTCACTGTGAGAGGTTCTCCTTCCTTCTTTGACAGATTTCAGGCAGCTCCCTTCACTCAGTGTCATAATGGATCCTTGTTCTTTTAAACAAGAGTTACTTTTGCTCCGATAACTTAACTGACCTTTGTACTATTATGAATAAATACTGTATTCACTTTATACACTTTTCCTTAAAAAAACAATGGAGTATGACATCTTTGCAAAATACTGGAAATATTTTAATTGAGAAATAAGCAAAGCTGGGTGTCAACTTCCCCTTAGCTCATTTTCCTGTTTTCACCCCAAAGTGCCTAATTTTTCAAGAATCCCATGTCTCTTTCCTCTGCAAAAACATTCTCAATGTGAGATTCTAAAATGCTATTTCCAGGATAGTGGTCACAGGTTATTTACTGTGGAATGATCTGATTCTTAAAAAACATGTTGCACACTGTTTCATGTAGATATAGGTTGTTTGTTTTCTTATGGGTATAAAGTCTCTGTATGGGATGTGCTGGGATTTTGTACTTCAAAGGGACAAAGCGTGCCAGCCAAACTATTACTGAGTAGCACAGAAAATATCCACATATGTTTGTGGTTTACTTTGACAAAATAACTCTTGCTGTGACCAGCCTCTCAAAATTTCTGTCAGGGTAGATGCAATAAGTATGTGTGTGTTACCAGCCATGGGACACAGCCCAGTTTATACATTAATGGGGGTGGGCAGGACACTGCAGTAGCATGGTGGAGAAGTAGTGCAAGGCCTTCTTGCTGACCACATGGATAACTTTCTATGTGAGACGGGGCATCCAGGAATATGTCCAGTTGCACAGAGACCAGCTGGATAATTTTTCTGTCCCCTTCCTCATATTTGAGGGGGCTAAATTGCACAAACTGAGTCTCTGCACAATTGGAGGTTCTTGTGCAGGTTCCAGCAAACAGGATAGGCTATTTGCATGGGGATGCATGGTGGAGGAGTTTGAATTATACCTCCACCGTGGTATTGTAGCGATGATTCAAAATGATTGAATGAACTAGAGCTATGAGACTGGATAAGCAACGTAAATTTCATGTTTAATATTTATTTAGGGCTTTACCCTAAATAAACTGGGACTTAATATTTGATCCATAAATCCATGCATTGTACCTTCACTCCTTAACTGCAAAAAGGGGGGGGAAGTTAATTTTTTAATGCTAGGGAGAAAATGGGGTGCCTTTAAGTGATATTTATCATTGTTTGCTCAGAAATGCATTCCATTAACTTCTGTGGTATTTACCTATTCAGAATTGCAGTATAACATTCTGATCTTAAGTACTTTTAGTGTTTTCAGATGGGGGCTTAACATTGCAAATGAATAATTCAGTTATTTATTTATTTATTTATTATTTGTTTATTTGATTTATATCCCACCCTTTCTTCCAGTAGGAGCCCAGGTCAGCAAACAAAAGCACTAAAAACACTTTAAAACATCATAAAAACAGATTTAAAAATATATTAAAACACAACCACCATTAAAAACATGTTAAAACAAAACATCTTTAAAAACATTTTTAAAAAAGCTTTAAAAACATTTAAAAAACGAAGGTTTAAAAATATATTAAAAAGCAATTACAACACAGATGCAGACTGGAATAAGGTCTCTATTTAAAAGGCTTGTTGAAAGAGGAAGGTCTTCAGTAGGCGCGGAAAAGATAACAGAGATGGTGTCTGTCTAATATTTAAGGGGAGGAAATTCAAAAGGGTAGGTGTCACTGCACTAAAGGTCTGTTTCCTATGTTGTGCAGAACGGACCTCCTGATAAGATGGTATCTGCAGGAGGCCCTCACCTGCAGGGTGCAGTGATCAACTGGGTTTATAAGGGACAAGATGGTCTTTCAGGTATCCTGGTCCCAAGCTGTATTGGGCTTTATGCACCAAAACTACAACCTTGAACTTGGCCTGGTAGCTAATAGGTAGCCAATGCAATATTTTCAGTAGCAGTCTTGGTGCTGCATTTTGCACCAGCTGCAGCTTCTGGACCAACCTCAAGGGTAGCCCCACACAGATCACATTATAGTAATCCAATCTGGAGGTTACCAGTGCATGGACAACAATGGTCAGGCTATTCCTGTCCAGAAATGGCTGAAGCTGTCTTACCATCTGAAGCTGGTGAAAGGCACTCATAGCCACAAAGGTCACCTGGGCCTCTAGTGACAAAGATGGATCTAGGAGCACCCCCCAGACTACGGATCTGTTCTTTCAGAAGGAGTATGACCCCATCCAAAGCAGGCAACTGACCAATTATCTGAACTTGGGAACCACCAACCCACAGCTTCTCTGTCTTGCTAGGATTCAGATTCAGTTTATGGGCCCTCAACCAGCCCGCCGCCAAGTCCAGGCAGCTGTACAGGGCTTGCACAGCCTCTCCTGATTCAGATGTTACAGAGAAATAGAGCTGGGTATCATCAGCATACTGACACCTTGCCCCAAATCTCCAGATGACCACTCCCAAGGGCTTCATATAGATGTTAAACAGCATGGGGGACAAGATGGTACCCTATGGCACCCCACAGCACAATTGCCAGGGAGCCAAAATAGAACCACCCAATGCTATTCTCTGAAAATGATCCTGGAGACAGGATCAAATGGTTCGGAAACTGCAGCTTGTGCAAAATGCAGCGGCCAGATTGGTAACAGGGACCAGATGGTTCAAACACATAAAACCGATTCTGGCCCACTTGAACTGGCTGCCTGTATGTTTCTGAGCTTGATTAAAAGTGCTGTTTTTAACTTATAAAGCCTTACGCGGCTTGGGACCACAATACCTGATGGAACGCCTCTCCCGACATGAACCCACCCGTACACTACGCTCCACATCCAAGGCCCTCCTCCGGGTGCCTACTCCGAGGGAAGCTCAGAGGATGGCAACAAGGGAGAGGGCTTTCTCAGTGGTGGCCCCTAAATTATGGAATGATCTTTCTGACGAGGTGCGCCTGGTGCCAACACTTATCTTTTCGGTGCCATGTCAAGACTTTCCTCTTCTCCCGGGCATTTTAGCATGTGTTTTTTTTAAAAAAAATTTAAAAGTGTTTTTAAATTTGTATATTTGTTTTTAATGTTTTAATTGTTGTAAACCGCCCAGAGAGCTTTGGCTATGGGGCGGTGTACAAATGTAATAAATAAATAATAATAATAATAAAACAGTGCCTCCAATACCCATCTCACCGAGTCAGCCCAGAAGGATACCATGGTCAATGGTATCAAAAGCCACCGAGAAATGAAGTAAGAATAACAGGGTCACACTCTCCCTGTCCTTCTCCCGAAAAAGGTCATCCATCAGGGCTGGAACCACTCCCTCCCTCCCTCAACAATGCGTTGACCACACCATGGATCCACTCGGTCAAACCCTCTCGGCAAGCTTTAATAAGCCAAGAAGGGCAAGGGTCGAGAGGACATGTTGTTGGCCGCATTGTCACAAACAACTTGTCCACGTCATCAGGCCGCATCAACTGAAACCGATCCCAAGAAGTTGCAGCAGATGTTGCACTGGACACCTCACTGGGACATACAGTAGATGTGGATATGGTTTACTGGAAAAAGGTTTTTTTCCCATCAATTTATCCCATTTGCTTTGGAAATGGTAAATCTGGATTAAATGGGGGAAAATAAATGCTGGCATTTTGATGCCAAGAACATCTTTGTAAACACAGAAAAAAAATTACATGCATGAGGAGCACTAATCCAGCAATGAACACTTTACTGGAAGCAGTCTGATGTAAGCTCCCCTTTAGTCATACACACTAAGCCATATGGCAGCTGCTTCCCTACGGTGCAATCCTACATATGTGCGTGAACACCAAATGTATGTGTATGAATACTGCAACTACTTGGGTGGGGCTGATTGTGTGTTTCTTTCAAACCTAATAGGCAGCCTTCCCTCCTGATGGGGTGCCAGTCAGATCCCATGATCCATCCTATTTATTATACAATCACAAGAGTGGCTGTATACTATAGTCAGCATGGATTTTTTTGCGTTCTTCAATGTTAAATTGAAAATACCCCCATGCCATTCTGATGCTTCCCATAAGATCATTTCAAAACAAAACCTTACAAAACTTACAGTCCTGAACTCAGAAATGCTTGCTTAACAACCCTTTAAATTTTCATGGCGATACACAAAACAGTCAGAGAGAATCGAGAGTTCAAAGCGTAAAAAGAGAGAAAAACACCAGATCC
Source organism: Rhineura floridana (assembly GCF_030035675.1). Classification (NCBI taxonomy): domain Eukaryota; kingdom Metazoa; phylum Chordata; class Lepidosauria; order Squamata; family Rhineuridae; genus Rhineura; species Rhineura floridana. The sequence goes on from NC_084480.1 coordinate 87,737,139, forward strand.
CTTTTGGACTTTTTTCTATCATTGTTCTCATAATCTATTGAAATTAATTAAAAATCAGCCATGTTCATAGAGTACCTGTAATCCTATTACTGACCTTGCCCCATACACTGACCTTCATCGTCTGCAGTTTAAAAGTTAAAAAAAATGCCAGGGTGATTTTTAATTAATTTAAGAAATTTAGCATTGAAGTCAGTGATAAATTTGGGCATGCTCAGTAAGAACCAACTGTCAATGTTTTAGAAGCCAGACTCACAGCTGCTTGGCTTGCCTAATCGCGGCCACCCCCACACCAGACCTTTATTTCACTTTAGATAGTCATGGCTTCCCCCAAAGAATCCTGGGAAGTGTAGTTTGTGAAGGGTGCTGAGAGGAGACTCATTCCCCTGACACAGCTCCAGTGGCCAGAGTGGTTTAACAGTCAGCCGCTCTGATTGAAGCTCTGTGAGGGGAACTGTCAGTGCCCTTCACTAACTGCACTTCCCAGGATTCTTTGGGAGAAGCCATGACTGTCTAAAGTGAAATAAAGGCTTGGTGTGGATGTGGCCAGGGACAGCTTTGGTTTAAATTTGAGTGGGAGGCTACATGTGCCTCCTGTAGAATAAAAAGGTGGGGGAAAACCTGAAAAAGAACGATACTGTTAACAGTGTTTTCCTTTTGGAAAGGAAAGGGGCATCCCCTCTTCCCAGTGCCCACACATCCAATCTCCTCCCCTCTCTGCCCGCCCTCCCTGCCCCTCTCCCAGGTCAGTTTCACCTATCCTAAGCATGATTGCACAGGAGTAAATCCCACTGAACTCAAAAAGCATGCAAATAATCAAACCTGCCCTCTCCTCCCCTCCCTCCTATCCCCTCCCTATTGCCCCTTCCTTCCCCTTCCTTCACCCCTTCCCTCTCCCCCATGGTCAGTTTTACCTATCCTAGGACTATGACCTGGGAGACCAGGGTTTGAATTCCCACACAGCCATGAAGCTCACTGGGTGACCTTGGAGCAATCACTGCCTCTCAGCCTCAGAGGAAGGCAATGGTAAACCGTCTCTGAATACTGCTTACCATGAAAACCCTATTCATAGGGTCGCCATAAGTCAGAATCTACTTGAAGGCATCCCATTTAGCTCAATAAGCATGCAAATGATCACACCTCCCCTCCCCCTCCCCCTCCCATCATCTCCCTTTCACTCATTCCAATTCTCTTCTTCCCCCTCCCCCTCCTGCTGCTCCCTTCTCCCCTTCGTCCTTCCCTCTACTCTCCCCTCCCCCTTCTCCTCTCCCATGGTCAGTTTTACCTATCCCAGCCATGATTGCATGGGAGTAAATCCTACTGAACTCACTAAGCATGCAGATAATCAGACCTGCCTTTCCCCTCCTTTCCCTCTCCTCTCCCTTTCTCCTCCCTTTCTTCCAAGCTACACAAGAAGTGTATTGGAGTGTGAAAGACCAACCCAAATTGTGTTTGCATTTTTACAAATGTGTAAGGCAGCACAGTATCTCAGAGAGGAAGTCAGGTCTTCTGCTCCCTTGGTACATTCACTATAGGTGCCCAATTTTCCTGCTTTTTAAAGTTTTGATAGAAATATCTGTGGGCTATAGGTACGTTATTTAACCGCAAGGTTTTTTGCCTATTGGCTCAATGTGTGTGGGTATATGAAAGAGGCCTGACAGTGCAATCCTATGCTTGACTACTTTGAAGTGAGCATGTATAGGTTTGCTGCCCACATCTAATTAGATTCGGTGTGGTACTTGTCCTGTGTAAGTTTACTTGGAAGTGAGTGCTGCTGAGCCTACTTAAGCATCCTTAGTGGGAGGAAAATATCATTGAAATCGGTCCACTTGTATTCCAAGTAAACGTTCCTAGGTTCATTCAAATAAATGTGTTTGCGCTAGAAGAGTAAATTATCTTAAGTATAGCTTGTCTTTTTTCTCTCCATCCCCTCCCCCAACAGATTGTAGTAGAACGTATTTTAAAGTAGCAACTCTCATTTTTGATCTAATAGTTGTTTCTTGGAAATTTCAGACTTTTACAATGAAACACCAGTAATTTTAATGGGTTTACTCTAAGCATGACCAGATTGGGAACGAGGCTATAGGATTATAGCTGCAGTCCTATGCACATCTGAGAGCAAGTCCCACTAAAATTTGTTGAGCTTATTTCTGAGTAATGATGGTTATTGGATAAATTAACTGCATGAGTAGTGTCATTAGATTGTTATTCATCTAGGTTGTAATGCATTTTGCAAACTTCCAGGCCTTAATGTGAAAACATCTCACAAGTTACAAATATCTGTATCCTTTGCTTTACAGTTAAAATTTATAACGTTAGAATTTTAAATTTGGGCCAAGAAGCAGATAAGGCTTCCACTGAAAACAATTTTTCTCTGGTAATGTCCTGATTTTTTAAACAGCAGTTCTGTCACAAATGCTGGGAATTCACAATCTCTGGTCTTGTTTGGAAAGCATAGAAATGCAAGAGAGGGGGGGAGGAGAAATGAAGACTGACAAACCTGGCAGATTAATCCTATTTAGGTAGCTTTCAGTTGTTTGCAGGAAAGCTGATCCTACTTTGCTTTCTAAATACACTTCACTTTGGGCAAAGTGTTAATAGGATTGAGCATCAGTTGTATGTATGGAAGCAATTTGATTACTAATTACAAAATGAACATTTAAGTTCCGGGTGGTTAGGTTATTAAAATAGAAAAGGTTGTTTTTCCATGTGTCCAAGATGTGCTTCATAAAGTGTGTGCTTGATTTCAGGCCTCTTGCATATAGTTTGAACGCTGACTGCCAAGTTAAAGTTTGTATTCAATGAACTTAAGTTAGAAGCATGTATCACCTGAGATTCTATCATTATTGGTATGTAATTAAATGCCGGAAAAGTTTAATGTATTTCCCTCAGGGTCCTGAAAATTATAAATACAGCCAACAATTTAAAAAACAACAAAGTGCACATCTAGCCAGCTATGCATCATCTAGAATGTCTTTGTATTGCTATATGTTTATTGCATGTTTTAGTGTTACTTTTGGAAAATTTGATTACTCTTGTAGTAGGCTTCCTTTAAGGAAGAGGTGCAATTTAAGCTTGTTTGTTCTCTCTAGCATTGTTGCTTTATAAAAGGAAGCTGTCATTAAGCGCTGTATGTCTGGAAAGTATGCAAGTGCCCAAGTCTTCTAATCCAGTGAGTACAAACTACTTAGGGCTTCAAAGAAAAGGAATGACAGGCTTTTGCTGCAGTGAAAGAAGAAGCAAAGCATTGTTTGTTAATCCTGTTTTTTATTGTTATTTAGACTGCTGGCTCCTGTAACATACCCTGTAGCCAATTGGGACAAATAGCAATTTGACATAAATGATTGTCTTTCCTTTGTATTTTGACTGAATCATCTGAGAGGTTTGAAGTTAAAGGCTCCTTCCCAGTTTAAACTGCCTTTATTTTGCAGAGAGTTTTAGTCCAAAACAGCTGGTGGGCAGGGGTTGGTGAAGACTAATTTAGCCTTTTATATTTTGTGTTTTAAAAAATAACATGTAATTTTAAACTGTGAAGTTTTCTGAGGTACCCTTACTTCAAAGTGAAATCTGAAGCATATACAAAGTTATTAGATCTTCCAAAGAAAACATGCACTTCTGCGATGTTATTTAATGTTCCATTTTGCAATTTGTAAATAGGTGACTAGAAAGACACCAACTTTCATGCTTTGATACGTTTCATTCTTGTAAGCTGCTTTGAGGTCCTTTCAGCCGTTGGAAAAAACAGTATCCAGATATAAAATCAAATCAAATCTCCTACTCTGTTGCATATATGAAAGATAAATTAACTTAATTCACAAAATAAGTTCAGTGAATTCATGTGAACATTCACTGAGAGCTATTTCAATTGTGTGGACAAAAAAATCCACCCTGATTCACATTTTTTGATGTATCTATATGACAAATTAAGATTTTAAAATAAACGTAACCAACTAGCCCAATGTGATGAACTGGAACAAAAGGATTCCGTGAGACAATAGCAAGATGGGGAGTTAATGGGGAGAGATCATTATTTGTTCAATTTTTTCTAATCTTTTTGAAGAAAAAGATCTTCAAGAAAGGGTTTTGCCCCTTTCTGAATAAGGCACAGCAGAAAAGAAAGCACTACTAAATTATTTGACTGCTTTGATCATCAGAGATTGGTTGGGCAAGAGGCATCTCCAACGTGGACAGTGTTTTCCCACTTCTTGGCTCTTTTTTTCTAATGCTGTAAACTAGCTTTCTTTCTGCACTGCAGCTCATTCCCTGCCAGCTGGCTTCAGAAGGTGGCAAAGCTAGGCATTTTCTGGCGTCCTGACTGGGCAAACTGGGTTGTTATTTTCCCTTGGCATGGGGTGCCCAAGAAGGTTATAGGCAGCATGAGAGCATTTTCATTTTGCATGTTCTGCTGCTTTTCAGGAGCTAATGGAGCCCCCCCCCCACAATCTTGTAGGTTCCTTACTCCCTTTTCAATGGTGAGCTTTTTATGGAACTGGAGAGGTATCACATTTTAAATGGAATCTTGTGAGTAGCCTAGCAACAGAAAGATAGAACTCATTATTGCTTACAGATGCAAAGGATGGAAGTAAGCAAAACTATAATAAAAACAGGATATTGGGATATTAAGGAAACAAGACTAAAAGATTTCCTTCTATAGACATAAATTTTATTATTTATTTATAAAAGTATTTCTGTACTGCCATATCATAATATGTCAGGGTGGTATACAACATAAACACCTAAAACAATGCAGATAATCATTAAAGTAACTGACTAATTAAAAAAAACTAGCTGCAAAGGTGTGTCAGCATAAAAAGTCTTCAAGAGATGCCTGAAAGTCAAAAGCGAGGATGCCTGCTGAATTTCTGTTGGAAGAGCATTCCACAGTGTTGGACTGACAACACTAAAAGCTAAGATGATGCATGGCATGGAGACAGTGGATAGAGAAAAGTTTCTCTCTCTCATAACACTAGAACTTGTGGACATTCAATGAAGCTCATATTTGGAAGACTGAAAACAGACAAAAGAAAATACTTCTTCACATAGCACATAATTAAACTATGGAATTTGTTCCCACAAGAGGCAGCAATGGGCACCAACCTGGATGCCTTTAAAAGAGGATTAGACAAATTCATGGAAGATAAGGCTATCAGTGGCTACTAGCCATGATGGCTCTGCTCTGCTTCCATAGGTGGAGGCAATATGCTTCTGAATACCAATTGCTGGAAACCACAGGAAGGGAGAATGCTCTTTGCTCTCAAGTCCTACTTCTCATGGGCGACTGGTTGGCCATTACCAGAATAGGATGATGGATGAGATGGGCTATTGGCCTGATCCAGCAGGCTCTTTTTATGTTCGTAAATGCCAGACTTCTAGTTGAGGCCAATCTGGCCTCTGTAACACAGGGGACAACTAACAGCACTCCTCCAGATGATCTCAATATCAGGATGGGATATAAAGGTTCAGGTAGTCCTTACCCCAGATGTTGGTATAAAGAAGAACCTTTAATCTGGCCCGGGCAGCCAATGAAGATGTTTTAACAAATGTATCACATACTGTCAGCCATGCATCCCTGTCAGCAGTCTAGCCACTGCACTCTGCATCAGCTGAAGTTTCCAGACCAATCCCAAAGGCAGCCCCACATACAGCGCATTACAGTAATGTAGTCTTGAGGTTACCAGTGCATGGACTACAGTGGCCAAGTGATCCTGATCCAGATATAGTCGTAGCTGATGTATCAGACAAAGCTGGTTAAAGGAACTCCTAACCACAGAGGTCACTTGAGCCTCTAATGACAAAGATATACCCAGAAGTACCCACAAGTTAAATACCTGCTGCCTTAGAGGGAGTGCATCCCTATCTAGAACAGGCAACTCATCTATCTTCTGGACACAGGAACCACCTACCCACAGAGCCCCTATCTTCCCAGGGTTCAAACTCTGTTTAATGCCCCTGTTGGGTTCAAATTTAAAAACCCCTCCCCTCCCAGGAAGGGTGAGCTAGCGCACACCTCAGCCCTGAATAGAAGTGCAAGCTTTAGCAATTTAGTTTACCTGTTAGTGGTTCAGCCAGATACCAAAATAAAGCAACACAGAAACTGCTTGATCAAGAGGGATCTCTGCTCTGCACAGACAGAAGTCTGTCAGGTCAGAGAACAACGTTTATTAATTAAAGCATCCTTTATATAGGGTTTCATAAAGCAAACAAGATACAATATTATTAAAATCATAAGATGGGAACACAATATTACAGAGATAAGTAAGCGCATTTGTTCATTGTTGCATTTCTTTTGATTCTAAGAAAGCGAGAGTTTTGATAAAGGATTCATACACTTGTCAGTCTGAGGAAAACTTTGTTTTGAGATTAGAGCGCTAAAAGACAGGGAAAGGAGCAGATTGACACCAAAAGAGATAAAGATGTTACTAATGTGCCTATACAATTTACTAGCTCAGCAGTATGACGTAAATCTTATGGATACAATTGTAGTAAGATATTTTGAGAATGCTTCTTGCTTGTGCTGGATTAGCTACAATATTACAGGGTGTGTATAGTGTTTTAAGACAGAGAGAAATAACAACATCTAGAGTGGATACATTTTATCTCATTTTTACAGAAATGTTACAGTCTGAGAGGCGCCTTAAGCTTTTGGTTCTCACGAAGAAAAATGAAGCTTAGAATAGTTGTCCTTCCCATCCTCTCTAAGTCCCATAATTCACTGCAACACTGGTTCTGACAATAATGTACGTCTCTTAACAACTCTTGGGGTCTAGGGAATGATTTTTACCTAACACCCCTCATCCAGTCCACTACCTAGGGCTTGTGCAACCTCTCCTTTTTCAAATGTTAATGGTGAAAATAGACCTGTGTGTCATCAACTTACTGATGGCACCATGCTCCAAAACACCTAATGACTGCTTCCAATGGCTTCATATAGATGTTAAATAACATTGGGGACAAAATGGTGCACTGTAGAACCCAATAGCACAAGTGCCAGGAGATAAAAAAGTACTCCCCCAATCCTACTCTCTGGATTTGAGTGTGCAGGTAGGAAAAGAATAACTGTAATAAAGCACCTCAGTTGATCCAGTAGGAAACCATGGTCAGGGTATTAAACACTGCTGAGAGATCAAATGACAGTGATAGGGCACACTTCCACTGTCCCTCTCCCAGTACAGGTCATTCATCAGGACAATCAAGGCTGATTTAGTCCCTATACCAGATCTAAACCCAGATTGAAGTGGATCCAGATAACTGGTGCCATCCAGGAGTACTTAAAGCTGCTCTGCCACCACCCTCTCCACCACCTTCTCCATAAAAGGGGCATTGGCAACTGGCCAGTAGTTATTACTCACCAGTGGATCCAGGATGGAATTTTTAAGGAGTGGCCATACCACTGCCTATTTAAGGGCAGCTGTCACCAAGCCATCATGCAACGATGTGTTCAGAACACTCAGGACTCACTTGGCCTCTCATCCCACTTTGGCTTTATAGTTCATTCTTCACAGCTTAATCCTTTTAGTGTGCCTGATTTGTCAGTTTGCCTGGAGATTTTGCTAAAGCAGCATTTTAAAATACATTAGTGAAGTCGTATGCCAGACAAAGACTGCATATTATGAGCAGAAATAGCTACTTGCCTGCTCACCTATGGCAGATAAGAATTCCCTATAGTCATGGATATTTTTTTAATCAGAAAAAAGTTGGTTCATTCTCCCAACTCCCACCCCACTTTAATATGTGGATAAGTCAGTGAAGATTGCTCTATAAAACAAAGTGGGGTGGCTTTATTCTAAACCATCCAATAACACATCGTGGAAGAGAAACTCTTTATATGCACATTTGACAACAGGCACATGGCTGGCCCTGCACTATTTAACTTTGGCACACTAGGCAGAGGTCAGTAGATAATGACTGGTAATTCTCTCTCTCTCCCCCCCCCCAGGACAGAGAGCAATAATATATCTTGTGTTGGCCTAGCTTCAGGTGATGTAGGAGTATGCAAGATTCTTTAGGTCATAGGATTTGTGCCTGCCTTTAGTTACATGGAATTCAAAAGCTTGCATAACCTGCACCAACAAACTACCAAAAACATCCCCTAACAGCTGTAGCTTAAATATTTTCTTCAGTAGCTTCAGATAGTGCTGTTTGTTGTGCTAGAGTATTTTAAGCCATTCAGTAACAGTTCATCTGGTAAGTATTATTTCACAGTGAAGTGGCTGCTCTAACTAAATTTTCTTGCTTTTTCTAGTTTAATGCTCTGACATTATTTTTCTATACTTTTGTGTATTTAACTAGAAGGGTTTGCATGCTGCGTAAAGAAAAGATAAATTTAACCATGGTTCTGCAGCAGGTTAGAGTTGGGATTAATTGAGTGTGAAAGTTAACTTTTCAATACAGGCTGTCTAACTGTCTAACTGAATCATAAAACTATCCCAGATTTGTTTGTGCATTGTGAAGATAATGCAAAATGTTTTTCAGGTTCAGAACAATTATTGTGCAAGTAGCTAACAGATATTTTTAAAAGCTTGTTCAAATTAAAACTGCATGAAATGAATTCAGGCTTTTCTCAGAGGGGCTTCTGGGCATGTGAAGATCTCTCAACAAACTTAAGGATGTTGGGCCTCTTGTCTGTGATAAGCTAGTTGTGTTGACTGTACTTGCCCATGAGTGTACCACCCACAAGTGTACCATTTTTGGATGGTTACATCTCAGTGTAATAAGCTGAAGTAGGGATTAGCCTTTTGGTTGGATATGCAACCGATTGGTCCCTTTCGTGAACTAACAAACTGGGAAGCTTCTAAATTACAGTACTTTACCGTTTTGCCCAGACTAGGAAACTGTGATTGATAGCTTCAGAACAAGCCAAGATATTGTACCATGGATTGAAGTTCTCCTAACATCCAACATGTTCCAAAGTTGTTAACCATGGTTTACCATTTTGGACAAAATGGGAAACTATAATTAAGGAAATACTTCCTGGTTAGTTTCCTGACTCACGCAAAAAGAAGAGTCAAGGGGATGTGTTTGCTCAAAAGGCTGGTTCATATCTTGACTTATTAAGCTGAGGTAGAATTGTCTGACCACTACTGCTGTGTGCATCTGGTAAATAGAAATGTTCCAATACTGGTTTGTGAATAGTGCAATTTTAGATGTATTTCAAATTTTTAAAAAAATGTATATCCACCCTTCCTCCCAGAAGGAGCCAACAGTGGCAAATAAACTACAAAACACTAAAAACATCTACAAAAATCTTAAAAACAAAACATATTTAAAACAAAACATCTAATTTTTTTTAAAAAAAATGTCTTTAAAAATATCCCCCAAACAATTACAATACAGATGCATACTGGGATAAGGTCTCTACTTAAAAGTCTTGTTGAAACAGGCAGGTTTTCAGTAGGAGCCGAAAAGACAACAGAGACAGTGCCTGTCTAATATTTCAAGGAAGGGAATTTCAAAGGATAGGTGGCATAACACTAAAAGTCTGCTTCCTATGTTGTGCAGAATGAACCTCCTGATGAGATGGTATCTGCAGGAGACCCTTGCCTGCAGAGTGCAGTGATCGACTGGGTATATAAGGGGTAAAATGATCTTTCAGGTATCTTGGTCCCAAGCGGTATAGGCCTTTATACCTAAAACCAACACTTTGAAGTTGGCCCAGTATCTAATGCGCAGCCAACACAATTCTTTCAGCATCAAGGTAATATGTTGGCAATGTCCTGCCCCAGTGAGCAGTTGTGCTGTTGCATTTTGCACTGGCTGCAAGGGCAACATAGAGCGCATTCCAGTAATCCAGCCCGGAGGTTACCAGTGCATGGACAACAGTGGTCAGGCTATCCAGTCCAGAAATGACTGCAGCTGTCTTACCAGCCAAAGCTGGTAAAAGGCACTCCTAGCCAATGAGATCACCTGGGCCTCTAGTGACAAAGATGGATCCAGGAGCACCCACAGACCATGGACCTGCTCTTCCTGAAGGAGTACGACCCCTTCCAAAGCAGGCAACTGACCAATTACCTGGACTCAGGAACCACCTAGCACAGCATGTCAGTCTTGCTAGGACTCAGAGTTGGTTTATTGGCCCTCATCCAGCCCACCGCCAAGTCCAGGCACTGATCCAGGGCTTGCACAGCCTCCCCTGAGAAATAACTCCACTGAGCTTAATAGGATCTAGTCAGAATTTAAAAAATGCATGAACCAGTGGACCCTGCATTTATACCATAGATAAGATATAGATGTTATGTAATGCCTTTTTCATTGCCTGTTAGAGCTGGCTTCTGCCATGTCTGGAGGCAAGGCCCTAGAACAGAAGAGAAAGTTTGATGCTGTGTGTGGTAGAACTGTGACAAAAACCAGGAGCAACAGCAGAGTTTCAGTTTTGCTCAGACCAAGCAGCAAGCGGTCAAGCTTTGTCACATGACTTGCTGTGGTCTGTTGCTGCTTTTGATGCCCCTTTTCTACTCTGGTTTGCCATCTTGCAGCTTCCTGCTTTGGCCAGAGCTGTGTGGCAGGGTTGAATCTCTGCCGGATATCTCTTAGGTTGTGGGTTCAGGATCCATTGTAAGTTTGAATCCTGACATTGCCCTAACGTACTTGCCCCAGCCGTTAATTCTCCCCCTTATATGTGTTGGGGGCTGAATGTCTGCAGCTGGGAACTGGGCTCTAAATCATGCAGGGAGCCTATCTGAGTAAAGCTGGCTCCCTTTGTTTGTTTGCTTGTTTGTTTATAATCTGCACTTTTATAATGATTTATCAAGATGGAATGTAACATATAAGAAAAATCAGTAAAAACAACAATAAAACATCATTAAAAATATCAGACATTCAGCCTCCAATGGCAGGAGAGTTTTAGGAATGGTAATGGCAATTGTGTGTGCATGAGGGCGAGCAATAGGATTGTCTCTGTGTTCTCCCCCTTGTGTAATGGTAATTGTGTGTGTGGAGGGGGAGAATGAATGAATAGGTTCTTGAGTTGACAGTTGTAGTAAAGTCTCACTCTCTATAGTGACCCTGGAAGATTTGTTTCCTGGGTAGCTGCATCCAGGTGTGAAGTAAAGATGTTTGTTTCAGTCTGCATCGCTTTGCACTTACAATGACCCTTGCTGCCATTTGCTGTCTAGTCACTAAGTTTGGAGAGAACCTTTTGAAGCTCTTTGATTTCACTATTTTGAATGATTTAGTGTCATCTGCCAACTTGGGCTACCTCATAGCACACCTCTTAATTCATATAATTAATTAGTTAAACAGGGCAGGTCCCATAGAAATGTTTACAAACCCAATATTTTACAGGAAAGTGTGTATGTGTATGTGAGTCCTCCTAGTGCTTTTTATCTTTCAACTGAAAGGATTGTTTTCTGCTAATTCTGAGTTAGTCATGTCAGATGCTTGACTGACTTGTTAAGTAGAGACTGCCAAATTGTACTGAAATGTATGCTGGAAGAATATCCAAAAAGGACTGGAATTTTGCCATCCACTGGATGTCTTTAATTGAAAACCATGACTTGGAATCAAGCTATGGGTCTGCATAGGTAAAAGGACAAGTACTTTTATTTATACTACTTTGTCATTGTCCTCCCTCATTGTTCTTTTTTTTTAAAGTGTCATGGTTTACATTATGTTAAGGGGGTCCAGCAGTTAGTTCAGTTGATTTGACAATCTGTTTTATGATGAAGGGCTATGCACCAGTAATAGTTGGTGGTTAACAATGTATTTGTAAAGTGATAAGATTTCTCTGCTCTCTGGTCAGTTTAATCTCTAGAATGGAGCAGAAAAAGTTATTTGCTAGTTGAAGCTCAGAGAAGCTTTAAAGTATGCATCAAGACAAAAAACTATTATTTTAGAAGTTCATTTATTTAAGTGCTCAGAGCTATTGTCAGTTAACCCTTTACACAGGAAAAATTAAATCTTTTGAACTATAAATTATCACACATGGCTGTCTCCCAGCAAGTTTCTAATTTAGAATTTAGAATTAATTTTATTTTTACTCTTTATGCATTTGAAAATGTTCAACTGAGCTTATCCAAACCAGTTTAAATTGATTTTGAGAGAGTCTATATTGCAAAGGGCTTCAGAAAATTATATAAATAAAATATACTTCTTTGAATTTCTGTTATGTTAAGGGCTGGTTTAGATAGTGGTGAAGATAAAAATACTTTTCATGCAGTAGGTATGTGGTAGTATACAGTACATTGCCTTAGACCTGCATAGACAACTGTACAAACGTACATTGGTGTGTGATTATTTACTCTTGTGTGATCATTTTGCATCTTCCTTCCCCAACATAGTCACTTGTGCAAAGCTGAAAGTCGTCAGGGTGCTAAGCAGTGTTTCATTGAGGATAATCTTAGAAGATGTTTTGATAGCTTTTTTTTAAGTAACGTTTTTGAAGATGTTTTGTTTTAATGCATTTTAAAGTTTGTTTTTATGATTTTTTAATGTTTTTAATGCTTTTGTTTGCCACCCTGGGCTCTTGCTGGGAGGAAGGGTGGGATATAAATCTAATAATAACAGCAGCAGCAGCAGCAGCAGCAACAACAACAATATGAAATGGTAGTTATCTGGTAAATGGCAAGGTCTAGTTAGCACAAATGGCAAGTTCTAAGTAGCACAAATGAGGTTCTAGGTAGCAGGGAATTGTCAGGATGTATTGGACCCTGGGAAAAATATTAGGGAAGTGAACTACTGCTTTGACAGTTGTGAGGACTTAATAGAAATCCTAAACTGTAAGTAGGGTCTGATCAGTGTCCGGGCTCTACTACTCAGCTGAGCACTTCCTTCAATGTGTGCTTTTTAGTGTTACTGGTTAGTGTTACTGTCTGTCTTCTAACCGGATTGGTAAACTGAGGGCATCTAAGAAAGTGGCAGAGCTATATTTAGGTTTTTGCATGAAAATTGCAAGCCCTGGCCCAAATGGAAGAGGCAGATGCGAAATTCTTCTTCTGGCCATGAGTTACTTTTACTTGGATTGGGCTTCAGCCAGTTTAGGGGAATGTGGAGTCCTGGTGACAGATGCCTGAGCCACATTTGTAAATGTCCCCTCTTTCAGTTACTGTCTGACATATCTGAGGCCTGGGATGCAACAAGATGAAATTACAGGCTTTTGAAGTATTGCACGTATCGCTTCACATGTGTACATTCAATACATGTATCACTTCCAAGATGGCAATCATATCATGTAAAATATTTCATCAGTGTCTGGATTGGCTCACGGTCAGACAACTGTCAGCTTAGAACTAGATTTTACAAATGATTTTGTTGCTTATAGTTGCATAACAACATTTAACCACAAAAAGGTTGGTTTGTTTTCAGTATGGATCCCTTCAAGGACTCCTGCTGTATTCTGGCAGCAAAAATGTGGAACCCATCAAATTTTTAATTTGAAATGGTTTCACAGCTCTTTATTTTACTGTTAAGATACGAAACATCCATTGTTAATCATTTTGTTTGTGGTCTCATTTAATATTAGTGTTGGGCTTTGACCATGACATTTCTGACTAAGAGATGGAAAGGTTTGGATAATGGTTCCCATTTGGATTGAAATAAATGACTGGTGCCATTTCTGTGTTTGGTGAGTGGCTGTGGTTTAAACAAATCATAATAGGGTTGTATCTTTAAAATGCTATGTATTTCAAGTCCCATTTGGTCATTGAGGTGTCCACCTGTCTTTAGTCTTTATCCACTACAAAAAAACATTGTGTAGTAACTGTTATTATTGGCCCCAGAGCCCCCTTCATTATCAGTCCCAAAATATCCCCCCCACCTCTTTCAGTCACATACACAAATGTGCAGCCCAGACGTTAGAATTCTATCAGGACTTTAATGTGTATTTCTTGCTTCAGTCCTATGGCATTAGCAGACTTCTCCATGAGATGAAAGTTGTATTATTTCCAGTGAAACCAAACAGTTCAGTCTGTGCAATAAAGCATTTTTTGGGTGGTCTGCTCATATGAGAAAATATGAGAAACTGATTATGAAAGTATTGCAGTTTGGAATGGGGAAAGATGGGGAGATTGTTGGTAATTAGCCCTATTCATCTTGTGAGAATATATGTATTGGGAAAGGATTTGCTTAATTCAGTGTAGTTAGCACTCAAAGCATGTTTCAAGCACCCAGTATTCTGAGATATCTTTCTGAGGGGAGCTTTATATGTGACTATGCCTTAGGTCAAGGGTGGGGAACCTTTTCTGACTGGTGGGCCAGATCTTGATCTCCCCATACCTGGAGAGCCAAACTTGACAGGTGGATGGGGCCACTCACCTGCCAGTCACCTGATGTGCTTTGAAGCCCTGACTGTTGGGACTTCAAAGTGCAGTGTGGGGCTGTTGAAAGCCCTTTTGCAAACAGCCCCACACTGGTCTTGTAATCTCAAAACCTAGAAGTTCAAAGAGCAGCGCAGGGCTGTTTTAAGAAGGACTTTCTAACAGCCTTGTGCTGAGCTTTGGCTGTGCATGTCTGTTCCCAGCAGGGGGATAGGTGTACACAGCCAACCTTAGCAGGAGTTAACCCCTGCACATCAGCTGAAGAGTATGGGGGGGCAGGGTTTGTCCTGTGTGTGCCAATTCCCAGCAGGGGAACTGGTGTGCACAGCCAACACAGAATCAATCCCCACCCCACCCATCTGCTGATGTCATTCCCATCGGAGTGATGTCAGCTGATTGGAAGGTGGATGTGGTTTTTAAAAATGAGATTGAGCCAGCATTAACCCCCTGGAGGGTCGGAGCTTCCCATCTTTGTCTTAGGTTGATAAAACTGCTTGTAGAAAAACTACATATGAATTGACACTAATAACTGTGATGTGTGCCATCTCAGCTTCCCACTTAGTTAAGTAGAAATGCTTGCTCTTGTGACACATTATGGTATAATGCTCTCCTCATAGAAGAAACGTTTGTGGAGAAAGTTTTGTGAAGGGGTCCTGAGCAGTTTGTTGACGCATATATTGTTTGACATGGCCTAGAGCTCTACAGGCTTTTATTTCTGTGCTTAGTCTCACCAAAATCATTGTGGTAATGAACTGAAGGAAGAAGCCCATGGCATGAGACTCTCTATTGGAGATCCAGTCTAGATGACTTAGAATGAATTTGGAGTCAGTAAAGCCCCATCTGCCCCCACATCCTCCCCCCTCCCCAAACACTTCCAAAAGTCTTTGAAGACTTTTCTTGTCTCTGTGATGCACCAAGAGAAATAAAATAGCAGCCATGGTTGTCCTCTGTTTCCTGGTAACATGTACTAGAGTTTTGGCTGCAGTAGCTGTGTTTTCCATGCATTGTGATAACTGGTTTGCCACTTATCTACCTTACTTCTCACTTTTGTAACACGAAAGGAAAAATATGATCTTGTGTTATTTTCTGATTACTTGTAAGCTAATAAAACTTGAATTAATGCAGTTACTTTTCCACTGGGCTTTTCCAGAGTTTTTCTTAAATACTGCCTTGTATTTACAGATTTTCCAATT
The DNA here is from genome assembly GCF_030035675.1 of Rhineura floridana. NCBI lineage: Eukaryota > Metazoa > Chordata > Lepidosauria > Squamata > Rhineuridae > Rhineura > Rhineura floridana. Next base: position 87,752,578 of record NC_084480.1, read on the forward strand.
GCAAACCTTGAATAATATGTTCCATTTTCAGCAGGTCAGGGAGGATTAAGATGATATGAGTGGTACCAAGGAATCACTCTATACTGAGGGTTGTAGATAGACATAGATTCTCCAGTAGGAATTGGGTGTATTTTATGTGCTGATACAGCATACATTTAAAAATCTGCATATTGTGTGTTGGCATGAGTTCAAAAAAGATATCCTGAAAAGAAGACCTTGTGTCTCTGAACTCCTGCCTCTTCATTACTTTGAGGTATTTATAGCTAGAGTTCATTCAACTTGGTTGCCCTTTCATAGGTTGTGCTGTCCTTCCTGCAAAGAAATCAACTTTCTCTTTTCTTTGATTCAAGCACTGTCTGTTCCAAAACAGCAGAGATTGTAAGCATTGTTCTAGCGCTTTTCTAACAGGTGTTGCAATCCCTTTTGGTCAGACACTTGTGGATACCTGCTTTGCGTCTAGAACCATAATGTAATGCAGGAACTCCCAGAGCTGGAAAAGCATTTCAGTTGCCTAGGCATTAGCACTGCATTTTCAGGCATCTGGGCTTTTTCTAGAAGTGGGATTTCCTTTACTTAAAATATCTCTGCCAGATGGTTTTTCTATCTACTCTCAAAAATCTCTAGAGGAGCAGGCTTCATAGCTTCTCAGGGTAGTGTGTTCCCTTTCTGTTGTATTTCAGATGAGATCTACTTCTAGTTTGAATCCATAATTTCTTGCCATTTTCAGTGACTAGGATGGACAGTTGTTTCTGCCTTTTTTCTGGCATCATTTCAATATTAGAAAACTCATATTTCCCCTGCTGCCTCAGGTCCCAGTGGGAGCAAAATCTGTTTACTCATATCCATTCCTCTGCAAAGTGTGGGTGTTCAGTTTTTAGCTTCAGACTGGAGTGGTGGAGTAGGGTTTAGAGCAGGGTTGCACAACTCAAATGTCCTCAGGTGTCTCCCCTTCACAGTGCCCAGCTTAAATGTACAGCGTTATGTCAAGGAAAGAGCAGCCTTCCATTGCCTACTGCTTAATTTATGCTGCCAAGGAGGAGAGCCAGGGATAGCAGTGTTAGAAGCTGCCTCTGGGTACTTCTGGACCTCAGCAGGTCACACGAAATATGACAGTAGGCTGTGTGTTGTACACAACTGGGGTAGAGTGTTGATCTAGGTTTGGGGATATCTAGATTCAAATCCTTACTCAGCCATGAACCTTGCCGGATGTCCTTGGGCCAGTAACCATTTCGAAGCCTAATCAATCTCACAGGTCTTGTGAGGATAAAATGGGGATAACCAGATAGCCCACAAGCAGGACATGAGCATAATATCACTCATGTTCCCCAACAGGTAGTATTCAGAGGCATACTGCTCTAATGACTGGAGGTAACATATAGCCATCATGACTAGTAGTCTAATAAGTCCATAATTTGTTTATACCTTTTCTCAGTTCTGGTTGCAGATTATGAAGATGTGCTGGGACACTAAATGTAGGCTGCATAGTATTGTTGAAACAGTTGTTGGGCTATGTACAAAAAGGGTAGAAAAATAGCTCTATTCCAAAAGATTAGAGAAATGAAAGGGAAATTTAAACCAAGAGTAGGGATGTTGAATAATCAACAGGGGGACACACTAACTGACCAAGATAAAAGGAAGATGGAAGCAATACACTGAAAAACTCTATAAAAGAGATGCAAGGATGACAGATTCCTTCACGGACGAACCTTACGATGAAGAACCAAAAATTTCAGAATGTGAGGTGAAAGCTGCTCTTAAAATACTTGGGAGAAACAAATCACCAGCAACAGATGGCACGCCAATAGAGTTCCTACAAGTTGGACAAAAATCTGTCAACAAATATGGAAAACTAAACAACGGCCCACAATTCCAAAGAAAGGGGATCCCAGGGAATACAGTAGTTATCAAACTATTGCCTTAATATCCCATGCAAGTAAAGTAATCCTCACGATTCTACAACAAAGGCTCTTATCATATATGGAGTGAGAAATGCCAGATGTCCATGCTGGATTTAGAAAGGGAAGAGGTACCAGAGTTCATATCGCAAACATACGTTGGATAATGGAATGGACCAAGGAATTTCAGAATCAGAATCTACAAACCCTGTGCTTTATAGATTACAGCAAAGCTTTTGATTGTGTAGATCATGAAAAACTATGGAATGCTTTAAAAGAAATGGGGGTGCCACAGCATCTGATTGTCCTGATGTACAACCTATACTCTGCACAGGAGGCTACTGAGAAACCGATTGGTTTCCAGTCAGAAAGAGTGTGAGACGGGTGTATTTTATCACCCTATTTGTTTAATCTATATGCAGCACATACCATACGGAAAGAGGGATTGGACCAAGATGGAGGTGTGAAAATTAGAGAGAGAAATACCAATAATTCAAGATATGCAGATGTTACCATACTACTAGCAGAAACCAGTAATGATTTGAAATGAATGCTGCTGAAAGTTAAAGAGGAAAGCACAAAAGCAGGACTACAGCTGAACGTCAAGATGACTAAAGTAATGACAACAGAAGTTTTATGTAACTTTAAAGTTGACAATGAGGACATTGAACTTGTCAAGGATTATCAATACCTCGGCACAATCATGAACCAAAATGGAGACTGGGGAGAGCAGCTATGAGAGAATTAGAAAAGGTCCTTAAATGCAAAGATGTATCACTGAACACTAAAGTCAGGATCATTTAGACCATGGTATTCTCGATGTCTATGTATGGGATGTGAAAGCTGGACAGTGAAAAAAGGGGATAAGAGAAAAATCAACTCATTTGAAATGTGATGGTGGAGGAGCGCTTTGTGCATACTATGGACTGCAAAAAAGACAAATAATTGGGTGTTAGAATGAATTAAACCAGAACTATCACTGGAAGCTAAAATGATGAAACTGAGGTTATCATATTTTGGACACATAATGACAAGACCTGATTCACCAGAAAAGACAATAATGCTTGGAAAAACAGAAGGGAGTAGAAAAAGAGGAAAGCCAAACCAGAGACGGATTGATTCCATAAAGGAAGCCACAGACCTGAACTTACAAGATCTGACAGGGTGGTTCATGACAGATGCTACTGGAGGTCACTTTGTAGTGTTTCAAAGTGTGCTCTTTCAATCCTCATCCACTAGGCATGTGATTATTTGGAGTACATGAAGGCTGTATCCCACATTTTGGGATGGGGTGTGGTATAAATCTAAATATAGGTAGTATAACATGTTAACGTTTAATTTATTAAATATTTTAATACAATTAAAAATAAACTGAAGTGCACAAGCACTTGTTGATTACTTGAGTGCTTTTGTACTTACTGACTGAACACTGATACCTGGGTATGGATTTACTACTTGGTGATCAATTGGGTAAAGTACTGCCTGCACACCTTTTCTTTCTACCTCCATAAATAAAAGGGTTAGAAGCTTACTGCTGCTGCTGCTGCTGCTGCTACTACTACTACTATAGTATGAAAGCTTAACATTCATAGAAGGGTACTGGAATATCCTTGGGAGCGTGCCAGGACTATGGCCCTGGTCAGTTTTTTAAATAAACAAATAAATAATATCCCATTTTATTTCAATTACCTTGTATAATTTTGTGTCACTATACCATGGAAACTGCCTTTCCATATGTCCCAGGGGTTGTTCTTACAAACCTCACCCACCAGTCAAGTGGTTTCTGGAGAAAAACTTGTTCCTGGTCCTTGCTGTTCTGCTTGGTTGGTGGGAACTATTATGGAAATCATGTGGAGGTGTTACCCACATATCTGGTTTCCCAACCCCAAGTACAAGAGCACCCTGGGAAAAACTTGTATGCACTTCCAGTTTTTGTGCTTGAAAGGTTCAATTGGAGTTCTTTTTGCAGCTAGCTAATAGTTCCATGTGAATCCAATTGAATAACTTGTGTTGTTTGATATTCCTTCCTTACTATCTGGTTTCTGTCTGTCTCTGTTCCTTTCAGGATAAAAAGTGTTTTTTCAGCTAACGTTTTAAATGTTAGGCATGTCAAATGAACAATTCACTTGCCCTGAAACTTACTAATGAAATCTGCTTTCATGGAGAGGGGCCCTGTATCCTCATAGACACTTTTCTATTTCACTTACTGACTAGAAGCTGTAGACAAGTTAGAATGGTAGGAATGTAGTATGTGTTCTTTCATACTCTGTTATTAGTTGAAGGCTCATTAAAAGTAAAATTATAAAATGGCAATTAAGTTGTTTGTTTCTGCAACTTAGTTATCAGGGCAAAGCTTAAGAGTCCCCCTTCCCTCTCCTCTCTATTTTTTTGCAGCTTGATAACATTATATCTAAGGTTAGTGGTGAGGATGATCTATCTTTTCATAGAAACTGAATGATAACATTCAGAATAACACAATTTTGCTTAGCCTTCCTGCCTTTCTTTGCAACAAGGCTTGTTGACACTGCATCTGTTGTACCCTCCTCCCAAAAAAGCAAAATTCATTTTTTTCCTTTTTAGATGGGGAAGATGTACACAGTATGCATATTTTTTGCCTTTTGTTACCTTATCTTTGGAACCCTGGCTTCTTCTCACAGAGACAATTTTCACAAGTTGGTGATGTTGGTGAAATTTGGTGGTACACACTATAATACAGCCAATTAGAAAATGGCTGTTTCACTTCTGTAATGCAGAAACCACATTCACAAGTGGCATGTGCTAAACGGAAAGGCTTTCTTGGTTCTACCCATGATAATGCTTCAAAATTTTCCCTAATTTAATGTAGCACATGACGGGCTAATAGATTGCCTCTCCCATTCACAAGTTAGTGATCAATTGGCATTGCCATTTTTTTCTTTCAGCTTATCTGTTATAGGGGAGAAATGTGTTTTCCCCATGCAGCATTAGAGGTGCCATGAGAGTGTATTCAGTAAGTCAGCCTAGTACACTTCAAGATGGTAAGGCTTTTCTTTAATAAACTACACATTTTCTAAAAAATATATATTCAAGTTGCTACACAACATATTTACCATTACTCTGCATTGGTATTTCTTGGTTGTGTAAATGAACCTAATTGTCCTTCCTCTGCAGGCAAATAGAGCAGCATCACAGCTTTAATTTATGTATGTATGTATGAAGGGACGGAATAGACAGGTCTGTCCTGCGGTGAACCAGCTAAGTGAGTCATTGATATCTGGATGTTCCAAATCTTTGTTTCATGGGGGCAAGGTGGTTTGGAATAGGTTTATGCTATGTAGCTGATTTACCTTGAGACTCTGTACTGGATACAATTTTGCTAAATTTGCACATTTGGAATTCATTACTGATAACAGGCTTTTCAGTTTGTGATTTATATTTTAGAGATCCTGTGTTTTAGTGTGCACATATATTGTTGAGTCAGCCATTTTGTTAGATTTCTGACATTTTGGCTCACTTGGTGCTGTGTTTCCTCTTCCTTGCAATGGTTTGACTTTCCTTTGAAAAGGCTAGATATATTTCTTGTCTACCATTGTATATTTGTCTGTTTAAATTATTTTCTCTCTATAGGTGGCTATTTCTTTTCTGCTGTTGATACACTAAGGCCAGCTTTCCCTGCTGACAAACATTTAGGAAGATAGGCAAGAAGTATCTTGGTACTCTTGCTCTTTCATTGGCTATCAGTATGCACACTTCCATTTAGACAACATAATATTGTACTGGACTGCTACGCTACTTTTATATTCTGGCTGAAGCTAGGTAGCACTAAACAATAATCTTGATCGTTTTCATGCAAGCATTCCCTGTAATGTAAAATTTCTTTAATGTAAAACCTCAGTTATAAAGACTTGCTATAGCAATATGAAATAGCAAATAGACAATGTGGAAACTAGTGCATTTAATATTTTTCTATTTTTTTACCCCATTGGTTCTAGGACACGACTTTATTTTCAGCTTCTCATTTTAGAGTCACTTCAGATTGAAAAAAACCCACCTTGTACTCAAGTAGCTAAGGGCTGCCTCCCACAGTTTTTCACGGATGTAGAAGGGGAAAGTTTATACATCTTCATGTAGTGCAGGGATTGATAACCTATGTCCCTCCAGATATTGTTTAACTTCAGCTCCCATCAGCCACAGCCAGTATGGCCAATGATCAGGGATGATTGGAGCTGCTATCCAATAACATCTGGAGGGCAACAGGTTACCCATTTCTGATGTAAAGATTTGTACAGAAGTCTGTTTTGCTTTTTATACATGTGTGAATCCTCAGCTAATTGTTGCTTCTCAAAACATGTGTACACTGCAGACTGCAAATACAGTTTTTCATAATATCCGCAAAGTAGATCTAATACTGATTGTGGAAGTACAATGCAGATAAATGCTTGCTAGAAGGAGTTAAATGTGTTTATTTTTTCTAATCTTTCTAGGGAATCACTGATATTGAATCCTGGCTGTATGCTTGAATTGAGTGATATGGTAAAAAAAACTTATAGAAATTGTGCTTAGCATGCATCACTGATTCTGTGGCTGAAGTTTATAGTCTCATCAATACATAACTAGCTGGAATGGATGCATGCCATGAGATGCAACATGCTGAAACACATCAGCCTTGCAGAGGCATCATGTCAGTAGTGCAGGCAGATGTATGCCAGCAAACACTTAATTTTGGGATATTGTTTATCTTATTTAATGTGGTAATTTGTTCAGAAGCATATATACTTAAAACCCAATGACTATATTGAATTCTAATGGACAATTTTTATATTACCTACATAAAAGGCACACTTACCTGGAAGAAGTCCCATTGAACTTAATAAAGCTTACTTCTGCATAGCCATGCATACAGTTGTGCTGTAAGAGACTGAACTGTGAATTGGTAAGTTTGCAGTTCATATCTTGACTCTGCCACAAACTGGCTAGGTAGCCATCGGGCTCATCTCTTAGTTTTAGTCTACTTCCTGCAATATGGAGATAATAAAGCTGCTTTATCTTAGAGTTGTAAAGATTAGTTAGTTGGTGGTAGCATTCATACATCACAGTAAACCATACTTAATGGATTACTACAAATACAGAGAAGGCTGCCCTCCACTCTAGCTAACAGGAGCAACAAACCACAGTCCTTGGTTTAGAGTTACAGCTGAACTAGAGATTGTGGTTTGTTTTGCTTCAGACAAATTATGATGTTATTCCATGGTTTGTTCTTGGCTTGCTAATCATTGTTTGAATGAAACAAACCATAATCCCTGGTCCAGGCGCAATATGAAACCAGAGATTGTGACTTCTTGTTCCCACTAGCCAGAGAGAAGTAGTGAAACATGAGTGATTTCCGTGTTAGTGGTAAACTGTTAATTATGGTTTACTGTGATATGCAAACTGGTCCAATGTATTGTATATGAAGTAATTGGAAAATTCAAAGCACTATATAAATTCTAGCTATTACTGTGATAGAGATTTTTTCTTTTCTCTTTTTCTTTGAATAAAAGTTCATAGACTTCACCTTTTTGCTGTAGGTCATTACTGTATGTTGTAGAGGATCTTAATAAAATTTTATTACCCATTAATAAATCTGTTGTTCACTAAATATTCATGAGCACAATTCATTATGGAGTTCTCCAATGCAAGTGTCACCATGACAAATTCATCTCCCATTTCATTAAGACTTGGAGTAAATTCTTGGTGGATTGTAAACTAAGCAATTATACTGTTTTAATGTATCTATTTGAGGAATGGACTGTAATAGATTTTACTGTTTTTCCTCCTCCTGAAACAGTTTAATACATGTGTCCAATAAGCTTGCCTCTAGTCATGGAAGACAGATGCTGTCATCCCCATTGGGGAAATTAGCTTCCATTCATTTTTTGTCAGCCATGAAACTGGTCTGGAAATTTGAGAAGTCCATTGTATAATATTATTCCATATGTTCAGTAAAGTATTCACGACAAGATCTTGCAAGAGGGTCAATGGAAAGTTTCCATTATCTGTAGTAAATTAAAAAAATGTAGTGCCAACTAGTTTTTCATCTGCTTTCATAGTAATGTATTTCATAAATATAGGTAGACACTTCTTTGGGGATGCTAAAAAGCAATTCATATAAAACTAGTAGTTATATAGACACAGTTGTATTATATTTAGGTAAGATCTGACTTGTTACCTTTCTGAATTAAAGTGGAGAAATTGCATTTTAGACAGCTATCCTATGCATACTTTCCTGAAAACAAGCCCCCTTAAATGTAGTGGGCCTTCTCAGTAAACCTTTATAGGATTACATTGTTAGCAACAGTCCCTAATTTTTTTATTTTTTATTTTTTTGGTAGAAACTCTCTTGGAAGCTCCACTAAAGGGTGGTATATAAAGCTTTTTAAAAAAAAAATCACTGAAAGAACTATATTGGACTATTGATACTGATTTGTTACTTATATTTCTTGTAGCTACTGCCTGAGGAACTCTAGGTTCATCTATGTAACAGTGCAAAATAAACAAGTTGCACAGGAAGAAATGTAAAGACTACATTTACAAAATGTTAAGATTCAGAGAGATTAAGGCCCAGTAGTTTTCTTTTTAAAAAATTCATCGTACTATTTACAAAGTATATTTCATCTGATTTCAATCAATAGAAAGCAGGAAAGCGCTGATAGTAAAATTATATGCTGTATAAAGCCATTGGAATGCTTCATCTTCAGTTTCAAATTAATCTGTCTAATTACCAGGGTCCAATAAGCCACATTGTGAACCTGAGTCCTAGGCCATAATCTTCTACATTTGGCAGTATTCCATAGAAAGTCCATGTGCTGATGTGATTTGAGAATTGTTTCTGTACAGCCTGTGGACTATACTGTGTGAGTCTTCTGGTTTGGTCACTAAGAGCTTGAGCTCTTGAACCTCAAGTTTGTAACAGACCACCCAAGATGGAAATGGCTGTTCTATCTATACTTTGGCACCATCAGCTGTATTTCATATGTGACATTCACCGCACAGTCCTTGAGAGTTCATTTTATTAATTAATAAATGGCCACAGTAGGAAATTTTAGGCAGTTGCAACTACTGTAGACATGTGGGATATCTTTCAAAGGATTTTTTTATGTGAATATTACTTGTGTCTTGGTGGAGTCTGGAAATGAAGTGAACGATTCCCTATGTTCAAATGTAGATATGCCCTAATGCAACCATTTCAGAATTAGAATTTACTTCATCAAGATGAGCACTGTAATGAATCACTGTAGCCACTTAATAAATAGACTGGAAGATAGAGTTCTTGCTGTCAGTTTAGCTCCTTAGCTCAGTCAGCATCTGAGGAAAAATTTAGCATGCTAGTTTCTTGACATTATTGTGGACATAAATGTTTTGATATGGAAATATTAAAATAACACAATCTTCTCATCTGGTATTAAAGCACACTCCTCAAAGTGGTTTACAAATGTTTGGAAATACACACAAAAAGACATTAGCAACCTATAATATTTTTATTTATTGATTCCATTTATACCCCACCTTTGTTTTGATGAGAGAAACCCAAAGCGGTTTCCATACAATTCCCAGGCAGTCTCCCATCCAGGCACTGACCAGACCTGACCCTGCTTTGCTTCACCAGGGAGCTGGCCAAATGTGCCTTCAGACATAGCCTGTGTACAAAGAAATTTTGTGGCACATTATGGTTACCCAGTTCACAGTCCTTTACAAGTGTTGAGGGTGAAGGTCTGAAGTAGAGAGCTGCCTCCTATGTGCTGAACTCAATCTCCCATCAGCCCCAGCAACAAGCTACAGGACTTCCCTCAGATTATGGTTTAAAATCCCCTCACAGTCCAAAATTAGCCAGCAGTAGGATGCAGTTAAGCACCCTTTTTGGCAAGTGAAGAAGCTCAGGGTCAGACAGAGAAGGGACTGCCATTTCAAAAAAAGAAGCCACCCAGCTGCTGGGAGGATGCCAGTAGGACGCAGGATCCCAGGAGAGAAAGCCTTTATTTTTGTTGCAGGACAAGAGATGCCACACACATACAATCTTGGGAACACTGCAAACTAAAGTTTGTATTGGTGTCTTGTGAACACCTTTATGAAAATGGCAGGGAACCAAAGGGACAAGAATGGAGGAGGTGCAAGGGTCCTGGTTTGAGGCTGCCTCTGATGAGGCCCCCGGCTTGATCTTCCTGTGTGTGAGGGCTTTTCCTAGCAACCCCATTCACAACAGTGTTCTAGCTCCTGGTGGATGTTGGTGTCTGGAGTGCTGCGGCAGAGTATTTGTAAGAGTTCTGAGAAGGTGAATGATGGTGTTCTGCCATTTGTATTTATTTATTTATTGTTCTCCTGTTTGTTGTTTTTGCTTAAAGAACCCTATTCCCAAATCCTCACTGATGTGCCCCTAGTTCTGCCTTAATATCTTTAGAGTGATGCAGCCCAATGTTGTGCATCTTGATGTCTGAAATTTGAGTTCTTTAGCTGGATCTTATAAATGTCTGGTACTGTGCTATCATAGTTTGCAGTGCTGGAATTTTAGCCTTTGTTGTGGCTGTGGGGATGGAGAAGGAGGTGGGGAGATTAGTCATCTTGGGCTGTTCATTGACTTCAATGGGATGTGTCTTAATTTTGCAGGCATAATGTTATACCACTGTCAAGGGCAATTATGTGTCAGGATAGAATTCTGACTAACTTCTGCTTTTTTTTTTCTTGCTGGCTTACAAGGAGGGTTCTTGGCAATCCTGTCCCACCCAGCAGGAATCACTCTTAAATTAGAATAGCTGTATAGAAGATACAAAATGCTGAAAACTATAAAGCTAGGAGCTAAAGTGCTATTTAGAGGCAATATCTAATGTTAGTCATAATCAGAATAGACACATTAAAATTAATGGACAAATTTCATTGGATTTCTATGCATCTAGATGTGACTTAGTGTGACTTAGTTGGATATCATCCTAGCTCCTTTTTTTGTAGAAAATATATTACTGCCCCAGTCCATCAAGGAGGGAATAGTTGTCTGCAGCCAGATTAGGAACAGTCTCTCAGGACTATCCAGACAGAAGATAGGCTGTTCTGAGCATGTTTTACCTTTGTGGTAGAAACTAGGCCAATCTTTTACCAGGAATGTATTAACTAACAATTGCAACCCCCGAACAAAATGTTTGCACATCACTCCAAGTGCATATAAAAAGGAAATATGCCAGTTCTGAAGTTATAGAAACAGTAGGTCTTTTGTAAGAGAAAAATAACATCTGTGATTTTTCTGATGGATAATCCAATTCAGAGTTGTGCTAGAGGGATTAAAAAGTTTATAGGAAAACATGTCAAGTTGATAACCTTTGCTTGAGGATATTTTACATTTATTGGTCAGTACTTTGCTGTACAATATGTTATGAAGGAAAATTACAAAGTATTTTGACTGACGTGCATTTCTGTTCTTGTTACTTTTTCAGCTGCTTGCTGTGCATTTTAAAAGGAATTTGTTCCATTGTTGTTTTTAACTTTTTATTTGTAAATATTTTTATCGTCCCCAATAAAACATAACATAGCATAAATGTGAACCATAACAAAAATAAAACAATTCATTATTCGGTAAAGATATTGGCCGATAATTTTTTGTTTTAGTTAAATCCTGCTCCTCTTTAGGTATTAATGTTATATTGGCATTTTTCCAACTATCCGGTATCTTCCCCTCTTGTAAAATAGAATTCATTGTATACTGTAAAGGTAGTAAAAATTCCTCCTCCAAGCATTTGTAATACATTGCTGATAGTCCATCCGGTCCTGGCGCCTTTCCTAATTTAATTTTACTTATAGCCTCAGATATTTCTCTTGACGTAATAGGACCATTAATAGCTTGTCTCTGAAGATCTGTAATTTTGGGCAAATTCTGTTTGGATATATACTCTTCTATTTTTTCTGAGGGAATTTCCTGACACTTGTACAAAGTTGAATAATATTGATGGAAAACCCTTTGGATTTTTAAATTGTCTGTCAACATCTCATCTCCTTGTATCTTTAAAATAAGATTTTTTTGTCGTTCTTTTCTTAATTTATATGCTAACAATTTCCCCGGTTTATTTGCAAATTCAAAAGTCCTTTGTTTAGCAAAATTTAATTTCCTTTCAATTTCTCTAACTGTCAACATTGACACTTGTTTCTGTAACATTTTAATTTGATTTACAGTAGAAGCTTTAGTTGGATTCTTTTTCAATTCTTCCTCTTTTTGTTTTATTTCTTCCAAGATCAATTGCATTTTCTGTTGTTTCTTCTTTTTTAATTCAGAATTACATTTAATAAAATATCCCCTCATAAATGCTTTACTTGTATCCCAAACAATATTTTCATCTGTTCCTTTATGTAAATTGTGTTCAAAAAACTCTTTTAATTTATTCTTACATTCCTGCACTATTTTATCATTCTGTAATAAAGATTCATTTAGTCTCCATCTAAATCCAAGATTTTCTTTTTTTTTTAAAGTCAATATCACTGGATTATGATCCAAAAAGGTTTTTGGTAACACATCCATCTTGGAAATAGACATCCAAATCATATCAATCCTCGAAAATGTTTTATGTCTTTCTGAAAAGTAAGTAAATTCCTTTGCATTGTCATTTATATATCTCCAAGCATCCACCAATTCTAAATTTTCCATCAATTCGAAACAGATCTTCGGCAATTTGCCCTGTGTCTCTTTAATATTTTTCTCAGAAAGTCTATCCATTTTTGGTGAAATTACCCCATTCCAATCACCCATGACACACCAATGATCATATGCAAACTCTGATAGTTTTTCCATAAGTCCAGTATAAAACCTTGTTTTATCTTCATTAGGAGCATAAATGCCCACTATCAAAATTTTTGTACCCTGAATGGTGATTTCAACTCCCACAAATCTGCCACTATCATCCAATAATATCAATTTAGGAGACAATTGTGAATTAATATAAAGAACCACACCATTTTTTTTTGAATCCTGCCGAAATAAATTCTTCACCCAAATTTTTACAAATTAAATATTTAGAATCTTTCTTCTTAATATGAGTTTCTTGTAAACAAATTATATCCAATTTTAATGTTTTCAAATAATGAAATACTTTCTTTCTCTTCTGCGACGAATTAGCTCCATTTATATTCCAAGTTAGATATTTGTAATCCATTTTTAAGCATGTATTTTAGAAAAGTCTGTGCCTGTTGCTCCCTTTGATCCATCATCATCCTTTTCTTCCTCTACCTGTTTCTGTTGACTTTGTTTCCCAGGAATTATATCCATATCTTTGAGTTTATCTTCTTCCATGTCTTTTGAAGCTTTTCTCAAGAAATCCCTTGCTTTTTGAACAGTATTTAATCGATACTTCTGTTGTCTAAATGTAAAAATCACTCCCTCTGGAACATCCCATCTAAATTGAATTTTACATTGTTTAAGTTTTTCTGTGAAGAAAGCGTAATCTTTTCTCTTACGTAGAAGCCTAACAGGAATTTCCTTCATCACCTGTATTTCTTTACCGTCAATTTTGAAGACATTGTTAAAATGATGTTGCAAAACCATATCTCTGGTCCTCTTTTTTAAAAAATAAACAAGCACATCTCTTGGGATTTTTTTTATTGTTGCATATCTGGAATTAATTCTATAAACTTTGTCTATTTCAAATTCCATCCGATCTTCATTCCTGTCGAAGGATTTTGCCAAAACATTAACAATTTTCTCTCTGATATCTTCACCTGTTTCCTCAGGAATTGCACGGAATCTCAAGCAATGTTCTTTATCTCTAAGTTCCATAACAGCAATATAGTCCAAATTTTTTTCCAATTCCATATTTGTAATATCTATTCTATTCTCTAAGGTTTGCACCTTATCTTTAACACTTTTTACATCCTGTGTTAATTGCCCAATGTTATTTTTAATCTCACCCACTTCTGTTTTAATATGATCTTGTAAATCTTTAAAATCCTTTTTCATATTGCAAAATTCATCTTTAAATTGTTGTCTGTCCTGTTTCATCTCTTGTTTCAACTCTTGTTTAAAATCACTAAATCCCTCCATAATTTTCTGGAACATGTCCATCCCTTCCTGTGTATCAATTGAAACTCTTCGCTCCAAAACTTTGGCTGTTTTCCTAGTTGTCATTCTTGAAAAAAAAACCCTTTTCTATTATTAGCCAATGTAGAGGCAAATAGTTTCTTTTCTCCCAGCAACAAAAAAGTTAATATTCCAGGCCTGTTTAACCAACACAGTTCTTATCTCCAGCACATTCAGGAATGTAAAACAAATCCAGTTCTCAGCATCCAGCAGTTAGTAAGATACACGAACAGCAGATTTGGTAAAAAAAAAAATTAATCCAAAATAAAAAAAAATATTCTCAGATATATTTCCTTCAAATAATCAAATCATCTTATCTAATAAGTTGCCTCTTATCCGTTTAATCTTTGTAATTCCAGCTTTAAGCCAGCTTTTTGTCATAAAAAATAAAGCAGGTTCTTTGAATTGCTCCCTTCTTCCTTAGCTTTGTATAATACGAAAAAAGTGTGACTCACCCAAGTTTCTGAGTTGCCGATTCGTAAACAAGTCTCTTTTACGATAGTAATTTAAGTTAGTTGATAAGATTTAGACAGAAGGAGGCTAGCTCGTTAAAAACGTTTTTAAAAGAGAAAGAAAAAAACGTCTCGCTTACTTTCAGCACAGCCTGTTGGAAATCCAGACTCAGTCTTCCGCTGCTAGAAAAGCCTTCTTATCTCAGGGGGATTCCTGATCAAATCTAGCAATCTACAGCTCGACAGAGTTCCGTGGAAAATCTCTTTGGTTCTCCTTTTATCTTGGAGAACATTTACGCCAGTCAAAAATTCCTCTTGACTGGCTTTTAACTGAAATAAGCTTCCTCTGAGATAGAGCTCACTCAGAGACAATCACCAGCCAGCACTCCTTCCGGGAAGTCTCACAATGATTTTGGCTGAAAGAATGAAAATAATATTGCAACAATTTATTCAGGAAGATCAAGCGGGGTTTTTACCTAAAAGACAATTACGTGATAACGTCAGGAATGTTTTGAATGTGTTGGAATATCTAGAACAACGAAATGACATACAAGCTGCTTTGATTTTCTTGGATGCTGAGAAAGCATTTGATAATTTGAATTGGAAATTTATGTTTAAGGTTCTAGAGCAAATGGACTTTGGAGATAATTTTATAAAATGGATCAGATCGATTTATATATCACAGAAGGCACAGATAATTGTCAATGGGGATTTAATGGACTCATGTGAAATACAAAAGGGTACAAGACAGGGATGTCCATTGTCCCCCCTTCTATTTATTCTGGTTTTAGAAGTGCTGCTTAGAGATATAAGGCAAGACAAAAGGATTTCGGGAATAAAGATAAAAAAAGAGGAATATAAATTGAGAGCATTTGCTGATGACTTGATAATTGTATTAGAAAATCCCTTGGAAGGAATCAAAGTATTGATGGATAAATTAGAAGAATTTGGACCATTAGCAGGATTTAAGATCAATAATCAAAAAACGAAGATGCTGGTGAAAGATTTATCTTTAAGAGATCAAAAAGAGTTAATGGAGAAGATAGATTTTAAAATAGAAGAAAAGGTGAAATATTTAGGTATCATTATGACAAATAAAAATTCAAAGTTGTTTCATAATAATTATGAAAAACTATGGACAGAGATTAAGAAAGATTTGTTAAAATGGGATAAATTACAGTTGTCATTAATGGGTAGAATATCTGTAATAAAAATGAATGTATTGCCGAGGATGATGTTTCTATTTCAAACAATACCTGTCATATCCTCTGATCTACCTTTCAAACAATGGCAAAAAGATATTTCTAAATTTGTTTGGCAGGGGAAAAAACCAAGAGTTAAATTTAAATTATTACAAGACGCCAAAGAAAGAGGAGGGCTGGGATTACCAAATTTGAGACTTTATTTTGCTGCTTGTTGCTTAGTCTGGATAAAGGAATGGATTCTATTGAGGAATAAAAGATTATTGGATTTGGAGGGTCACAACCTGAAGTGGGGATGGCATGGATATCTATGGTATGATAAAGTAAAAGTTAATGTGGATTTTAATAATCATTTTATAAGACGTCCTTTGTTGAATATATGGAATAAATACAAAACAAGGTTTTTTTCGAAAATACCACTATGTGTTTCAAGTCAAGAAGCATTTTATAGAAGAGAAATGGCTGGAAAAGAGAAATGGTTAACTTACCAAGAACTATTAGAAAATGTGCATGGTGAATATATAATGAAAGAGAGAGAACAACTAATAAAGGAAGGATATAGTTCACAATGGTTTGCCTATTTACAATTGTTAGAAAGATTTAAAATGGACAAGAAAATGTATGGGTTTGAAATAAATAAATCTGATTTTGAAATAGGTTTGTGTACAAATGATGAATGCATAATTGCAAAAATGTATAAACTTTTATTAAAAATGGACATGGAAGAAGAACAAGAGTGTATGGTTAAGTGGGCAAAAAATTTTGGTTATAATATACAAATGGATCAATGGGAAAATATGTGGAAAAAAGGTTTGAAATTTACATTATGCTATAATCTTAAAGAAAATTTTTATAAAATGATGTATCATTGGTATATGACTCCAGAAAAGTTGTCAAAAATGTATAGTAATGTTTCTAATGTATGTTGGAAATGTAAACAACAAGAAGGATCTTTTTATCATATGTGGTGGTTGTGTAAACAGGCAAAATTATTTTGGATACAGATAGGTAGGATGATGCAAAAAATCTTAAAGATAAATATTCAGTCAAAACCAGAATTTTTTTTATTGGGTTTTATGGATAAACAAAAGGAAAAGAAATATGGAAGAATAATATTATATATGATCACGGCAGCAAGATTACTATATGCACAAAAGTGGAAAATGGAAACGATACCAACAATGGAAGAATGGCTATTGAAATTAATGGACTTAGTTGAGATGGACAAATTGACATGTCTTATTAGAGAAAAAATGACAGATACATTTCTTAAGGAATGGAAGCCTCTTTTGGACTTTTTGTTGAAAGCAAAAAATGAAATGATGATAATGGGATTTGACGATTAATTAAGATAGACTTTGGAAAAAAGTGAATTTCGTATGTTCTAGGAGACAGGTTTGATATATATTATATACTTATAGCTGATCTGTAACAAATCGGAAGTCACGTTTTTCTTTTTATTTTTTTTTCTGTTGTATTGTTTTTGTTGTATTTGTATTTGTTTTTATAAAAATTTGAATAATAAAAAATTATTATAAAAACAAAAAAACAAAAATAAAACAATTAAATTCTATGCATAAAATAAAGACGAAAAACAAAGTACATATAATAAAACCAGAGTGTCACATCAGAATTAAGCCCCATTAAGTTTTAATGAGGCTTACTTCCAGGTAAGTATAGGATTGCAGGTTCCGACTCATAGAGAGGCCCGGAGGGTGGTGACAAGATCTAGGGCCTTCTCAGTGGTGGCCCCCGAACTGTGGAACAGTCTCCCCGAGGAGGTACACTTGGCGCCGACACTGCTATCCTTTCGGCACCAAGTTAAAACCTTCCTCTTTCCCAATGCATTTTAACTTAAGCTATTGATTTTTCATTTGTTGTAATTGATTTTAGACTGCTTTATTGTTATATGTTTTTATTGTATTATATTGTGTATCTTAGTATTTTTGTTGTTCACCGCCCAGAGAGCTTCTGCTAGTCGGGCGGTATAAAAGTTTAATAAATAAATAAATAAATAAAATAAAGCAAGCGTTGGATCAACAATCGAACAAGGTATGTGTGGCGCTGTTACAAAAGGAGCCAGGCCTGGATGGAGGCCCGACTGATAAAAGCTCTCAACTCCTTGAGATGCCAATAAGGAATAGAGACGAGACCAGATCAGTATAAAGTCTTGCCTTTTTATACCTTTGCAAAGGGAGGGCCTCAATCAAGTGGCTCTCCAGAATAGCTGACAGTCATCATATTTATAGGCTATAGATGCGTCACATACATAATATCAGAAATGCATAGCTAATCAAGAATACATCATTTTGGTGCCTTCCTATCATTGTTTAATTTCTCAGCATCTGTCTATTCTGGTCCACTTCTCTGTTCTCATCCCAAACTTCCTCTATCCTTGACCTTTGGTCCTACAAGCTGGGAATAACATCTTTAATTGCTAAAGAAGCAGATAAGCGGAAAACTCCCGTACTTTTCACAAAGCAAGGAAAGAAAGCATATGTTTCATTTTGCATTATTTGATTTCATTTTAGTACAACATTTTAATTTTAACTCATTGCAACAGCGCTGTGAAGATTTTTGAATGTGAAAGTGAAGTACAGAGCCAAGTAGGGGCTGGAATTACAAGGCTTCAGTATACTTGCATACAGTTTACATTTTGGGCGGGGGAGGAGGAGGGGATTGTGCCGCTGATCTATTAAGATCTCTGGTATACTCTGTGAACGGACTATAGTTAAAGGCCTGTGGTTGAGCTTAGCCTGTCCTATGTTTAATTTGGTGCTTAATCTTTTCAGCAGTGAGAAAGTTCCACACTCTGCCGAACCATTAGAGAACTGAGGGTGAGTGGGAGAAAACCCACTTTTTAGCTAACTCTGGCTTAGCTGTCCACAGTAAAAAACAAGTAAATAAAAAATAATAATTTCAAATAGTTAAATCTTAGTAACAAAGATTGATCTGTTCATTTGTGGTATTTTCTGTCTTCAGAAAAGAAAACTCAAACTCTGAGCCATTTTTGTTTCATAGCTTTCCTCCACCCAAACCTAGCAATTTCCTGTGTTGAATGTTGGAGCTTCAGTACTCAAATGGAGCTCCGTTACTGTCAGTTACTTCATTTTTCATTTCAATAGACATAACACGCATAAAATTGTTGCCATCATTAAAGGAATGGAGGAACAGTTGCCCCTTATGTATGTTGGGGTTGGGCTGCTAGGTCAGAAGCATCCCAAGCCCTGAGATTTCAGGGGCAGGCCCTACTGATGTCATGGGGGGGGGCTAGTGATATCATTAAGCATGATAAATTAAGCATCAACCACGGTTGCTTGGAGCATACCACTCAAACAAACAAAAATTCTCTAACTGGAAATTAAGATAGAAATCTTAGCTATATGAGAGTGTTTCCAGGTCCACTTCAAGTGAAGGGATCACTTTTTCTCACCTGCTTAGAGAGCCTGGGTAAGGAACATTTAATCTAGCCTACTTGCTTTTGGCAAGGAGGATTTAAGCGCCCTCAGGCCAGGTCAGTCACCAGAAGGTCATTGTAGGAAAAAGGGAGCCTAGTGTTATGGAGATTTTAGATGGGAGTAAAGATGGATGCCCCTGAAGGCTGCAATTCTAAACACACTAAGGGACTAAGCCCCATAGAACTCAACAGGACTTGCTTCTGAGTAGATATGGTTAGGATTGTACTGTTGGTAAGGCTTGACTAGGGATCCTCTGCAATGATACCGATATCAAAATAGGGTTGGCACCCCCGGCCTGGAATTCCTTGCCTGCCTTTTAACATGGCTGCCCCAAACTTTTTAACAGATTTGACCATTCACTGCAGAGAGATGTTTGAGAAATGACTAAGAGTTAAGAAGATTCTTCTTCTTAACTCTACTATTTCCTGCCTATTGAACGTAATTCAGTGGTCTCAGCTGTGTGTATGCCAGTGTGTGTATTTACTTTAGAAGCAGGCTTTTACCCTGCATTTAGATCACTGAGACTTAAGACTTAGTAAAATAAGAAAAGCTACTTTATTTATAGAAATACATGGTAGATAGGAAAGGCATACCTAGTTCTAACTAACTTAAGTTGGAGGCGCAATGCCCAGACTTGGGTATTACCCTCATAGCTCAAGAGAGAGACAGAGATGTCTCATCTCTTCTTGGACAGTCAAAGAAGAAGACAAAGGAAGAGCAGATAAGCTTCCCTGAGCATATCAGTTTACAAGGGAAGGAAGTTAGCTATAAAAGAGCACAGGTAAAAGGTAGGCAAGCCTAGCTAGCTGGAGGACTCTAACTAGTTGCTCTTCGCCCTCTTCCAACAGACTTACCATTCACTGCAGAGAAAGATTTGAGAAATGACTAAGAGTTAAGAAGATTCTTCTTCTTTATTCTACTCTTTCCTGCCTATTCTTTGGGCTGCTATAAACTCACTTTGACAGCCAACCCAATTAGGGTGAGTAATAACTGACAGAGAGAAAACGCACATGGTTTGGTCTACCTTCACAGGCAGTAGATTGGGAACAACAGCAATTGAAGCCACACTTCCCATTAGGTGAATTCTCTTTTACATCCCATATAATATTTTATTGTCAAAACCAGTTGGTTATTGCAGAACATTTTTTTTTAAAAATCAGTATTTGTTTCCTACGAAATAAAAGCAGTGACACCTAAGTAAGCACTGCCTATTTGCTTTAAAAAAAAGGATCGGATGGGGAAAGAAAGATTTACAACACAGTCCTTTTCTATGTTCACTCAAAAGTTGCATTGATTTTCAGCACAATCCTAACCATGTCTACTCAAAAGTAAGGCCTACCGAATTCAGTGGGGTTTACTCCCAGGTGTTTGGAATTAGCATTGCAGCTTTACTCCCAGAAAAGCTTCATATTGGGAAGGTTTTTAAAACAGATTATGAATAAGACAAATAAACTGCTGTCTTCAGCAGCCCAGTAAAAGTTAAACTTGTTTGACTCGTTAATTAGAAAAGTATAACACATTGGAATGGTATCACAAGCTATAGCATATACACTTTTTAAAATTTCTGTTCAAAAATTATTTGAAAGAAAATGTGTAACATTTTATCAACATGCCATTTTTTGAAAGTAACTAAAAAAACCTGTGTGTACCCTTGTATTATAATAACTAAAATTGTTTACTGCTGAGATCTTCTGTTCTAGTGCAATCCTACGCATGTTTACTCAGAAGCAAGTCCCAATGTATTCACATCTCCTGTACAGAGAAAGTACTCTTTATGCTGCTGAAAGCTATATATTTACTCAATTCCTGATATAATAATAATAATAATAATAAATTTAATTTCTTCGTCGCCTATCTGGCCAATGGCCACTCTAGGCGACTTACAAAATTGTTAAAATACAATTGATAAAATACAGTAATACAATATAAAAACAACACATCTGCAGCAACAATATTAAAACTGGGCAGGAGGCATTTCAGTTATAACAATTAACCCTCCCCAGATACCCCGAAGGCCTGCTGAAAGAGCTTTAAGGCTTTCCAAAACACATTTAAAGAAGAGGCGTGCTGGAGATCTTGTGGGAGGGAGTTCCAAAGAGTGGGGGCCGCCACTGAGAATGCCCTCTCTCTTGTACCTGCCAATCTGGCTGTTTTTGTTGGCGGGATTGAGAGAAGGCCCTGTGTGGCCGATCTTGTCAGGCGGCATAATTGGTGGCGTTGAAGGCGCTCCGTGAGATAAACTGGGCCGGAACCGTGTAGGGATTTAAAGGTCAATACCAACACCTTGAATTGGGCTCGGAAAACAACTGGTAGCCAGTGTAGGTCGAACAACACTGGTGTGATGTGATCTCGGCGGCGACTATTCGTAAGTAGTCGAGCTGCCGCATTTTGTATCAGTTGTAATTTCCGGACCGTTTTCAAGGGTAACCCCACGTAGAGCGCATTACAGTAGTCCAAACGAGAGGTGATCAGGGCGTGTACCACTAGTGGGAGCTGGTGAACAGGAAGGTAGGGTTGCAGCCTTTGTATGAGGTGTAGTTGGTACCAGGCTGCCCGGCTCACTGCTGAAATCTGAGCCTCCATGGACAGCCTGGAATCAAGCACAACCCCAAGGCTGCGGACCTGGTCCTTTAGGGGTAGACTCACCCCGTTGAACTTCAGGTCAATGTCGTCCAACCTTCTCTTGTCCCCCACAAGTAGTACCTCGGTCTTATCAGGGTTCAACTTCAGCTTGTTCCTTCCCATCTATCCACTCACGGATTCCAGGCACTTGGACAAGGTCTCCACAGCCAACTCTGGTGAAGATTTAAACGAGAGATAGAGCTGAGTGTCATCCGCATATTGATGACACTGCAGCCCAAATCTCCTGATGATTGCCCCCAGCAGCTTCATATAGATGTTAAATAGCATGGGAGAGAGTATAGAGCCCTGTGGCACACCACAATTGAGAGGCCAAGGGTCTGATATGAGACAAGCAGGGAAAGGAAACTTGAAATGAGATTTAGCTGTTGCCTGGAGGTCAACAAATCTCTTGTTAATCACAACCCTAACTTTACTTACTGGCTAAAAACTTGAAAGGGCAGGAATTAGAGCAGCTGGTACTAACAGAAGATGCGGGGTTGGTGGTGGCAGTGGCTAACATTTTGGTGTATATCCTTTGAACTGGACCACCTAGAAACTTTTTTTTAAAAATGAAAGCTACAAGTCCAGAGATTGGGGTGACTCACCTGGAGAAGCTCCCCCAAACCGGAGTCTCCAGATGAAAACTGGAGATCTGGCAACCCTAGTTGGGGTGCATGTGGATCTCTGAATGGAGAGAAATCTGAAAAATATTTTGTGCAAAATAAAGTATGCTTCTTGGTGGTGTTTTGTGTGACGTGTACAAGGTTCTCACTCGCAGTTATGAAGTGACCTTCATACCCTCTCCAGGGATAGGGAATTTAAAGCAGGGATGAATAATCTATGTGACCCTCTGGTTGTTGCTTGACTTCAGTTCCCATCAGCCCCAGCCAGCATGGCCAATGGTCAGAGATTATGGGAGCTGTAGCCTAACAACATACGGAGAACCACAGATTCCTTATATCTGCTTTAGAGGCTTACAATTAATGTAGCTGAATAGTGACATTAGATGTTCCTTAGGCTGTAACACTTTAGGCTACCAGTGGGAGATGTTGTGTTGGAATTCTCTCCATGCAAAAAATTCCAGTGTACAGAAAACTAGCCTGTTTGGAAGAGATTAACCTACAGCCTTTCTTTCCAACCTGCAAATTTTCTGTTAACACAAACACTGGCATTCTTTTGTTGTGTTGCATGTGTAAATTGTGCCTCAAAAGCTATTTGGTTTGGTGAAACTGTTTCTGTGTTCCAGGAGGAGCTTTATTACTTGATTCTGTTGATTTATATAGGCTGGCACTCAGGCACATTTGTAACTAGCATGTTGACTGCAGTATAACCTGTAACCTCTGCATCAGGCAGGCAAATGTCATGAAATATCTAGATCGGCGACACTGCTCAGAAATGTAGTTGAGACAAAATTTAGCATACTTAGTAGGAGACTGAAATCTAGGTAATATTTTTGGAAAAGCTATCATTTTTTGGCACAGTCTGGCCACAGGGATTCATGCATTTGTAACCTCAAGTCTAGATTATTGCAATGCGCTTTATGTGGGGCTACTCTTGTGCCTGACCTGGAAGCTCCAGCTGGTGCAAAATGCTGTACCTAGACTGTTGGTGTGGTCAGATTATTGGCAGCTCATAACTCCAGTGCTCAAAAGCTTGAACTGGCTGCCTGTACACTATTGTTCAAGATTCTTGTATTAATTTACAAGGCCCTTAACAACTTGGATCCAGGATACCTCAGGGACTGCCTGATGCCTTACACCCTGCCCAGTCACTGAGGTCTTCAGGATAGTCAGTGGTCTTCCATGGCTCAGAAGCATGGCTTGTATCTACCAGGAACCATGCATTCACTATTGTGGGCTCAATTTTATGGAATTTCCTTCTGGTTGAAGTCAGACAGGCCACATCCTACTGAAGACCTTTTGTTCCAGCAGCCAGTTTAATCGAATTCTTTCAATCATATAGTTTCAACTTATTTTTAATTTCCTTGTATTTGAGTCTCTTGTACACTGCTTGAAGACTACTGTAACTAAGCAGCATATAAATTGTCAAAATAAATAAAGTAAATATGCAGTGCCAGTGTGCTTTTTTTTTTTTGAGCCTACGGCAGCTGGTATTCCCAGGCGGTCTCCCATTCAAGTACTAACCGGGCCTGACCCTGCTTAGCTTCTGAGATCAGACAAGATCGGGCGTGTTCAGGGTAGTATGGCCGCAGACATGCCAGTGTACATGGAATATTGCTGCATGGTCTCAGTGTGTGGATGAGATGGTGGCATTTGGGGAGGAAGGGCTTAGAAATGTTAGGCCGTGGGGACCACTTTGGAACAGAGGGAACCTGTTTCATTTGAACTATAATGAACCACATTGCTGGCTCTTAAAATAAAAGTAGTTCTGGAACCAGTTTCCAGGAACTGTGCCCAGCTTTAAGCATGTATATTTTATATAGTTTATTTTTTATTTTCTTTTATTTAAGATTTATCTTCCATATCATTAAAATGGGGGATAGGATAGAAGTTAACAATAAGCAATCAAAAAAACCTAACATGTAAAAGGAATGATCATACACCAAATATTTAAAAGGCAAAATATATAAAAGTTTATATGCTAGAAGCCTGATGGCCAAGATATGGGAATTAGGTTGTGTGCATCCAAAACAGAATGTAGCGTGGATATCAGAAATTTGTCAGAACAGTGAGCATCTGTTAAATTTTAAAACATCACACACGTACAGTTTGCCAACAGAAAATTGTTCTGATGAAAGTTGTTCTGATCACATTACTGTTTTGGATACTTTTGCTGATTTTAGAGAACAACTGTCTGAGATAATGACTTGCAGAACATGAGTTGGTGGCTATTAAGAAATAATACGATTCTTCAGGGACATATCATTAGAGTCTTTTTTTAAAAAAAGGGGGTTTTTACATTTGAACTCGGTGTGAACGTATCTTCTAGTTCAGTATTCATTGAGGGCTTAAATTTGAGGGCAAGAAAGCTTTGATCCTCCAGATGCATTTGGACTCTAACTCCATTCAGCCCCTGTCAGCATGGCCAATGGTCACTGATGATGGGAGTTGTAGTCCAAAAGCCTCTAGAGGGCCAGAGCTAGAAATCGCTAGAGCTTAGCCCTGGATCCTGTACTCATTAGGAGTGGGGTCATGTTTCCCCATTGTGTATGGAATATGCAGAGGGGGGTTGTGCCTGTTGGCTATGTCAATGATGCCTGCTCGTTCAACATCTATGTATATTAGGGATACAAGATCTCCAGTTTTCAGCAGGAGACTCCGGCATCTGTGGGCCCTCTCCGGTCAAATCACCCCCAAATACCTGGATCTCCGGCTTTCCAGGCTCCCGCCCAGCCATGCATGTGTGCTTCATGCATACTCCAAAGGGGAGCCATCCTTGCTCTCTACTTGCTGGGAAGAGTCTGGACAGGCCGCTGCCTCCCCTCCCTCTCCCCTCCTGCCTACCTGCTCATTTGCGTGCACACTCATTCACTCACTCACTCAGCAACCAGTTGCTGCCACTGTGTCCCTCTGTTCCTCTCTGGTCTCGCCTTGTACCAGAAACATTGTGCAGCTGCGGCAGCAGGCGGAGGATTGCCTGGGTAGTACGTGGGCAGACAGGTGGCTGTGCCATGCAGGCCTCCCCCTGGGCAGCGGCGGCAGGGCTGGAGGGTGGCAGCGGGCCATGCAGCGAGGGGGGCGGTGGTGGCTGGGCGACTGACAGGATGCAGCCAGGGCTGGGTGCAGGCAGATGGCATCCCCCCCCCGCTCACAAGGTGCTCTGCATATGCAGTCTCTCATTTTGCCTCACCTACGTCTGCTAGAAGAAAGAAACAAAGCCAGCAAAAGAGGTGAGAATCAGAGTTTAAGTCTGGCTTGATTTGATTTACAACAGATTAATTTAAAGCAATTATATGGACTAAGCCTGCAGTCCTTGCTTTGGAAAATCTTACTACTCATTTAAACTTATTCGTACAGTTGATGTCGCATTTGTTTTGGCACTCAGATCACTATTAAGTTGCCTAAAATATACTGTGTTTATTTTCATTTATGTAATTTGCATTTTGGGAAAAATGTGTTTCAGGTCTTTGTAGACGCTCAAAAAGCTGGCATTACCCTTACTACTAAAGCACTATTGGCATGAACCTGGATTAGGCTGCAATCCAATACATGTCCACTCAGAAGTAAGCTCCATTGAGTTCATAGAATCATAGAATTATAGAATCATAGAGTTGGAAGGGGCCTTGTAGGCCATCGAGTCCAACCCCCTGCTCACAGCAGGAAATCCACAGCTAGAGCATCTCCCACAGATAGCTGTCCAGCCTCTGCTTGAAGACATCCAGCGAAGGGGATCCCACCACCTCCCTAGGCAGTCGGTTCCATTGCCGAACCACCCTTACTGTCAAGAAGTTCCTTCTAATGTCCAATCTGAATCTACGCTCCTGCAACTTAAAACCATTAGACCTGGTCCTACCCTCTGGGGCAGCAGAGAACAAATCTGTACCCTTCTCTATGTGACAGCCCTTCAGGTATTTAAAGAGTGCAATCATGTCACCCCTCAGCCTTCTCTTCACCAGACTGAACATGCCAAGTTCCTTCAACCTTTCCTCATAAGACTTGTTCTCCATACCTGCTATCATCCTCGTCGCCCTCTTCTGAACCCGCTCTAACTTGTCTGTATCCTTCTTAAAATGAGGCGCCCAGAACTGAATGCAGTATTCCAGATGAGGCCTGACTAATGCAGAATATAGTGGGACTATTACTTCCCTTGACCTGGAAACTATAGCTCTGTTTATGCAGCCCCAAACTGCGTTTGCCTTTTTTGCCACAGCATCACACTGCTGGGTCATGTTCAACTTGCGATCTACTACAATTCCAAGGTCCTTCTCACACGCACTACTGCTAAGCCGGGTATTTCCCATCCTGTACCCGTGCATTTTGTTTTTGTGGCCTAAGTGCAGAATCTTGCATTTGTCTTTATTGAATTTCATTTTATTAATTTCAGCCCAATTTTCTAGTCTATCCAGGTCCCTTTGGATTTTATTCCTGTCTTCCATTGTGTTAGCTATCTCTCCCAGTTTCATGTCATCTGCAAACTTAATAAGGCTTCCCTCCACCCCATCATCTAAGTCATTGATAAAAATGTTGAAGAGTATCGGCCCCAGGACAGAACCCTGTGGCACTCCACTCGAAACCTCCTTCCAGTCCGAAGCAGAGCCACCGACGACCACTCTTTGAGTACGGTTTCCAACCAGTTGTGAATCCACCTGACAGTATTTCCATGTAGTCCGCATTTGACCAGTTTGCTAATCAAAAGGTCGTGGGGGACTTTATCAAATGCTTTGCTAAAATCTAGATAGATGACATCTACAGCATTTCCACCATCTACTAAGCTAGTGACCCGATCAAAAAAAGAGATGAGATTAGTTTGACAGGATTTTTTCTTGACAAACCCATGCTGGCTCCTACCAATCACAGCATTGTCATCTAGATAGTTGCCAATGGACTCTTTTATTATCTGTTCTAATATCTTTCCCGGTATTGAAGTCAGACTGACCGGCCTGTAATTCCCAAGATCTTCTTTTTTACCCTTTTTAAAGAGCGGGATGACGTTTGCCCGTCTCCAATCCTCCGGCACCTCTCCCGTTCTCCAGGATTTCTCAAAGATGATGGCAAGAGGTTCCGAGAGTACATCAGCAAGTTCCTTCAATACTCTGGGATGCAGTTCATCAGGCCCTTGAGATTTGAACTCATTTAGGTTAACTAGGTATTTCCTGACTATCTCCTTATCAATCTTGAACTGCAATCCCGACCCCTTACTGAGATTGCTACCGATGCAAGGTTGCACTGCGTTCCCTTTTTGGGAGAAAACGGAGGCAAAATAGGCATTGAGCAGTTCTGCCTTTTCCTTGTTATCTGTCAACATTTTGCCATCCTCATTGAGCAGCAGACCCACCGTTTCCTTGGTATTTCTCTTGCTTCGAACATATCTGAAAAACCCCTTTTTGTTGTTCCTCGCTTCCCTCACCATCCTCAGCTCATTCTGGGTTTTAGCTTTCCTTACACTATTCCTGCAAGCCCGAGCCGTTCGTCGGTACTCTTCCTTGGTGATGCGTCCTTCCTTCCATTCTTTATACATGCTCTTTTTTATTTTGACCTCCTCCACCAGTCTTCCGTGTAGCCACATTGGCTTTTTCTGCTGTCTTCCGTTTTTCTTCCTCTTTGGAATTGTTTGCGATTGCACTTTTTGTAATACCTTCTTCATGAACTCCCACGCTTCTTGGGCTCCTTTTTTCTTTAGTCTATCTAGCCACGGGATCCTACCCATCATTTCCCTGAGCTTGCTAAAATCGGCTTTCCTGAAATCCAATGTCCATATTTGACTATATTCTTCAATGGGACTTACTCCCAGGTAAGTGTGTATGGATTGTAGTTTAGTCACAAGCTTTGACTTCAGCTATTGAATCGTTTACACATTCAAGGGGGGGGTCAAAGGTTTAAATAGTCCCTAATCTCTTTATCACAGGATAAGTAATAAGAGAGTTTTAAGTATTTCTTGATTGTTGTTTTTTAAAGTAGTTTTGTGTGTGCTCATTGTAGAAAGATCAGGTGTGTAGGTATATAAATTCCCTTTAAATTTTTGTGGGTTTGGTTCTGGTAAGTTTACCTCTGGCAACCTTATATTCTTTTATTTCTATTTTTTTAAAAGAGGGGGTATGTGTTTTTTTAAGGCCTTCTGGATGGTTCTGAATTTCAACTCCCCAGGATCAGAATCATACCTGGAAATCTTAAGGCTCCCCATACCTGGTCTATTCCTTCCATGTTTTAATTTTATTTTTTTTGTTTTGTACTGAGGTCCCATTTGTTAGCTTCCAGAGGAAACCACGGCAGCTCACAAGAACTAATGCAGATCCATACAATACATTTAAAGCACATCCAACTCACTAGAGCCAGCCCCTGTGATGTCACTAGGGCCTGCCCATGTGATGTCACTAGGGCCCACCCTGTGACATCACTAGGGCCCGCCCCATGACATCACTAGGGTCTGCCCCCATGACATTTCAGGTTTTGGCATGGTTCCGACCTGGCAACCCTAATGTATATAAAGCTCTAACATGCATTTAGGAACACTGATTGTGAATGCAGGAGCTCATATAGGAGCTTTTCACACCGATGGCAAATATGGGGATGATGGGAGGGCATGGGTGGTCAACATTGGAGCAGGGCCAGCATGCACAGTTCTAATCTCTTTGTGTGTGTTCATTGAATGTGTAAGTGTGTGGAACATGTGAAGACTCCTAATGTCAGGCCTGAGCACTAGAAGAGGTGGACAGTAATGTGAAAATGAAAACAATGAATTGGAAATTTGTCCAGTTCCTTAAATTAAATTAAATTCATTTAGCATATTTATATTACATTTACTTTGGTTTTAATTTACCCATAATTACCCTCCTTTCTCACTGTTTTAATATAGGAGTGTGTGCATATGATATCTGTCCACCCATCTGTACATTCAATACATAGTTATCAGTAGAAGGTTAATTACCGCTTTGAAACTGTTCAATTTTATTGGTATAGTTTAATTTTGGGAAACAGCGCATTTTACTAATGGAAAATTTTCCATATAAAAATATAGTAGTGGAAAATTTCCCCTCCCATGTCACTGTGGAGTAATAATAAGTGCCTTCCCCTGAACAACTCAATGACCACAAGAAGGACCCTAGAGAAAAGTGTGTTTAGGTTAAAGGGAATAATTTCCAGAGAGGTTTGAGCCTGGATACCTCTTGTTTTAGATATTTAAGCACTGTGTGAATCCAAGAAAAACCTTGTTCCTGAGCCAGCGGTGTCACCTCTAGATGAATCTTGTGGCAAGTTGTAACCTTTGAAATGAAGTATGTTACCCAAAGGAAAAGGGGAGGTTATGGAGAGAAATGAAGTGTAGTAGAGCACGACAATGTTTGCTGGGGCCAGGCCAAGTGGAAAGTAGATGCATGTCAGAAGTGATTAAAGAATTCTTCATTTTAAGTGCACAGCACCTTGTACTGTATAATGGTGACGGAATGAAGAGAGCCTAATGAAAAAAAATACAGGTTTCGACTGAGCATTATTATGGTTTAACCAGCACTAGAGCATGGATTAAATTTAAAGAACAAAGCAAAAACCTTTTCCCCATAACAAGTTTAAATACAATGTTTTCATCCAAAATAAATGAATGTCACTATTCTTTCTGCACTTTTAACAGTGGAACAAATGGAAAGGGCATTTTTGAAGAATCATATTAAGTGATTTATTTGATTATAATTGCTTTCTTATGATCAGTTTTGGACTTTAACGGAGTGCTTGGAGGATCAGGCTAATATAAATTGAACACTCGGAATATTGGGATCCTTAGCTACACATATATTCCATCTTCATGGCATGTTCTCTCGCTGCTGGGGAATGAAAACTATTATAACCATGTGAGTGGGATTGATCACATGGATGTTTCCAACCTGGTTGGCACTAGGGATGGGATTCACATTTTGGTGCTGGTTCAGTTTTTGCTCCGTCAAATTTCCTTCTGGTACTGCTTCATCGGGAATCAATGTTAAGAACATAAGAACATAAGAAGAGCCTGCTGGATCAGGCCAGTGGCCCATCTAGTCCAGCATCCTGTTCTCACAGTGGCCAACCAGGTGCCTGGGGGAAGCCCGCAAGCAGGACCCGAGTGCAAGAACACTCTCCCCTCCTGAGGCTTCCGGCAACTGGTTTTCAGAAGCATGCTGCCTCTGACTAGGGTGGCAGAGCACAGCCATCACGGCTAGTAGCCATTGATAGCCCTGTCTTCCATGAATTTGTCTAATCTTCTTTTCAAGCCATCCAAGCTGGTGGCCATTACTGCATCTTGTGGGAGCAAATTCCATAGTTTAACTATGCGCTGAGTAAAGAAGTACTTCCTTTTGTCTGTCCTGAATCTTCCAACATTCAGCTTCTTTGAATGTCCACGAGTTCTAGTATTATGAGAGAGGGAGAAGAACTTTTCTCTATCCACTTTCTCAATGCCATGCATAATTTTATACACTTCTATCATGTCTCCTGACCCGCCTTTTCTCTAAACTAAAAAGCCCCAAATGCTGCAACCTTTCCTCGTAAGGGAGTTGCTCCATCCCCTTAATCATTCTGGTTGCCCCCTTCTGAACCTTTTCCAACTCTATAATATCCTTTTTGAGATGAGGCAACCAGAACTGTACACAGTATTCCAAATGCGGCCGCACCATAGATTTATACAATGGCATTATGATATTGGCTGTTTTATTTTCTGACCCGCCTTTTCTCTAAACTAAAAAGCCCCAAATGCTGCAACCTTTCCTCGTAAGGGAGTCGCTCCATCCCCTTGATCATTCTGGTTGCCCTCTTCTGAACCTTTTCCAACTCTATAATATCCTTTTTGAGATGAGGCGACCAGAACTGTACACAGTATTCCAAATGCGGCCGCACCATAGATTTATACAATGGCATTATGATATTGGCTGTTTTATTTTCAATACCTTTCCTAATTATCGCTAGCATGGAATTTGCCTTTTTCACAGCTGCCGCACACTGGGTCAACATTTTCATTGTGCTGTCCACTACAACCCCGAGGTCTCTCTCCTGGTCAGTCACTGCCAGTTCAGACCTCATGAGCGTATATGTGAAATTAAGATTTTTTGCTCCAATATGCATAATTTTACACTTGTTTATATTGAATTGCATTTGCCATTTTTCCGCCCACTCACTCAGTTTGGAGAGGTCTTTTTGGAGCTCTTCACAATCCCTTTTTGTTTTAACAACCCTGAACAATTTAGTGTCGTCAGCAAACTTGGCCACTTCACTGCTCACTCCTAATTCTAGGTCATTAATGAACAAGTTGAAAAGTACAGGTCCCAATATCGATCCTTGAGGGACTCCACTTTCTACAGCCCTCCATTGGGAGAACTGTCCATTTATTCCTACTCTCTGCTTTCTGCTTCTTAACCAATTCCTTATCCACAAGAGGACCTCTCCTCTTATTCCATGACTGCTAAGCTTCCTCAGAAGTCTTTGGTGAGGTATCTTGTCAAAAGCTTTTTGAAAGTCTAAGTACACTATGTCCACTGGATCACCTCTATCTATATGCTTGTTGACACTCTCAAAGAATTCTAATAGGTTACTGAGACAGGACTTTCCCTTGCAGAAGCCATGCTGGCTCTGCTTCAGCAAGGCTTGTTCTTCTATGTGCTTAGTTAATCTAGCTTTAATAATACTTTCTACCAGTTTTCCAGGGACAGAAGTTAAGCTAACTGGCCTGTAATTTCCGGGATTCCCTCTGGATCCCTTTTTGAAGATTGGCATTACATTTGCCACTTTCCAGTCCTCAGGCACGGAGGAGGACCCGAGGGACAAGTTACATAATTTAGTTAGCAGATCAGCAATTTCACATCTGAGTTCTTTGAGAACTCTCGGGTGGATGCCATCCGGGCCCGGTGATTTGTCAGTTTTTATATTGTCCATTAAGCTTAGAAGTTCCTCTCTCGTTACCACTATTTGTCTCAGTTCCTCAGAATCCCTTCCTGCAAATGTTAGTTCAGGTTCAGGGATCTGCCCTATATCTTCCACTGTGAAGACAGATGCAAAGAATTCATTTAGCTTCTCTGCAATCTCCTTATCGTTCTTTAGTACACCTTTGACTCCCTTATCATCCAAGGGTCTAATCGCCTCCCTAGATGGTCTCCTGCTTTGAATGTATTGATAGAATTTTTTGTTGTTGGTTTTTATGTTCTTAGCAATGTGCTCCTCAAATTCTTTTTTAGCATCCCTTATTGTCTTCTTGCATTTCTTTTGCCAGAGTTTGTGTTCTTTTTTATTTTCTTCATTTGGACAAGACTTCCATTTTCTGAAGGAAGACTTTTTGCCTCTAAGAGCTTCCTTGACTTTGCTCGTTAACCATGCTGGTATCTTCTTGGCCCTGGCGGTACCTTTTCTGATCTGTGGTATGCACTCCAGTTGAGCTTCTAATATAGTGTTTTTAAACAACTTCCAAGCATTTTCGAGTGATTTGACCCTCTGGACTTTGTTTTTCAGCTTTCTTTTTACCAATCCCCTCATTTTTGTGAAGTTTCCTCTTTTGAAGTCAAATGTGACCGTGTTGGATTTTCTTGGCAATTGGCCATTTACATGTATGTTTAATTTAATAGCACTGTGGTCACTGCTCCCAATCGGTTCAACAACACTTACGTCTCACACCAGGTCCCGGTCCCCACTGAGGATTAAGTCCAGGGTTGCCGTACCTCTGGTCGGTTCCATGACCAACTGGTCTAGGGAATAGTCATTTAGAATATCTAGAAACTTTGCTTCTTTGTCATGACTGGAACACATATGCGGCCAGTCTATGTCCGGGTAGTTGAAGTCACCCATTACTACCACATTTCCTAGTTTGGATGCTTCCTCAATTTCATATCTCATCTCCAGGTCTCCCTGAGCATTTTGATCAGGGGAACGATAGATCGTTCCCAGTATTAAGTCCCTCCTGGGGCATGGTATCGCCACACACAACAATTCTGTGGAGGAGTCTGCCTCTTTTGGGGTTTCGAGCTTGATGGATTCAATGCCGCCTTTCACGTATAGAGCAACTCCGCCACCAATACGTCCTGCCCTGTCCTTCCGATATAGTTTATATCCAGGGATAACTGTATCCCACTGGTTTTCTCCATTCCACCAGGTCTCCGTTATGCTCACTATATCAATGCTCTCCTCTAAGACCAAGCACTCCAGTTCTCCCATCTTGGTTCGGAGGCTCCTAGCATTAACGTACAGGCACTTGTAAGCAGTGTCTCTCTTCAAGTGTCTTTGGCACTTGTGGTTTGGCCTGTGGTAATTTTGCTCTTCTGAATTTATATCCTGTGCCCCTGCTCTCACAATGTCACAATGTCTACTTCTAAGCCTACCCGTTTTAAAATTTCATCATTTATTTTGCTATTGTTTGCTATTTGCGATAAATACCCATTTGTTTTTTCTGCAAAAATACTGATATTAATATTGATATTTGTGATTTTTTCATAGATTTTAAAATGTTGATATGTTCCTCAAAATATCAATATTAACATTGATATTTTGAGGGAAATACCACTATTAATATTGATATTTTGAGGAAAATATCCATTTCAGCTGTGGAAAAATGCTAGAAGAAAACCCAGTCCGCAAGAACAAAAAAGCACGAATAAATAGGAAATCTGGTGTCATGTTTGAATTTTGTGAAACTTGAGCACATGCCTAGTTGGTACCTCCTTTCTTGCCCTATGCCTATTGGATGGGTCAGACCCATACGATTGGCCTTGCCCTTGTGCTTGCAATATATGTCCCTCCTTTGGGATCCAGCATGGACAAGTAATATTCATACTGCTCTGTACGTGTGTGTAAGTGGAGCCTCACTTCCTGAAACAAAAACAAAGAAGCAAAATCTTATCGGATGACATTTACCACCCTAACTATGTTTAATTGAATAATTTCACATGATAATGCTAATCAAGAATGCTTTTTTGCACATGGGAGCTTACTATACACTCACCATTGAATGTTTTCATTCTGCTTGGAAGCTTTGCTTAAATAGGATTTAAAATACTACAGGAGGTGATGTAAGGAGGTAGATTCCTAAAGAACTCAATTATTAAACTTCCAAGCTATTTAAGGATGTAAATCGAGATTGGCAAAGGGTTTATAAACCTCCTGCAGCTCCATTTGTTTTATACTGTGGAAGAGAGAAACCCATTCTGAAGGATTCGTGGAAAAAAGACTCCAGTCACAAGTTTAAATTGTGCTTGTTGGATTAACCTCAATTTAAGTTTGTAATATTTCAATGAAAAGTGATAAACTACATTTGCTCTATTAACCTAAGAGATGCACATATGCAGTATAAGTGGTTTATTATAAATCGTTAGGAGAAGATACAAGTCTATATAATCACTTCAGTAGTGGGTAAATGGTAAACCGTTACATTTTGGAACAAAATTAAACACCACAAAAATGTTAAACAAGAAATACTAGCATTAGTATATTATGTGAACAAATACACTTTTAGTTTGCCTTGTTTGTGCCCTATGAGATAAACATATCCTATTATTTAAATTACTATGAGTTGGGAGATAGTATATTTATTAATAAGGTAGAGAGTATATAAAAGAAGGTAATGAGTGGCATATTGTGATTTGTTATTTTAGATCATTTGTGTATCTATTGAAATCTTTTAATGATAAAATTTATATAAAAAAGAGGTTAACAATAATATTTCTACTAAAGTTGTTTTAAAAAATGTAGCCACAGCTTCTGGTATGATTAATTTTTATTTTAATGAGCTCTTGACATTATAGCTAAAAGCAAATAAACATAGCATCCTTGAAATGCAGTTGGCCATTTCATGGAGCATTGGGAGAGAATATTAGTTGATGTGAACTAGAATAGTTTTGAGCTATGAATTTTTTTAAGTTTACAAATGTATTTGTATACTATTTCATTTTTAAAAAAATCAAAGCAGTTTACAACAAATAAAGAAATCACACAGTAAAAACCATTAAAAGTACAGTAAAATCAAAGGTCAACTATTATAAAAGGGCATCTTCTTAATTGCCTGCATAAACCTGGCAGAACAGAAAGGTTTTCAGCAGGCATTTAAAGGTTAAAACAGAAGGCGCCTCCTGAATCTTTGTTGGTAGACCATTCCAGAGAACTGGGCCGATGACAATGGAAGGATTGATTTCTTGTCAGTGTTAAATAAGCCTCACCAACCCTGGGGTGTGTGTGTGACCAGTGCTGCTCCTGCAGATGATCTCAGTGATTGAGCTAGGATGTATGGGTGAGCATCACTGTGAAACTAGTCAGGTTAATCTTAATGTTATTTATTTGGGATATTGTTATTTATCTACAATAACCTTGTACTAAAATTTAGGAGCTTTGGATTTTATTTTATTTTCTACCTGATAGGCATCAATTCATACAGTTGCCTTTGGCTTTAAATGCTTTTAAGTTGACTTTCACATGTGAACCACTCGGAGAATGGAACACAAATATGTTGAAACTGATGAAGGTGTCTGAAATGACCAAGGCAGCAGTCCTACTCAAAGGAAGCTGGTATCAATGGAGCCACCATAAGGAAAGGTGGTGTAAGGTTCCACCACATCCTACCTCCATTCAGGAGTTTGTGGGAGGGGAGCAGCCTGACTGTGCCAGCAGAGCTCAGCAGAGGGAACAGAAAATCAGACAAGCCAAACAACACAAGACCGCTAGTGCAGCCACTGTCACCATTGACTTCTATTATGTATGTTTACTTTTCCTGGCGCATTGTCTGTTGGGACTGGGGGCTGCAGGACCGAGCCAAACATGCTCAGTATGAAGTGTAAGTCACCTTCCCCTCAGTGCCACCCTGACACACCTCCAGAACGCACCTTTTTCAGGCCTTCCACCAGCTTCATTTGTGCTGGACTTGGCTGACCTGGCTGGGCCTCGGCTATGCTGTGCCTGCACCCAGGTGGGGGATTTGTGCCAGTGCAGCCTGGCTGTGAATTTTACTGTAGGAAGTTAATTCTGCTCCAAGTTGGCTTTATCTTAACACAGGAGTTAACATTCTCATAATGCAAACTTAAAACACCAATTTCTTTTTTATAATATTTTATAATTTTTTTTTGTAAGAAAAAAGAAAGAAAAGTCTTTTTAAACTCCTGAGGTACTTTGGGCCCCTTCTGTTATTTACTATCATCCCAGTATTTCACCTGGGTATTTTGGGGGGTTTTGTTTTCTTTGCTGCTATGAGCATAATATTTCACTTAAGCACTTAAGCATGTTTTCTTTTTCAGGCTTCCTGATGGCCCCATGAAGAATTTCAGTTAATGTTGTGGGGTCCACTCTACTCCAAATAGCTGTTGTATTACATGATGTATTTTCAATGTATGATAACAAAGGAGCTTTTTAAAAATGTTAACCTGGAATCATTTTGAAATCACTCAGATATTTATTTCCAAGCTAAGTGTGGTTTGCTGTACACGAAAAGCAGATACTGTAAAAAAAAGACAAGAAAAAAGTGTGTAAGGGTTAATAACGTTTTGGTTTTAAAATCTAATCTCCAGGGATTGATTTAAACAAGCATAGTCTCCTGAAGTCTGTTCTCAATGTCAAATCTAAGCCCAGAAGGATGTAAACCAATATTTAAGGAGATGTGCATTTATATTATGATGAAGTAACCCGAACCAGAGCATATCTGGAGTGAGTGGCAGAATATAAATGTAATAAATAAATCATCTTTTTAACATCAGAAATATTTGCTATTGTGGCTGTGCTTCCTCTTTTAGTATGATATTAATGGTCCCTTAAAGTAATTTCTGCACCAGGGAGGTTTGTTAACTCCCCTTACCCAGTGCTGGTGACTTTTCTTTCTGTTGACGTAAAATAAATGGTAGATTGTTGTAAGGAGATTTATTTCATTCAGAGCATATAGCCAGCACTGATGCTATACCTTGAATACTTAGACATTCGTTTCACCTGCCTCTGCCACTAATCATAAATGACAGCTATCTTCCCATATTTATCCTTTTTGAATTTTGGATGCATTTAAAGCAGTGGCCACAATTTGGGGAGGGGGGAACCATGGACACATTTTCAAACTGCTAGGCCGGCACCAGACTGCAGTGGGTGCTTGAGGGTGGCGGCAATGTGGAGGGACTACAGCTGCCGCTGGGGGCTTAAATAAGCCCAGCTGCATTAGCATGCTGTGTGTCCACTCCTGCCATTATGCAAGATGGCAATGAGGATGTGTTGATGCCCCCCCCATGTTGGGTGATGGCAAGCATGCACATGCAGCACACTGATGCGGCTATGTGGGAAGTGACACAGTCACCGTGTGCCGGTGGTAGGGGGGTATTAGCTGGAAGGATGGCTCCCACTCCACAATCCATGCCAGCATCAGGTCATGGGGCTTATTCTCTGTGACCTGATGCTAGTGCAGATCGAGGAGGGGGAGCTACACCTGCCCAGCCCCAGATGCAGAGGCCCTCAGCCAGTGCCCAACTTGGCTGCCCACTGGTTCTGGGCTTGGCAAACTGGAGAAACTGTTGTAGACACCACATACAATTTGCAGCCAAGCACCCAGCACAACCACTGTTGGCTACAATAGAATACTTCTTTGAAGCCTAATTTTGGCAGGGTGAGGGACCCTGCAGTTGCCAGGGAGGGCCTCTGTGGGTGCATGGGCATCACATTGGTGACCCCTGATTTTAAGGGTCCAGAAAAATAGCAAAGGTATAGGGTCGAAAAGATTGTAAATGGGAAAAATAGACATCAAGGGAAAATTAATATTAGCGTTTTGAATAGCCATTTTTGGCTGCCATTTTGAATTTTGGATAGAGCTGAATTGTTAATCAGTCAGTTAGTGAAATTTAAATTCAACACCTCAAAATTCATAAAATCCAGCCCTCAAAACTAGCTTCACTTCCTCCGCCTACAAATAAATCTACCTTTATAGGAGAGTTGCTAATTTAGCACAATAAAGAATGGGTCTGGGCTGTAAGGCTACAGTGTTAAGCATGCTTGTTTGGAAGATAGCACCATGGAAAACTATGAATTTGCCTTGAAAGAAAAAATAATTAAACAATATCTGTAGATGTTGCTAGAAGTGACAGGGTCATTTCTTTCCTGTGTGAAAGTCCATGTAGGTTACAAATATCTTCCTTGAAAGTTATTGATATTCCACAATAGATTGTCCCACAATAGATTGTCCCATAGAAGGTCATTTGTTGCCTTAATGCAGCTTTTACAAAAGAAGCTAGTAATAGATTTGAACCATAAACATTAAATAGAAGCCAAAATTGCTATAATCAAAAACTGCAAGTAATTAAGAGTATCCTCATCCAGCCACCACAAGAAAACCAACTACAAGTTTGGTGGCCACAGATCTGAATGTTCTTTAGATTGTGTTTTGTGCACTTGGGGACAA
The DNA here is from genome assembly GCF_030035675.1 of Rhineura floridana. NCBI lineage: Eukaryota > Metazoa > Chordata > Lepidosauria > Squamata > Rhineuridae > Rhineura > Rhineura floridana. The sequence goes on from NC_084480.1 coordinate 87,791,242, forward strand.
CATTTATGCACACCAACACCAGGTTTCACTTAAAATCCATTCCGCAACTGTAGCCAGAAGCAATTCCAAGCTGCCTGAAATAATTTATTCCAGATATCTAAAAGGGGAAGGAATTCTCTTCCTTTTGACAACTGCATTTTACATTTGATTTGGCTTGTGACTACATGCTAAATGCTTTCTACTTTGCAAACAATATCTTTTAAAAATACTGTAATAAATATTTTATCTTAAAAATTGCAAAGAAAGAGTGGATAACCTAGTGCTGACACTTGTTAGTAGGGGACTAATTGTTTTAGATTGCTTTGATTTTGCTTGAATGATTTGATACAATATTTTATGTTGGTTTTAAAAATAATTATTAATGAATTGATATAGAACTGTGGTTTTAATGTACTCGAGAATGAAGCTGGGCTGGCTTACACATTCATGCCCATAACTGATGAGTTACCTGTGTTAATGAATTGTCACAGAATAAATAACTTACACTGTTCCCCCCTTGGAATAAGTTCACACAATTAGCCTTAAATTATAAAGTGTAGACTAATAAAGGAATGAAAAACCAAGCAACATGCAGTCATGTGCAAACCAGCCTTATAATTGTTGTCTGAGCCTATTCTGCCTATAAAATATCCTTTTAAACTTTTAAATGATAAAATAGCTATAAAATTGATATATAATATGATCAAATCATATGAATTAATCATGACAGATCATATGTGAGCCACACTACAACTTAAATTGGTGATTCACATTACATTTCTAGAACATTTTGATAAGAAGAGGAATGGGTTGGCTTAATTTTGGAGTGGATAAAATAGCTAATTCACCTGTAAAATAGGGTTGGGTCCAGAAAAAGTTAGCTATGCTTTAGTCCTGTTAAAATAAATGGAACAAGTTATCATATAATCCTAAGTGGGGTTGTGAGGCCATGAGGTGGCAGATTTGACTGCCACTTCCTAAATCTTGTTGGCTTACATTGGCCAGGGCAAGAAGGAATAAACAGATTTAACTTATTTTGTATCCAAGTGGATACTGAAAAACTAAAACAAAACACATTGATTCCAATGAGGGGGGAGTTACTTGTGCCAGCTCCAGGCTGCCATACATTGGGGTGAGAGCTGCTCAGGAGCCTTAAAAGACAGCAAATGGTGTAGCTGCCTATGCTACACCATTGCAATTCCCCAGAATGCCCTATTTTTGTGACAGTAGCATTGAGGGACTATTGTTCAGCACTCTGGGAATTAACCTGTGGTGTCTCTCCATGTCTTTAAAGATATGAACCTGTTGAGAAATCTTATGAAGCAGTTTGGACTATCAGTGCCACCAGTATGTTGATGACACCCAGTTCGATTTCTCTGTTCCATCTGAATCCTGATGGGCAGTTCAGGTGCTGGGCCATTGCCTGGTGGTAGTAATAGGTTGGAAGTGGACCAATAAATTGAAGCTGAATCTAGAGAAGACAAAACAGAGGTACTGTGTGTTACTAACTCTCAAATCTGAGAAGCAGGAAGATGATTAGTTCATTGGATTGCACTCTACTGGAAAGAATATGTGTGTAGGTTGGGGGACACTCCTTGATCCAGCAATGTCCCTTGAGACTCAGGTGGCTAGGAGTGCTAATCTTCAGCTCCAGGTGGTTTGTCAGCTGTGACCTTTTCTGGACAAGGATAGCTTGGCCATAGTGATGTATGGTCTTGTAAACTTAAGATCAAACTATTGTAATGCACCCTAAGTGGGGCTGCCCTTAAAGACTGTTTGGAAGCTCCATATGGTGCAGAATGCAGCAGCCAGGGTGCTATGGGCATTTCTGAGCGGACTCTTATCACACTAGTCCTAACAAAATTGCACTGGTTGCCAATTCGCAATTGAGTTCAATTTAAGGTACTTATATTTACAAAGATTTCTGAAGGTGTGCTTCTTCCCATATTCACCTGTCTGGATGTTAAAATCAGCAGGGGAGGCCCTGTAAGGTTCAAGGGCTAGTGGCATGTGAGGGGGCCTTCTCAGTGGTAGTCTCAAGGCTGTGGAATAGGCTCCTCTCTGAGGTGCATCTGGCAGCGCTAATGTATACTTTTGATAGGCAGGTTAAGACACATTTCTTTGCTTAGGAGGGGGGATGGTAGACTAAGATAAGTGAATGTAGCTGTATTATTAGCACTATTACTGCTGTGATTTGATTTTAATTGTTTTAATTAATGTTTTATGTTTATCTACAGTTTATATTGTAATATTTTTATGTAACCTGCCCTGGGATCATTGGTGAAGGGTGGGCTATATAAATTAATAAATGTACTGCCAGTGGTAACACTGTACCCACAAAGCTTTTTGTTGGCATCTACAGTAGGGCCTCGCTTATACGGTGGGTTAGGGACCAGGCTCCTGCCGTAAAGCGGAACCCATAGACTATAATGGGGCTGTTGCGCGAGAACGTTGCAAAACGTCACAAAAGAGCAAAAATCGGCTTTAAAATAGAAAACGAAAGCTGCCGCATTAGCAGAACGCCGGGAAGCGGGGCCCTACTGTACAGCAGATATCATCACCCTACCTTGCCGAGCTCTTCTCCATGGATGGAGAGGCACGTCTACCCAATCTTAACCCCTTCAGCAGATCTACAGATTAGAATTGCTGTTAGTTATGACCAAATTGTTCCATTGATTTTAACTGGACTAAAATGACTAATTTTATTTGGATCTAACCTGTGAATTTTGATCTGCAAATGCATTTTCCTTCTATGTTTAGACCGCAAACTATGTTTCTTTACACATCAAATTTAAAGCATGCTTATTTTGAAATAAGAGCTTTTGTTCTCGGTAGAATTTGCTCCTAAGTCAATATGGTTACAGTGATGGCCTTTCACAGTGGGTTTATCAGAACTGTTGTGTGCTAAAAGAATTGCATCCATATTCAGACTTGTGTGTAGAATCTTTTACAACTATATAAAATTTGTCTGATTTGAGGCACTTTGAGATTTTTATACCTGCTATGTACCATGCCATTCTGTGTCAGCATTATATGAATAGAATCTACCCATCTTAAAAAAAATTAAGAAGCCGGGAAGCTGCTGAACTGGAACATATATGGTCCATTTCCCTCACTTATGATAGTCATCTGGCTTGAACCTCCCCCTGCATCTAGTTCTGAATTTTTGTTTTGCTTTTGTATGTAGGTTTAAACAGATTAATACACGTAAATGAGCAATGGTATCTAATTGTTTCTCTCTCTCAAAGGGTTGACAGCTATGTTGTTCCCTTAAAACAAGGGCTGTGGTTCTCCAGGTGTTGTTGGACTCTCAACTCTCATCATCTTCGGCTATGTAGGCTGGGGCTGATGGGAGATAGGAGTCCTACAACATCTGGAGATCTGAGGTTTCTCAGACATAAAATTCCATTATCACTTAGCATTTTTCTGCTTTTAGGACCATTGCCATTATTTCCTTGTGCAGACATGGAATGCCACCATGGTGGAAACCCCCATACCCGATACTAAAATTGCATTGGATCTGATGTATAGTTCTTCTGAAGCCCAGTCACTACTGTTTGACTCATCCCCTGGTGCAAGTGGATAAACAAACCAGGATAAGGATAGCTTAGTGTTAGATCTGAACCTATGATTACGGTTTGTTTTACTAGGAGTGTCACAGGTTAGGCTATCCATTATCTGTTAGTTTGTGCATTTCTTTGTATACACACATTTCAAAACGAAACTTTCAGTTAGTGGGTGTATGAGAGAAGGAGATAGAGAGAGGCACTTCCATTTGGGCTTGGAATTTTTAACGGGTGGGTTAGGGTTTCTGTGGGCCAAGGGGATGGAGCAGGCACTCCTGCAACACTTAGCACAAAGCAGCATGATTAGTCTGTGGTTCTTGAAATATGGGCAGCCCTTCTGTAAGCTTTAGAATAAAGGGTATGTGACCAAAATAACAAAATATTTATACTAATACAACAACCTTTTTTGTTTTTAAATGCTTTGACATTTTCTTCCTGAGCTTATTGAAAAGTTACATTTTGCTTAAAGTATGGATCAAAAACAACAAGTTTTGATTCTTTTATTACAATTGCAGTGTTTTGAGGAAGAAACAATTTTGCAAATGCTTTATAGTGGCGTATAACCAATAATTGAAAGAAAAAGGCCACCTGCATGAATATTTCCCTTTGTTTTCTTATTTTCAGTGCAGGATTTATGCTTGATTAAGTTACTGTCTTTTATCATAATTAAAGAAAAATGTTGTGGAGAATGAACTAAAAACACCACTCAATGAAAAACAGATTGTCAGAGCTGAAGTGAAACAAAAGGTACCCTGTCATACATGTTGCCTCCTTTTTCCTGAATAATGCCCAGTCAGAAAGATTTATCTGCTGTGAGAAGGAATCAACTATGTTTTAACCATGAGAAGAAAAAGGAGAGAAAGTATGTTTAGATTTTTCAGAAAAGATTCTGCAAAGTTATGCTGGGGTGATAGGAAGATAGGAAGCCCCAGTAATAGTATTATTTTAATCCTTTATTTATAAACAGTCTTGCTTCTTTCTACAACTTCGGCCTCCAAAAGGACGGTGGTTGATTTCAACAGAATTTAAGTGTGTGATTGTGTACACATTGCTCTTGACTTATAAAAGAGTTAAGTTCTCCTTGTGGTGCCTCAGAGTCTCTCTTTAACAGTATAGCCAGCTTTCTTCCTTGAAATATGTATGCTTCTATCAGACGTAATTCCACAGTTCTTTCTGTTTGTAACTAGTTTTAGTTACCCACAAAGAATGGTACACTCTATGGAAATTGTAGTGCAATGCCATAAGTTAAAGAAGGAAAATAATAACACATCTTTGGTCTCTCTGTCTTCTCCCCCAACCCTTTTATTTTTATCTTCAGTCTGCCAAGTTTGAGGAGACTCTTTTTAGGTTCACCATAATTTTTCCTGGTGCACAGGGGGAAACTTGGTAACATGTTGAATTATTCAATATTTGACATGTTTATAGTTGTGATTACATAAACTTGCTTCCACAGCATGTTAGGCAGATGTCAATTGGTATTTTCAGTATTTAGCAGCACTTGCCTGTTGGGAATTTCTCATTTTGGCCCCACCAATAATAGCATACTACATGTTGGCCCTAAGTCGTGTGAGCTACTAAATATGAAATAAGTATGGGGATGCATATGTCCCATGTGAGTGCAACTCACAGGCCAAACGTTAATAATTTCTGGTACATGAGCAGATTCAAACTATAAATGAGCCAACTTATAAACGTTTCCCTACCTAAATTCATGGAAGCGATTTGTAACTTTTCACAGGTGAACAGTTAAGCAACCTCAAAAACATATCATTAGGTAATGGTAGTATTAATGATTCTGTAAGAAACAGATTATAAGGTAGTCAGCCCTGGCTTACTACATTTCCCTGCCATTGGTGAAAACGAAGAATTGGCAAGGTGAACAAGAAATGTATGTTGGCAAAGGGCAACGGGAATTAAATAGCATTCCCTCAACTGTGGTTTTACCTGTAGTCACCAACAAAAATAAGCCATAGCTACTGATGATTTCCATTTTTTTCTCTTTGTTGTTTAATATTTGTGTAGTCTCTGTCAAGTGTAAGAAGTGTTTTCCAATTTTTAGACTCATTTCCTATTTTATTTATCTTTTTTATGACTTCCTGTGGATACTATTGAAATATGAAATGCTGGATCCTCTGTACAATTTGGATGCCACATTTAGGAATAACTGCATTCTCAAACTTGATATTCCATTTTTCTATGTGCCTGCAAATTTGAGTCATCAACTTCTAGAAATACTATCAATTTTTAAAAGTAAAACTATTTTAGAATTTCTTTTCCATCATCTACTTAATTTTAAGACTCACTGAAGTATCATTAGTGGTAAGCCACACATGGTAAGTCATCCTTAGTTCCTAATTTAACGACAAAATTCCAAGATATAAATAACGTTTCTTTATTCTATGATATAAATAACATCTGTTTTTCATTTTGGAGGGACTTTATCCCACCACCACAAAATGCGAGCACAGGAATTACAATGGAAATATATGTGCTTCCCTTTTCTGAATTAATCTGCATATAGGTTTCTGTCAACATCAAAAGGAGAACTTTGAACTCTTGGAGGATGGAGCTGGTTTGTACATTGTGGGGGTATATCTGGTGGTAGCAATGAAAGAGTATATTCTACTGTTATAATCTGCATCAAAATATGCTTGAGTGACTTTACTCTCCTCCCCCCCCAATATCAAATATCATTAAAGAAAGGCTGAACTAAAACAGCTTTCAGAAATGAATCTTGGCTTGTCTATATGTGGTGATGTGCACCTGAGTAAATAAAAGTTTGGGATTGGTTGAGATAAATTCCTGCTGACTTCCTTTCTTTCCACCACCACCTGGGATTGTTTTGCATGGGAATGAACAGAATCAGATGAGATTTGCCTGGAGTATTTGGAGATACTATGGTTAGAGCTTTTACTATAGTCCAGTACCACTTCAGTTTGCTTTAGTTATTATTTGCCATAGAGAGTAATGTGTCAGATAGCCAGATATCATTGACAAGGAGAGAGTAAGGTTGTACCTCTTGGTCTGGTATAAAAGAAGATACCACTATTGTACGTGTTTGTAATAAGACGACAAGGAAGAAAACCTGAAGGTTTTTCTCTATTATGCTCCAATTTACAACAAGCGCCCACTGTCAGCACTTTCTGGAAACAGCTGACGATGTTTTTGTTCTGACTGACTTTCCCAGCTGGATGAATGGGTCTCTGCCTTGGGTGTCTATTTTGTATTGTTTCGTTTTTCATTTTTTTAAAATACACCTTCTGTTTTGTGTGTGTGTTTTAACTTTTTTAGCTGTTTTATTATACATTGCCTTAAGATGCTTGTGTAGAAGGTGATTAAATAATAATAATTTAATTCTATTATAAATATTTCTTTTGCAAATGTAAATCTCTTATTAGGAAGCTTATCCTTGGCTGGTCTTAAAGAAACATGCTTTCTGATGGATCTAAAGCTGTGTGGATGGAAGGCCTCTCATGCAGTGGATCTTTTCTGCCCCTCACAACTGCCCCCTTTGCCTTCTGAAATGGTTTAATCACTGGCATCTTTGGGTGGTGCTGGGAGAGGCCCCTGTCTGAAATCCTAGAGAGTTGTTGCCAGTCAGTGTAGATAGTACAGATCTAGATAGACCCAAGGGTAGAAGGCTTGCTTCCTAACTTCCTATGATCAAGCAACCTTGTGTCTTGGAGAGCTGCAGTTGGAGTCACGTTGGGCGTTAGGGTAGGTTAGATTTATTAAATTTATGCATCATACCCCACTAAAGAGTCCCAAAGTGATTTACGAGCAAGTAAGAAATACAGTGAGACCCAGTGTGGTATAGTGGTTAAAGTGTTGGACTATGACTTGGGAGACCAGGATTCAAATCCTCACACAGCCATGAAGCTCACTGGGTGACCTTGGGCCAGTCACTGCCTCTCAGCCTCAGAGGAAGGCAATGGTAAAACCACCTCTGAATGCCGTTTACCGTGAAAACCCTATTCATAGGGTCGCCATAAGTCGGGATCGACTTGAAGGCAGTGCATTCATTCATTCATTCAAGAAATATTGTAGTAACATTACAAACATATTTAAAACTTGTCATTGGTATGCCTAAATGCCTAGGAAAACAAAACCCTTTTTGCCTTGTACTGAAATGATGAGAAGGGTAAAGCCACAAAGGCTTCCCTAAGGAGAGCATTTCATAAATTGGCAGGGATCAGGCTACTATAGAGAAGGCCCATTCTCTTGTTGCAACCTTGTGGACCTCCTTCAGAGGTTGCACACAGAGAAGGGCTTCAGATGATGATCTCAGGATCTGGCAGATTCATATAGTGAAAAATGGTCTGTTAGGTATAGTGGTCCTAAACTATATATAAGGATTTAAAGGTCAAAACCAGCACTTTGAATTGGGATCAGAAACAAATAGGCAGTCAGATCAGTTGGGCCACCTTGTTCTGGTTAACAATCTAGCTACCATGTTCTGCACTAGCTGTAATTTCTGAACTGTCTACAAAGGCAGCCTCACATACATTGCAGTGCAGTCTAACCTGGAGGTTACCAGAGCTTAGAGAACAGAAGTCAGGCTATCTACAGGGTGCCACTGACAGTGCTGGATCCAAGAATAGGCCTAAGTACCTACTCCTTCAAGTGGATTATAACCAGAAGAAGATGCATTCCACTCATTTGGACAAATGAACCACCCACTAATAGAGTTTCAGTCTTATCTGGATTGAGCTTCAGTTTGTTGGCTCTCATCTGGTCCATTACTGAGACCAGGCAGGAGTCCAGTACATTTATTTCCACATCTGCTTGAGCTGTAAAGGGGAAGTAGAATTTTGTATTTATGACAATGCACTACAGAACTCCAGATGACCCCACTCTGTGGTATTAAACAGCATAGGGGATAAGACCAAACAGTCTGGGAACTCACAGTGCAGGCTTCACAAGGCTGAACAACATTCCCCAACACTACCTTCTGGAGATGACCATCTAAAACAATGTTCCTTACTCCCTACTTGGACAGTCTCCCCAGAAGGATACCATACCATGGTCAATGGTATCAAAAGCCACTGAGAGTTTGAGGAGAATCAACGGAAACATACTCCTCTTGTCCCTTGCCCGATGTAGGTAATCATACGGTGGACCAAGGTGGCCTCAGTGCCAAAAGTGAGCCTGAACCCTGATTGAAATGGATCTAGAAAACTAGTTTCATCCAAGAGTGCCTGGAGTTGGTCAGCAACCACCCATTCAAGAACCTAGCCCAAGAGGGGGACATTTGCAACCAGTTGTTCAAATCTTCTGTGTCCAAGGAGGTTTTTTAAAGGAGTGATCACTGTTGCTTCTTTCTGATGACCTGGGAGTGTATCCTTTCTCATACAGGCATTAATTACTTCCTTGTGCTAGGTGGCAGTCCCCTCCCTGCCAGATGTTATCAACCATGAGGGTCATGGTTATCCATTCAACAAATTACATACTTTTCAGCTAATTTGAAAGTATCCAACCAAGCTACTAGGCCCCTTTGACCCCTGCAACACTTAATATTGAATTCTACTTACACATCTAAGAAATTATTATCCACAATATTCAAAATCATGAATGAAGGGATATCTGATGACTTAAAAACTCTATGACATATGTGGAAAGAGGACTTAAATTATCAAATAGAAGAGAATAATTGCAGCAGAATTTGGGATGAAAAACCTTTCAAATCCATGTCTTCAAAAACAAAGGAAAACAATATTAAGATTGTACACAGATTTTTTATTTTATTTTATTTTATTTTAATATTTCTACCCCGCCTTCTGGCCAAAAGGCCCTCAAGGCGGCTTACAAAAAATATAAAAATACACTAACAAAACATCAATAAAATATCAATAAAACATCAATAATACATCAATAAACAATAAAAACAATATAATTTGTAATACAATTCAAAGTTAACACAAACTACCTCCCCCCTCACTTTGGCAAAATAGGTGTTATAGACATTGGGCTACTTTGCAAGGCTAGCCACACTCTCTCAGTCATAGTCCTATCCCCATAGTTCTGGGAGTGGCGTGGCCCTCTCAGCCGGTGGAAGTTCTGGCCCTGGAGCTGCCAGTTCACCTTGTGAGGGTCCCAAAGGTGGAGCCCAATGGGGGGGGAGGGAGAGCGAGAAGCCGCTGGAGGCCTTTCCTCGCCGCAGCCTTCCTGCGTCTTGGGCCACAGCAGCATCTGTGGACAAAAAGCGAGCAGCCCCTGAGAGGAGACAAGCGCCGGAATAGCTGTATTGAACTGGAGTGCAGGGTCTTTTCCCCCCCCACGTCCTCCTGCAGCAAGACGTAGAGCATCCCGATGAAGTTGTGCATGCCGAAGATGGAGCCGTTACACCAGGTTTCTGGCGTTGTTGATGAGCAGGAGCCGCTGGAGCCAGTCAGCTCCGCCGCGGAGCACCCGCCCGGCCTGGAGCACGCGCTGCAGCCCCTTGTCCAAGGCCAGGTCAGCAGGCAGGCCCTGCACACGCAGCACCGGGCAGGCAGCACGCAGCTTGCCCTCCAGCTTGCCCAGGGCGCCGGCCGAGCGCGCCACTAGCAGCAGGGCCGAGCTGGGCGCCAGCCGCAGGGCCAGCAGGTGCACCAGGCTCCGGCCCAAGCCCCGGCCCAAGCCCCGCGAGGCACCCGTCACGATGTACATGGCTCGGCCCAGGCCGCCGCCGCCCGGCTCTGCCTCCATATCCGCACGTATCCTCACTTCCAGCCTCTCCTTCCTTCCTTCCTTCCTTCCTTCTTAGACAGATGGTATTAAATGCCATTAAAATGCCACCATATTAATTAGCAAATTAGCATATGCTGCTGAAGGAGATGTGATGATCTAGGGACATTCTTCTATATGTGGTGGAGTAGGCAGGTTAAACTAATGTATCGTTTAATATTGGATTTGTGGTACATAGATATCTGACCTGAAGAGAAGTTGTATGAATTTCACAGGGATACTGTGAAATTATGCTCTTCTAGTTAAACTGCTGATATAATAACTTGAAGGCTTTGTTGAGATTTATAATATGGTCCTTTAAGAATGCAACTAGAGTGGCAAGAGCAAATTGTAGTTCTATGTATACTTAATTGCATAAATTTCTAAGAACCAAAGAGTGTACATAAAACTATAGTTAGTTCGTGCCATTCTAGTACTATTAAAAGACATAATAGACCTAAACAATAAAGTATTTAAATTATTATTTAAAAACAGTCTGGCCAGAGCAGCATAATTTCTTAGTAGGATAGTTAGTGTGCCATGGTAAGCCATGGTAACCAATGTACTATGGCTTATCATGAATGAGCAGCGTGTTAGTGCATACTGCTCAATTACTCCATCCTGCCTAGAGTAGCAAAGCACGAGGCTTGGCTCTGCATTATGTGCAAACAAACATTCAGTGGGAGAGAAACAATTTGTGATAACTCTATTGCCTGACAAGAATAGTAAATGCTACCTTGCTGTAATTTAGAGTACTTTTCATCTGATGGCATATCTTTCCTGGTTTATCATTGGATATGTGTCACGTGTATTTCTGTAAATATATTGGGGCTGTTGAAGGGAATATAATGTCTGAAAGTATTCCTATTGACTTAAATAGTAAGCTGCTCAGCTTTGCTCTTCTATTTTGGCTTTCAGGCACTACCTCCTCTAAAAACAGCCAATTTTTAATCTCATAATAAAGGAGAGAAACAAAATAAGATCATTCAGTGGCAGTCAGCACTCAGGCAGATACTCAAATGCTAGCAGCAGAGTGGTAATTACTAGCTTTCAATACCCATTAGTTTCAAATTTAGGTTAATTTTTCTTTTGGGAAGGTTTCCCATGCCTTTTGGTTCAACAAAGCCACTATAGTTTATGATTGACAGGATGATTAATTTTTCAGCATTTTTGTGAAATGCACATAAATCAAAGGTGCCAAAACACTGGATGGCATTTTGTGTCTTAACTGTGGGCTGGAAAGTTGCTAGGAAACATGCAGTCATTGCTAAAACCACTTTTCTGCTGACTTCAAACCAGTTTGTGGTTTTGTAACGGCAGACTACAGGGAACCAAAAGATATCTGCCCTCTTCTACCCACCCTTTCCTAAATTACTGACTGCTTGATATGTATATATTTATGTAAGTATGACCACTATTCTTCTACCCAGCAAAAGAAGAAAGCAGTACTCAAAGTCAAAATACCTGATAGTGTAAAATTAGTTCCAAAGAGCTGTTGTACAGTATTGTCTTAATTCTGATTAGCAGCCAAGTAGTCTTGTGTGCTGGGATTTTTAGGAAATGTAAGTTATTTCTATAAATGAAAACTGAGTTGGTGTCCTTTGAAACAGGAAATGGGATGTTGGAATAGTTATAACAACTTGTGCCAAGAGCACCTGTCATCAATCTCTGTATTTCTTTTCACAGTGAAGATTTATTGAAGTAGGGGTTTGAGGAAATAGTCATCACAGTTACCTAAGTTGAGTGCATTGACAAATGTGAGCCTTAAGATTTCCTTCATTTTATTTCTTCTGCTTTATTGTACCATTTATTTTCAGCATTTCCCCCACCCCCAATTCATCCAGCATCTTTTCTTCATATCAACAATATGGATCTCCCCATCTTAATGCAGGGCTCTACAACACCGGTGCCTTGACTCATCATGTATTGAGTGCCTTTTGTGAGGCTCCCTAAGGCAGGGTTGTTCAGTACCACTCACGAAGTGCTAACTACCATTATAGACCTGGCCTCTTTGCTGGATGTGCTGGGAGGTCTAGTGGAGGAATCAGTCAGGAATGCCTTTTCCTACATTTGCTCTCTGAGTCACCAGAGATATTTCTTCCTCTTGGCTTTCCTAGCTTGATCTTCACCTTTTGCATATGATGTTAAGGTAGCTTTATGAGTAGTTAAGCAATCTTGCAAAGAAACAAATACATTGCAGTATAAATGAACATAACATAAAATACAACACTGCAGAAAGGAAGCTTTGTTGTTAAATACATATAACTGATAGGGAGTGATTGTGAGAGATGGGGTGAAGCCACAGTTGCTTGAAACAGCTACTGGCTCATGCAGATGATTTGAAAGCTTGCTCTAAGTATACTGTATTTGTGGTTCCCTTTGTAACCAGTGGCGCCAGGAATTGGTCCCAGAGTTTTTATTTTTTCCTTTAAAATGCTTCATATTTTATTACATTATTAAGTTTTAAGTGCTATTGTTCCATATTTGGATCATTAAAGGCTTTGAGGTATGCCTTCATGCTTATAAGAAGTATAGATGTCATCAGCATCCCAAGCAGTGTATGTTTTCTGTATCTTTATTTTAATGTTGTTCTTGACTCTCTGCCCAGGTTTGGGTTATTAGGTTTTCCTCTGCTAGAACAGAAATTAATCTAGTTTTCCCTCTTCAGTGCATAAAGGACCCTTTTTTTTAGCTCTAGTGAATTAAAGTTTTACTGTAGGCAACATAACTGCATATTAGACTTTTTTTTTTTTTAAAGTAGGAATAGTCAATTTGTTTTTATGAATGTCTTAATTGTAAAAAGGTGCTGTATGTAATTATGCATTATTTGGTTATATTTTGAACTGATTCACCTACTTTTTCAAATCTTTTGATGAGCAAGCTCCTTGCATATAACATTTTAAAAATACATAGTTCAGTTTGAAAACTACAGATCATTCATCTCTTTCTCTCAACTATTTTTTAAAAGTGTACGTCACTTTTTTCTGCTCAAAGTAGAACTTGGTGTAAACTGAAGCAGTGAATTTTACTTAGCTAGAGAGGAAGAGATTGAAATGGAAATTGTTCAAGCGTATGAAAAAGACTGAAATAGGTCGGTGTCTGGGGTACATTGGGGAATTTAAATACAAATGACATTAGATGTGAAAAGTCTGATAATGATTGACACATACCTTTGTAATAGTAATCAAAATAATCAGGGCCAGACTACATGTTAGCAATCACAGTTACCCCTTAAGGGCAAGATCCCCCCCCTCCCCAATAAATAGTCAATGTCAGGATTTGGACCCTGTTGCAGGAGCCTTTTGTTCTGCCTTCAGTCTTGATCTGGATCAGGCCTCCTGTGCCTTATATTAGCAGGTGTGGAGGGCCAGATTGAGATTGGGACTCCCATCAGGAACAAAGAGTTAAAGCCTCCTAATACCAGGTTCCCAGTATAGATTGGGCCCCTGAAATGGCTGTTTTCGAAATAAAAACCTTATAGTCAAGGACAAACCACATAAGCGATGTAACATGTAGTTTGGATCTCAGCATCATACAGAGACAAAGCAGAGGAAAGTCTTTTTAGAGAGATGCACTAAGGGTTCCATGTTTAATCAGCAGTGACAACAACAATCTTTTCCATCCACTGAGAGCACCCCCCCGGTAAATTATAGGCCTTATACATGTTTACTCTGTTTATTTTGTTATTGCATACTCACACGGTAAAAAAATGAACAACTTGAATTTATTCAAACTAGAGTGCACCACAAACCTTTGTGTTAGGGAGATTTTACATACAGTATGTATAAAAATGTATGGGATAAGAGTTGCATGGCTAAAATTAATTTATTCATGAAGCTGTATGTTCTATAGTGCTGCCCATTTCTATAAACTTTTCATTCTGAGCACTGGCCTTGGAACTATATCTTTTATATAGGAGTGTGTGTGTGTGGCTTCTCCAGCCTGATTACACAGAACCTGCTCTTTAGTTTTAGTTCTGTTGAAACATTTAATGGCCAAATGTTAGATGCCATATGGCATCTACACGTAGCAGTCTTCCCCACAAGATAACTTGCAGGAGGTTGTAAATTTCAGGAAGGGCAGGGGAAGAGGCTGCTTAATATTCTTCCCGCTCCCACACATTTTCACCACTCAAAATCAACCACAGCTGGGTTTCCATCAGCAGGGGGGAAAGTCTATATCTCTTTCCCCTGCTGGCAAATAAGCAGCTGGGGAGTGACAGGTATTTTGAGTGGAAAAATGGCAGTTAGGGAAAGGGTTAAGTAGTGCCATACCGCATTGCTGCTCTGCTCATGTTTCATTTCGCTAGGTTTTGTCCAACAAATAGTTTAGAGACAGTTACATGTGTCTAACATGTAGTTCCATGCATCTGGTCCATTATCCCACTGAAATGGAAGTATCCTACCACAGGATGTTCCTTGTAGCCAACCCCCCCCACTCATAGTTTTTAAGGAGTGCAAATTATACAACAATGAGAGTTGTATAATTTTTCACATTCCACAATGTTAAATTGAAAATACCCCTAATGCCATTCTGCTGCTTCCCATAAGCACATTTCAAAACAAAACCTTACAAAGCTTATAATCCTGAACTCAGAAACGCTTGCTTAACAACCCTATAAGTTTTCATGGCGATAAACACAACAGTCAGAGAGAATCGAGAGTTCAAAGTATAAAACAAGAGGAAAAAAATTCAGAACGCTTTTGGACTTTTTTCTGTCAGTGGTCTCATAATTTGTTGAATTTTTTTTAAAATCACCCATGGTCACAGAGTACCTATGCTTGGCTGATTTTTAATTAATTTAAGAAATTTACCATTGAAGTCTATTATAATGTTGTGCATGCCCAGTAAGAACCAACTGTCAGTGTTCTAAAAGCCAAACCAGCAGCTGTTTGGCTTGGCTAATTGGGCCACACCCACGCCAAACCTTTATTTCACTTTAGACAGTCATGTCTAAAGAATCCTGGTAAGTGTAGTTTGAGAAGGGTGTTGAGAGTTGTTAGGAGACTGCTATACCCCAGACAAATCTCCAGTGGCCAAAGTGGTTTAACAGTCAGCTCCTCTTCTGGTGATTGTAGCTCTGTGAGGGGAATAGGGCCTTTCCTAGCAATTCTCAGCACCCTTCACAGACTACACTTCCCAGGATTCTTTGAGAGAAGTCATGGCTGTCTAAAGTGGAATAAATCTCTGGTGTGTGTGTGGCCAGAGAAAGCTTTGATTTAAATTTGGGTGGAAGGCTACATGTGCCTGCCGTAGAATAAAAAGGTGTGGGGAACCCTGAAAAACAATGATACTGTTCACAAAGTTTTCCTTTTGGAAAGGAAAGGGGCTTTCCCTCTGACCAGTAACCACCCACCCATGCACCCAATCTCCTCTCCTCTCCCCTCCCGCCCTTCTCCTCTCCCAGGTCAGTTTCACCTATCCTAAGAATGATTGCAGAGGAGTAAATCCCATTGAACTCAAAAAGCATGCAAATTATCAAACGTGCCCTCCCCTCCTCTTCCCTCCTATTCCCTCCCTTTTGCCCCTTCCCTCCCCCTTCCTTCACCCCTCCCTCCCCATCCGTGTCCAATCCCTTCCTTCCCCTCCGTTCCTCCTTCCCTCTCTTGTTCCCTCCTCCTCCTCCTCCTCCTCCTCCATGATCAGTTTTACCTATTTTAAGCATGATTGCACAGGAACAAATCCCACTGAACTCAATAAGCATGCAAATGATCAATCCATTTTCAGCAAACTTTGACAGGATCCCATTTCTTACCTCCCAGATTAAAAAGCAGAGAATTCACTAATAGGCAAAAAAAATCTTATGGTTTAAAAACGTACCTATAGCCAACAGATATTTCTATCAAACTTTAAAAAGCAGGGAAATTGGGCAGCTATAGTGAATGCACCAGAGGAGCAGGAGACCTGACCTCCTCTCTTGAGATATTGTACTGCCCTACAAATTTGTCAAAATGCAAACACAATTTGGGTTGATCTTTCACAGTCCAATCCACTTCCTGTGTAGCTTGGAAGAATTTGGTAACATGTGCCTCTGAGCATATGGTGAGTGGTGGCAACACCTGCAGTCAGCCCAAATAACAGAAAGAAGACATGTGCTGTGATGATCTTGTTTTAGCAAGGAGGAAGCCACAATATTAAGACAGTTGATCAGATAGTCACTTTAAATATGTCTGATTTACTTTGCAATTTTTGTGAAATTTCCTATAGTACATTATTTTGTTTTGCTTCTGTTTCTGTCAATATGTGAAGTACAGAAACACTTTGCGAAATGTACACTAAAAAAACTCCAAAAATAATTGTGGAATAATGGCACTGACTATTCTGCAGAATAGTCTCCAGTGGACATAGGAGTGTCTCAGTTTGCACCAGATAAAACAGTGGGAGGTGAAATATATTCTAGCAAAATTTATTTATTTATTTATTTATTTAAAATTCTAGGTGTGCTCTATGTTTTTAATTGACCATGCCTATCTTGCCTTAATGAAGTGATTTAAACATAGCGGACTGAAAACATGAATCTTGGGAAGGTCAAGTTTGTCTTTTCCAACAGTAGATTCATTGCTTAAGTAGCAACATATTGTAATCAATCTGATTTTACATCAACCTGCAGTTTCAGATTCAACTGTTAATGCACCCAAACTAGAAATAGAACATAATCTCCAGTTTGAAACACAAAAGGCTGTCTTCACCATCATATGACACTGACCAATGAAAAGGCTTTGAAATTAATAAAAATAAATTTGACACAGATTTCTAGGATGCATAATGAAAGAAATATAATTTTCTAGGCTAGATTTGCTTTAGGAACAGTAACACAGGAAAGAAGCAAAGTAAGAAGAGTACAGTACCAACAAAAATGTAATTCTCCATCTTTGGAGATGGCAGGTGTTGCCACCACTCCCCATATGCTCAGAGGCACATGTTACCAAATTCTTCCAAGCTACACAGGAAGTGGATTGGACCGTGAAAGACCAACCCAAATTGTGTTTGCATTTTGACAAATGTGTAGGGCAGTACAATATCTCAGAGAGGAGGTCAGGTCTCCTGCTCCCCGGTGCATTCACTATATCTGCCCAATTTCCCTGCTTTTTAAAGTTTGACAGAAATATCTGTTGGCTATAGGTATGTTCATGAACCGCATTTTTTTTGCCTATTAGTGAATAATTATTATCCATAGAAGGATATCTTCATCCCCTGCTGCGTATAATGAAAGTTCCAATGTTTATTCCTTGTCTTTGTTATACATTTCCACTGTTTTCTAGCAAATTGGGAAAATATTTAATTACCGCATTAACGTCTTGGAACTTCTGTACCTTGGAATTGTTGGATGTTGTATCTGGCGCAAGCAGATGCCCAGGATGCAGAACAGTATAGTGACAGGCTTGATGCCAGTTGAAGCAATGAGCCGGACAAGCAATAAGTTTTAAGAGTCACTTTACTGACAATATATCACAAGCTCTCTCTGTACAAACTCCTCGACCCCCACACTCATAAGTGTCTGCTGGCCCTCTATATAGATAAGGCCAGCTGCCCGAGCCTAGGTTTCTTAGCAACGTGTCCTTGAAGATGGCTCGAGCTCTGCCAACTTTCGCTGCTAAGTCACGTAGCTCACTTGTGGAAATTTAACCTCTGCTTTCTCGGTTTAATAGCCAACAATCCCCCACCTTAAATTTCCACATTCAGCCAGTTACATTTCTCTTCCATTTACATGAGTTACATTTTACATGTCAGTACATTTACATCATTTGGTTTTATTCTTCTGATACATTTCCTTTTATTCCAGTTTACATCACTTTCATTTGTAATACAGTTACTCCATTGCAATCTCAGCATCATTTTCATTACATTTCATTGCTCTTCATGATTTCCATCATCCCACTTTTTCCAGTCATACCTACTTGATTTATCAGTTTTGAGAATTTGTCTTCACTTAGTGGTTTTGTCATAACGTCAGCCAGCATATCAGCAGTGTTACAATAAGTTAATTCCACAAACCCTTGTTTAATCATTTCTCTGACATGGTGATATTTGATGCTGATATGCTTGGTTCTCTTGGTGTGTGCTTCTGACTGAGCTAGCTTAATGCAGGTCTGATTGTCCTCATATATTTTGATTGGTTTGTCTATGCCTTTTCCAATTTCAAACAGTAGATGGTCGAACCAGGTAAGTTCGTTACAAACCAGAGACAACACTATATATTCAGCTTCTGAACTTGATGTTGCCACTATAGTTTGCCGCTTGCTGCACCAATCAATCACTGAATCATATAATAGAATGACAACACCAGTAGTAGACTTGCAGCTACTGGGATCGCCAGCATGATCCGCATCTACATAGCAGCACATACTCCCGTGTTTACTGTTGGACAACACTAGACCTTTACTGCTAGTACCTTGCAAATACCTCAGGACTCGTTTTATTCCTTGCCAATCTGTCTCAGTAGGCTGTTCTACTTTTCGACTTAAGATGCTAACAGCATTACAAATGTCAGGTCTTGTTACCTTAACAAGATATTGCAACTGTCCTATGATGTGTCTGTACCTAGCAGTGTTTTCACAAGCTGTCTCTGTGTTTTCTTGTTGAAATGATGTTGTCATGGGAGTCCCTATTGCCTTACATTCAGACATCCCACAACCTGCTAGTATTTGTTTTATCTTTCCTTCCTGTTTTAACACGAAACTCCCGTCTGAACCCCGTATGACCTCTGTACCTAAATAATGACTTACAGGTCCCAAACTTTTCGTTACCACATGTTGTTTCAGACTATTATGGAACTCTCTTTCGTCTTCCTCCTCATGGGACAAGTACAGGATGTCATCTACATAAACTAGGCAGTATGTGAGCCCCCCCTTTCTTTCTTTCACATACACACAGGGGTCTGCCACACAACGCTTGAAATTCATTGACTGCAGAACATCATCTAGTTTTTCGTTCCAACAGCGCGCACTCTGGCGCAGACCATACAGGGATTTCTGTAACTTGCAAACTAGACCTGGCTGTGTTTCACATCCGGGAGGCTGTTCCATAAAGATTTCTTCTTTCAACTCCCCATGTAAAAACGCCGTGCCAATGTCATAGTGGCTTACATGCATGTTTTCTATGGCAGCTATTTTTAGCAAAACCCTGATTGACTCATGTTTCACCACGGGAGCGAAAACTGCATCATAGTCCATCCCGAATTGCTGTGTAAAGCCCTTAGCTACTAGGCGTGCCCTATATCTTTGTATCTGTCCAGTACTCGACCGCTTACATTTAAATATCCACTTACACCCTATAGCTTTCTTCCCTGGGGGCAGAGGTACTAGCGTCCATGTGCCATTATTTCGCATTGCTTCCAGCTCCTCTTTCATCGCTGCATGCCATTCATTCTGTTCGGCTATGGGTAATTGTTTTATATCCCCGAGGCTTGAGGGTTCTTTTTCCTGCTCTGTTTTATAAGCCACGACATCAGCATCAATCACTGGCGTCTGTGCTTTCACTGACTGCGTCAGGTTAATCCCTATTGAACCTCTATGTGTCCTGTCTGTGTCTTTACTGAGGACTCTCAGCTGCATATAGAACAGTGACTTCTTCACTATCCCTTTCATGAATATTTTTCCCCTCTCATTACATGCACTGAACCCCTTTTGAACATCACTGTGAACCCCATTTCATTGAGTTTTGACACAGCCATAATGTTACATTCGATATCAGGAACAAACAGCACATCTGTCATAATGGTATTGAAACCTGCTAATTTCACTGTACCCCTACTTTTGATCTGTTTCTTAGATCCATCAGCCATTATTACATGATCCTCTACGTCACAAAATGTATGAAACATAGATTTATCTTTGATTATACTATTTGTTGCCCCACTGTCAATTGCCCATAAATCTTTACAGTTATTTCCCTGCTCATTGTTAATACATTGCTTATTCTTACTAGCATAGATCACCTGTACACATGGTTTTCTTCCTCTTCCTCTTCTTCTTGCTTCACAATTCCTTTGTAGATGTTGCCTGGAACCACAAAAATAACACGCTTTTTGTCCATACAGTCTCTCTTGTGCAGCTTTGTTGTTCTGTTTTTCCACGTTGTGTTTAGACTCAGTCTTTTCCTGCTTTGCCATTTCCTGCCTCCTTTGGAATTCTTGTAAAAGTTTGCCTTCTATATAATCCATATTGAGATTTGCATCGTCCATTGCTTCCAAAGAGCTCACCAGACTATCATAATTTGAATCTAGTGAAGCTAATGTGATATACACTTTTTGCGTTTGAGAATGTTCAATTTCACGTTCTGACAACTCAGTAAACAATCTGTTTATTTCCAACAAATGCTCTGACATGGTTGTATCTCCAGATAAGCGCATCTGATACAATCTTCTGGCAAGATATATTTTAGAACTGGCAGTCTTTCTCACATGAATATTTCTTAAAGTTTCCCAGGTTTCTTTTGCCGTTGTTGCATCACGCACGTGCAGTAATTGAGAATCATCAATCAACAATTAACGCCTTTGCCCTCTCATCCAGCCTTCTCCAATCTGCTGGAATTGGCACTACGGCGGGTGGGTCTTCTGCGATAGCTTTCCACAGGTCTTCTTTCACTAGAAAAGCCTGCATTCTCTGTTTCCAAGTGCCATAATTTTTCCCTGTCAGCCTTTCCAAGGGAATCCCGGCCGATAACATAACAGACATATTTTCGCTTTTCACAGTTCACCGCCTTTGTAATTAGAGCTTCTCACCTCTGTCCTTCAGTCAGTTATTCCCACGGCTCTCTCACAGCTTTCAGCTCAGCTTTCGGTTTCTCCGTCTTTCTGCTGTTTTACTCGTTGGTCTGCAGTTCTGGCTTTTCTCTGCCGCTTTTCTGCAATCCTCAGCACCAGGTAACCATCCTCTGCTACCACTTGTTGGATGTTGTATCTGGCGCAAGCAGATGCCCAGGATGCAGAACAGTATAGTGACAGGCTTGATGCCAGTTGAAGCAATGAGCCGGACAAGCAGTAAGTTTTAAGAGTCACTTTACTGACAATATATCACAAGCTCTCTCTGTACAAACTCCTCGACCCCCACACTCATAAGTGTCTGCTGGCCCTCTATATAGATAAGGCCAGCTGCCCGAGCCTAGGTTTCTTAGCAACGTGTCCTTGAAGATGGCTCGAGCTCTGCCAACTTTCACTGCTAAGTCACGTAGCTCACTTGTGGAAATTTAACCTCTGCTTTCTCGGTTTAATAGCCAACAGGAATTTTTATAGATCATCATCATCATCATCATCTTATTTGTATGCCGCCTTTCCACATAAAATAGTGCTCAAGGCGGCTTACAACAAGGTGAACAAAAATACATCTCAAAAACAATTGTAAAAACAATTTCCTAATAACAAAAAATAATAAAACAGTGACATAACAAATATAATAAGCAAAAACAACTTTTCAACATTATGAACATAATAAAACAATATTTAAAAACAAAGAAGTAACCATTAGCCCCTAAAGAAAACCATTTACTATATCTCCTACAAAACTTCATTATTCAGAGTGGAGGCTTGTTTTGTATCAGCCCAGTCTCTTTGTAAGCAGAGGTGTGGACTCCTCCCCTTCAACACAGGTGTAGGCTTCCAAAGTCATAGAAGAGGCAGGGCAGGTGGTCTCCCAGGCTGATAAATCAGCAGTGCTAGGCACCATGTGAACAGTTTACATAAAAATAAGAGGCTGATGCAATAATCTGGAAGAAGGCAGCCAGTATATTAGAACACCTTATTGCATTTTAACTGCCAGCAAAAAAAATAAATTCTTCATGTGCTCTCATTGTGGGATAGTATTTAGAATAGGAAGTTGGTGCTCTGTCTCTAGGTATACACAACTTTCTTCCCAAGGTATCTTTCTTTAAGCTTTCATTCAGACAGAGGAAAGGGAAGGTTTAAAAAAATTGCATGGAACCTTAAAATATTAGTGATAAAGAAGACCAGCAAGTAGAATTCTATTCATCCTGGAAAGGATAATATGTAATTGATAATTTTGGTATTGTATATATGTTAATACATGCAGAATTACTAGCATTTAAACTGGCCTGTAGATAACTGTTACTTCCAGTTGTAAAATATGGTATGAAGTCATACACCAGCAGTTAAAGACATTGAACAGGGCTTCTGAAGCAAACTGATGCAGCTTTTCTGCCAAAGGGGACCTTCAACTACTGGAGGAAAAGTGATAGTGCTCTGGAGGCCTCTAGTTGAATAGGTTTACCATTTTTGTGTTAATACTTTTGAGGCTGTGACTATTCATCTTGTAGCCTACAGAGTTGCTTAATTTACTTGTTATTGTTAGTGAAGTGTGACGTCTTAGTATAGTAGGAGTAAGGAAGGCAGAGGAAGATGGGGCTTTGTCATACTTTGGATGAATTTCTGGGGATAGGATTGATGCATGGACAGAGGGCAGTGTGAAAATAATCTTTCCCATGAGATGGTAATTGAGAAAAAGGTATTCTCCATAAACTTAGTTTGATGGATGATTCACTAATAAGCAAAAAACCTTGCAGTTTAAGAACGTACCCATAGCCCACAGCTATTCCAACAAACTTTAAAAAGCAGGGAAATTGGGCAGCTATAGTGAATGCACCAGGGGAGCAGGAGACCTGAACTCCTCTCTGAGATATTGTACTGCCCTACAAATTGGTCAAAATGCAAACACCATTTGGATTGGTCTTTCACAGTCCAATCCACTTGCTGTGTAGCTTGGAAGAATTTGGTAACATGTGCCTCTGAGCATATGGTGAGTGATGGCAACACTTGCCATCTCCAAAGATAGAGAATTATATTTTTGTATGTTTGCTGGTGTTCTTCTTACTTTGCTTCTTTCCTGTGTTATTAATGTTTCTACAGAGAATCTACACTAGAAAATTTTATTTCCCTCATTATTCATCCCAGAAATCTGTGTCAAATTTATTTTTATTAATTTCAAAGCCTTTTTATTGGTCAGTGTCATATGAAAGTGAAGACAGCCTTTTGTGTTTCAAACTGGAGGTTATGTTCTATTTCTATTTTGGGTGCATTAACAGTGGAATCTGGACCTGCAGTTTGATGAAAAATCTGATTGCAATATGTTGCTACTTCAGCAATGACTAGCTGTTGGAAAAAAGAGGATCCATGTTTTCATCCTGCTATGTTTAAACCACTTCATTTAAGGTAAGGTGGGCACAGTCAATTAAAAACATAGAGCACACCTAGCATTTTGCTAGAATATATTTCACCGAACACTGTTTTATCTTGTGCAAATTGAGACACTTCTGAGGTCCACTGGAGACTATTCCATCTTGTCTGGAGTAAGTTTCAGTTTGTTAGCTCACATCCAGCCCTTCACAGGCTCCAGGCACCGGTTTAGGATGAGCACTCCCTCCCTGCAATCAGGTGGTAGGGAGAGATAGAACTGAGTGTCATCAGCATATTGATGACATTGTACTCCAAATCTCCTGATGACCTCTCCCAGCAGTTTCATATAAATGTTAAAGAGCATGGGAGACAGAATGGAACCTTGCGGTACCCCACAGGCCAACGGCCAGGGGGTCAAGCAGTAGTCTCCCAGCACCACTTTCTGGGTCCTGTCTGTCAGGTAGGATTGGAGCCACCGTAAAACGGTGACTCCCAATCCCATCCCAGCTAGTCGGCCCAGAAGGATACCATGGTCAGTTGTATCAAAGGCCGCCGAGAGGTCCAGCAGCACCAACAGGGATGCACTCTCCCTGTCTGATGCCTGGCGTAGGTCATCAAGCAAGGTGACCAAGGCAGTCTCTGTCCCATGACCAGCCCTGAAGCCTGGTTGAAAAGGGTCTATATAGTCTGATTCATCCAGGAAAACTTGGAGCTGAGCAGCTACTACCCTCTTAATCACCTTGCCCAGAAAGGGGAGATTAGAGACTGGACAGAAGTTGGTAAGATCTGCAGGGTCTAACGAAGGCTTTTTTAACAAAGGTCTTATCACAACCTCCTTCAACAATGTTGGCATAGAACCTTCCTTTAGGGAGGTGTTAATTAAATATGCCAACCAGTCAGCCACCCCCCCCCTGGCAGATTTGATTAACCAGGATGGGCAAGGGTCAAAGGAACAAGTAGTGGCCCTTGATTCTCTCAGGTGTTACAAGCTGAAAAGTATCCATAGAAAAATGACCAGAGAAAGCTTCGGGGACATCTGGCACAACTGTAGTTAATGAGGAGTCCAAGTCAGTCCGAATGAGAGCAATTTTATCTGCAAAGTGCCTCGTGAACATGTCACAGCGAGCGACTGAGGGCTCAGTCTAATGTAGGGCCAGAGCCCGAAAGATCCCGGACCACCCGGAAAAGCAACGCTGGACGACACTGGGCAGACGCAATGGTGGCAGAGAAGTGCACTTTCGTTGCTGCCATCACCGCCACATGATAGGCTTGAGAATGAGCTCTAGCCTGTGTTTGATGGGAAGCGGACTGAGTGTTTCTCTATCGTTGCTCTAGCTGTTGTCCCTGCCGTTTCATCAGGCCCAAGGTTTAAATCAAGGTATATTATGGGCCTTCCTTGGTGGGAGAGAGCGCTTTGGAGCAATAGTGTCAATGAACTGTGAAGTAATGACAACAGAAGATTTATGCAACTTTACAGTTGACAATGAGGACATTGAACTTGTCAAGGATCAATACCTTGGCACAATCATTAACCAAAATGGAGACAATAGTCAAGAAATCAGAAGAAGGCTAGGACTGGGGAGGGCAGCTGTGAGAGAACGAGAAAAGGTCCTCAAATGTAAAGATGTATCACTGAACACTAAAGTCAGGATCATTCAGACCATGGTATTTCCGATCTCTGTGTATGGATGTGAAAGTTGGACAGTGAAA